>NW_024502347.1:4018814-4618814 GCF_017590055.1 Onychostruthus taczanowskii
ATTGAAGTGTTTTTCCATCATGACTGTATTTAGTGCTTTCTATTTAGTCATCTGCATATCCAAATTAATTATCTTCTTCTGTAATGCCAAAACTAATTTAGTTTGAAGGTTCTTCCATCTTTGCAATTTCAGCTATTTATGCCCCATAATGCAATTCTATCTTCATTTTTTTGCTTACTGCTAATAGCGCTTCTGTAGGAACCTTTTTTCATATCAGAATCTTGCAAGTATTCTCTAATAAGATTCATCTTACTGAGTATTACAATTCAGAATTTGATTGAATAGGATGAAGGTAGTTAGAATAACTCTTAAAATATGGTGCTTTACTTTTTCAGTATTAGACACCCATTTTAGGTTGAGGCAAATCCTCTATATTCTTTCACTGACTCTAAAAAGACTTTAGTGGCGTCAAAGAGATTTGTACATGTGATGTTCAGAAATATAGGTAAAATGAATGACAGGGTCTTTTGCACAGAGCTTTGCATGCATGAAAATCTTGTCGAGGATTTTTGTTGAGTATGCTGACTTAAAGTTTTTCAGTCCTGGAATTTTCTTGCCTAAAACATGCTGCAATACAGATCAAACTTATACCTTGCCCATACAAAAAATTTTTATATGATGGCCTAAACTTGTCCCTATAATTCTTCTCATATATGCTTTTTGCTTATATTCTAGACTCAGTTCTGGGTATGGGTGTCTACTTAGGATCCAATGAGATAATTTTATATGTCCCATTGCTTTCCTTTGCCTTATTCTGCATTGCATGAACATCCCCACAAAACAACAAGCAAAATCACTCCACTAAAACAAGCACAGTTTTCCATCTCTCTCTGTGATTTTTAAAGGAAAATATTAAGTTGACAAGTATTGCCTCTTATAAATCTAGAAGCCTATTTGAAACAGGGCAAAAGTGCTCAAAATCATGTCCTTACACTGTGAAATTATCCTTCCTGTTCTTTCATTTGACTTGTATGGATTATTCTTAATACCTCTTTTGTTTTTCCATGCTTTTCTTTTTCAGAGTAGATATACACTTTTTATATCAAGATTGTCATCCAGAATATTGCTCTGTTGCTCTGTATAACAACATGTAATTTTGTATATAATGCAAACTGTTCTACTTCTTTTGTTATCCATTTCTTTTTACAGGCTTCTTAAATGGCATAAACCATGGCCAAGTTAATTCAAAATAAATTATCTTAGCTATCAGAGGAGTACATGACTCAGCAGCATAGCAGTCTGTTACAGGTTTTCCTGACTTCAGATTAACTTTATCAACATTTTACTTCATTGCACTAAAAAAACAGGCACCCTCTTAAATGCTTTTTTTAGCTAAAGCCAAAATTCTGTCCTTGTATGAATGTGCCTTTGGAAAACCATTGGATTCAAATGAGTTAAACAGCCCTTTGGGCTTTTTCCCACCTACTTTGCCCAACTTGTCATTAGAGAATGTGCTTTTAATTAATCCTGTCTTTTTCACCAATATACATTAGATAAAGAGCCAGATCAGTAATATCTGCAAGGTCCTACACAGATTTGATTTTTTTTTTCTAAACCATGTAAATCTCTATATTTCTGGTTTCAAATTTTAATGGATGAGTATTTATGGCATTATTCTCTAGCAAAGTAATTCCTGAAAACTATTTTTATTCTAAGACCATGATTCACCTGTTTTAACAAAGAATTTCAGAAACAATCTGAAATATATTCCGTTCCGGACATCAGAATTTAACGGACCAAGAAATTGCAGTAGAAAATTATTCAATGGTGTCTGAAAATAAAACATGTTTTTCCATTATGTATTACAGATTATGATAATCAACTGTAAGAAAGGTCTAGAGAATCTAATTAATTAGACAGCTCAGTAAAACTCGTAAACCTGCTAATGTCCTTTAGGAGTCTTTGGGCTTTCATAATTTCAGTATCAGGTAAAATCTTCAGAGACCAATTTAGAGAAAAACGGATGTGTCAAACTGTAAAGAATTCTTTCACCATGGATACCATATAGTCACTGGAGCACCATGAGCCCTGAATAGCCGTGCTAACAGAATGGATAAGAGCTGTCTCCACAGAGCCTCTGGACACCTCCAGGGTCTGTAGTAGGAAAGGCTGAGGATTCCAAACTGGGTGCTCTGGAAAGAGGCTTTGTCCGGCTACTTTCATTGTTTCTGTTGGTGGCTTACGTATTTCTAGTGGAATATGATTTTGAATTGTCAAAGCATAAGCTCTCTCACTAGGCTGTCCAACAGTTTGATTAAATATATTTATGGTACAATTAAGAACAATTAAATTTTAGTATATATCTTAGGTTTATTAAAATTGGTACAGTATGAATTGTATTTTTAGATTTGCTGTGATTAGATTAGATTAGATTTTTAGAATTGCTGTGACTAAAGAAAAGACAGCTCCCTAGAACAATTATTCCCTTCTTATGGAAAATTTTATTTTGTTTGCATTTCAGTTACAATTTTAGGTAAAGTCTTTTTATTACATGTCAATTCTCAGCCTAGAGATTGCATACACTTTATAAGGCATTATAATTTTGAAGATAATCTTTATCTTTCTTTAATGAAATTACTGTAAAGTTACTTCTCCCTGTTGTATATTTAAAAAGAAAAAAAAAGGGAGGGGGGAAAGAAAATAGACTTCTCCAGCATGGGTCCCCCATGAGGTCACAAATCCTGACAGCAAGTCTGCTTCAGTGTGAGGTTCTCTTCCTGCCAGGAGACTGCTCCAGCATGGGCTTCTCACCAGGTCACATCCTCCTTGAGGCCTTCAGCTTCTCTGGCACAGGGTCCTCCATGGGCTGCAGGTGGATGTCTGCTCCACCATGGACCTCCATTGGCTGCCGGAGGACCTTCTGCCTTGCCACTGTCTGCACCACAGTCCACAAAGGAATTTCTGCTCTGGGAGAGCACCTCCTCCCCCTCCTTCTTTGCTCATCTCAGTGTCTGCAGTGCTGCTTCTTCCACATATTCTCATTCCTGTCTCTGACCATAATTTTGAAGGCTTTTCCCCCTTTTTAAATATATTACCCCAGAATCATTCCCACCATCACTGATGGGCTCGGTCTTGTCCAGCTGTGGGTCCATCTTGGAGCTGAAAGGCATTGGCTCTATCAGACACTGGGGAAGCTTCTGGCTGCTTCTCACAGATACCACCCTAGTAGGCCCCCATGCTGCAAAACCCTTGCCATGCAAAACCAATAAAATTAGAGAGCCTCTGTTTGATTAAAAATGCTATCCCTCCATATTATGTAAGGTGTTGAAAATGTCAGGTGTGGATTTTAGACACAACATGTAGAGTTCTTTCCAGGTTATTTGTGCAAGAATGTGAGAATACCTAACTATCAATACTTTAAGAATGTTCTTCCCTTAAATCTCTCATGGGAAAACTAGAAGCAAGGCTTGAGATAACCCAGACAATGTCTTGATTACTTGCTAATGGACTATTGGCAGTGGCAGTGTCAGGTTTATGGTTGGAATAGATGATCTGAAAAAGACTTTCCCAACCTATATGATTTTATGATTAGGAAAATGGTTTTGTCTCAGTTAAAGTTAGTTTTCTTCATAGTAACAGATATAGGGCTATGGTTTAGATTTGTGATGGAAACAATGTTGATAATGAAATATTTTTGTTATTGCCGAGCAGTGCTTGACATAGTGCCAAGGCCTTTCCTGCCTTCCCACTTCATCAGCAAGAAGGCTGGGATTCCCAAGGAGCTGGGAGAGCACACAGATGACCCCAATGTACTCAAGGGATATTCCCTACTCTATGCCATCATGCTCAGGAAATAAAGCTGATGAAGAAGGAGAAAGGGAAAATATTTGGAGTGATAACATTTGTCTTCCCAAGTCACTGTTAAGGGTGATGAAGTCCTGCTGTTCTTGAGATGGCAGAACACCTGCCTGTCCATGGGAAGCTCTGAATTAATTCTTTGTTTTCATTTGCCTGTGTGTGGCTTTTGTTTTACTTATTAAACTGTCTTTATCTCAACCTGTGCATTTATGTAGTTTTACTCCTGTGATCCTCTCCCACATCCCACCAGAGTGGGAGGGAGTGAGCGAGTGGTTGTGTGGTCCTTTGTTGCTAATGAGGGTTAAATCATGAGAGTAGTGGTTGGAAGCTTTTTAATCATGTTATCCATACCAAGCCTTTCTCTTCTTTACCCTGACTGGTGCAGATTTCTATATTTCACTTGTGCCTGGTTGCCCTATTAAGCATCCTCATAAGAAAATGTCAGCTGAGTGATAGATTCCTCCTGACCACGTATGTGTTGCTTGGGAGAAAGACTGTGGAAAGAGACAATGTGTGCGTGGGTCAACTCACAACAGAGAGAGAACCTGCTGTGTGACCAGGTCACCGCAGAAGGAAAGGACAAGGAGATCAATACCAAATTGCTCTACCCTAAAGTAAGCACTCCTCCTAAGAATAACCCAACCAACCCCAACAATTTTTACCTTGTATAGACATAGGTTAAGCTGGCCAGTATCATGCCTGGCAATGAAAATCTACTATGTACACAAGGAATGATGGGCTTTCTGGGAAAGATAAATACTTGGAGCAGGTAGCAGTGCTGTGGCTCCCATTCCATGGTCTCATTTATTTCTTGGTCCCCTTGGAACCATGGCATTTTTTGTTTCCAGTGCTGGCAACTTACCTAGTATCTTTTCATGAAAAATATGACAGGGCAATCATTCTGTCTTGTACAAGGAATGTTCTTTTTGTCAGGCACAGTACTGTTGAAATAATGATGCAGTTGACTTAATAAATGGAGAGATAAATGTTTCTGTTTCTGTATCAGTAAATGAAACAGTGAGTGAAAATGGTCCTGAGTGTTGTAACAGCATAATGTTAAATACTGTTAAATAGGGAATCTTATTAACCTCCCACAAATTCTTTTGTATAGCTCAGGCTAGAGATCACTCCCAATAAGCATGATCCATCATTTTGTTGTACAGAGTAAGGACATAAAGAGAGCATGGTATCAGCCTTGCAGGACTGAACCTTGCTGGTAGCCACAGGCCTTTCTAAGACCAGATGCTGCTCACATCTGAGTTTCCAGGCTGCTTGGGAGAACATACGAGAAGCTAGTCTGGAGTTTTTGCATTTCATGATGCCCTCAAGTATCTGACAAATATTACTGAAGGTGAAATAGCTTGTAATTAGACAAAATATTTACTAAAAAAAATTTTTATATTTAAATTTTCCAAATCCCAACCAGTTTTTAGATCACAGATTTAACTAAAATACAACTTAAATTACAATTTTAAAATACTAATTAGAAAATTGCGAAAAAAAAGAAAGTATGCTAATGCATCTTGGAAACATATGCAATTTCCAAGTTTTTGGATTTTCTTTGCAGTGTCTCAATTTCCAGCCACTAAACCACCCCACAACAGGTAAGAAATGAGAAATTCTCAGGGCTGTTGAATATCAGATATTCTTCCCAGTGGCTGAGGAAAAAAAAAAAAAAAATTATATAGTTCCTTTCTTTACATAGGGTAATTTGACACCAAATAAGCATCCTGGTCCAGTAGAAGATTTCTCTGCAATGAGTTTGGAATTAGATGATCTTCAAAGTTCCTTTCCAATCCAAACTATTCCAGGATTCTAAGGTTTTATGGTAATTAGGAGTAAATTACATAAAAACTTAATATTATTTTCCAGTACAGACATGTTTACTTTAGTGTTTATCCACTCCATCTATCTCTGCTCATTTCACAACCAAGTTTTTTAGAGCTAAAAATACATATTTTTAACTGAAATATAGTGATTTTTTTATTAAATGAAGGAAAATTTTCTACTGGCATCCATGGAATAACCATATTATTGTGTTGAAACGCATTATTTTTTCCATTTGACCTTCTCTTTTGAAACTGTTCATGGTTCTGATATGGTAATGAAATTGTTTGGAGACTTCTAAATCTCTAGTATTAGCACTCAAAAGTAAACTAAAAGTTCTTTAGCATTATTTTGTCTCAAAACATTAATTAGCTGCCAAGCACCAAATAATTATGAAATTAAAGATTTAGCTAAGAGTTGAAATTAACGTAATAGCGGTACTGCAGTATTAAAAATGTAAATAACCATGTGCAATGCTACTTATAAAATAACTGATTCAGCTTCTTCTGAACTGAGTGTTCTCTTCTGATATCAGCACTATCCTTATGAATAAGAATACGTTGCTAAGAGTGCTGAAATCTCCACAGCAGAACAACCTGTGGCACTAAGTTTAGGTCTTCTTGAAGTATCACCAGCTTTAAATATCTGTGTAACAAAGAACCTTTCACAGACATCCAGAAACATAGAGTTTTTTTTTCAAGACTGAGACTAAATATTGTACTTAATCACCATGACAAAAAATTTAGGAGGACTGTGTGTAACATCTGGGGGTTTGCCAAAATACTGACAGGGTACTGTCTTTCCAAAGTACTGTCTTCCACCCTGTTCATAGCCATGAATCTGCATCACACTGCAGTGCATGCAGGCTTAGCTTCTTGGGCTCATATTGAATTTCATGCAATTTGAACTTCACCAACATTTCGGCATTCATTCCCAGAGTATTGAAAAATTCATCACTGCAAGCTGAATAAGAAATGTCAAGAGATACAATCAGTAGGAAGAGAGTTCATTTTAGTGTTGTAGCTGCAGCTACTCAATAAGTTTTTCTTCTCTCAATTAATTTATTTTAGAAACTTATTTGAATTTGAATAAATATTCTAGTACTTAAAACACTTAATGTTTTGAAGACACTGTTGGAATATTAATGCATTCTCTCAGCAACTGTTGTGATAGGCTCTATGCTACAATATTTTCTCACACAGGTAAAGAAACAAGCATAGGAAATGGTATTTTAATGTGTGCCGAGTTGATCTAGAAATAGAAGGTCTGTCAAAAATTGTTAGTAGTCAGGTATCCTTAGTCAGATAGCCCTTCTCACACATTCCCTTATTATCTTCTGCAGATCAGGTATGAAGTGATGTTACTTCGGTCTTGACTATCTTTCACAAGATCAGAGTTTTGGCTATTGGAAAGGGTAAATGTCATGGTGTAGTTTGCAGGGTTGAAGAAGAAGCTTTGAAATTTGTGAGGTACTTGCTCCATTTCATACAGTCATCTGTTTCTAGAAAGCTATGGCTAAATGCAGAAGGTTTAAGATTAAGGTCAGAAAAGCACTCTGGAAGAACATCTGGCTAGTGGTTAGCATCTTATGTAATCTGCAGCTCTCTAGCCATGGGTATAAAAGTTATTTGGCTTGTTACAGAAACACTATAGATGTCTTGCTTTTAGCTATTGTGTAATGTTTTTTGAATTTTCTTTCAGATTTTGTTTTCTTTTTTGATTTCACTTTCAACTGTTTTCTGTTGAAAGCCCTCAGTGGAAATAAGCTATTGTCCATAAAATGCTACCTAGAAAAAGCCCTCCATTGTTCACAACTCTGTAAAACTTGCACCAGACCAGTTAAGTAGGTTATTATGTCTCATTCTTCACAAAATTACAGAATCAACTAGGTTGGAAAAGACCTTTGAGATTATTGAGTCCAACCCATGACCTAACACCACCATGTCAGCTAGACCATGGCACTAAGCGCCACATCCAGTCTTTTCTTAAACAGCTCCAGGGACAGACTCCACCACCTCTCTGGGAAGCCTATTCCAACACCTGATCACATTTTCTGTGAAGAACTTCTTCCTAATGTCTAATGTATTCCTCTGCCAGCACAGTTTAAGACTGTGTCCTTGTTAATTTACTGTCTCAGAATTTGTACAAACTTCTGCTTCCTGAAAACCTAGATAGAAAGATTCACACTCCTTAGACAAAAGTTTTAATGCTTTTTAGATTTAACTGAAAATGAATAGGTCTCTTCTGTATTTCACACATTCTAATGGGAATTAAAGTAGCTTTCTTCCTCACTCTTGATCTTGGAGTATTTGATCACTGCTTAATCTGTGCACTTTAGCCCTTGAAGGGGTTATGCAGCCCTTATTGGATATTGAGGAAGATACTTGCAGGCCCCAGAAAGAGTTGTTTATGGCTTTCATCTCCCAGAGAATCAGATTGTTATGAACAACCATCTTTATAAAAATTAAACTTTTGGGTATCCAAAGGGCTTTCAGTCTTTACAGTTCTAAAATATTTTAACTAAATTTCTGGTGTTATTTTTTTTCCTAGTATAATCCACCATACAATTGATATTGGAAACTCCCAGCATTATAAAGACATCATTTGATGTGGAAATAAAATGTGTAATCTCTTCCTTCTACTTAGCTAAGTTTTGTAGAACAGGATGTAAACATTAATTCAGTTTAATTGTTTCAAGACGCCTGGGGGAAACAAATAAAGAGATTGATATACACAAAAAAAATTTATATTCATCAACATAACTTATTCTATCCAATGAAATTGCAATTACTTCTGAAAAGCATATTATATGTTTATCCTTAAAAAACTCCCAATATTAGGCTGCAAAAAAGAACAAATTATAGACCTGCACTATTCAAATGAAATATGGGAGTTAGTACTAAGGTATTTCTGTTAGTTATAATTACATATGTTCTTTAATGTTTTAATATGATTGATTACTAGTAATAAAGTTGCTATTAGACACAAATACTAATGTGTAGTTGTAGCATTTATGTCCAATGGGAATGAAGTTCAAGGCAGTATGCAGTACTATGGAATGACAAAAGTATTTGCTGATTGACAGCAGCCCTGTGGTGAAGGTCTTGAGGACACTGGTCAATGAAAATTTGGAAGTGACTCAGCAATGTGAGTTTGCAGCCCAGAAAGGCTGTAGCATGACCAGCAGCATGTCAAGGGACTTGAGTCACCCCCACCCCCCGCCACCTTATTATATTATTTTTAGCAACATTTACTATAATTAATATTAATGTAGTTGATATCATTGAATTTTGGAAAATATTTCATATAAGGTGTATGGTGATTGCACCCACATACACCTTAAGTATGTTGGTAATGAAATAATTTAGCAGATTAGTTTCTGCTGTACAAACACATTGCAGAAAATTAATTATTGAAATAATTCAAATTATAGACATGGTTGTCTCTATATTAACATCGAAAAGAAATTTTGATCAGGAGAAAGCATATGAGCCTGGAGAAGACCTTTTGTTCATTCACCGCCTTTTAAAGATCTTTCCCTCCTTTCCTTCCCTCCCTCCCTCCCTCTTCCATATAGACTTTGTGAGAGGTACCCTAATCTAAGAATCTGGAATACAGTATCAAGTCTAAGAGTAATGTCTAATCCACATCATGTCAGAAGAAAGTGGAAAGGTAGAGCATAAAATACAGTGTACATTAAAAAAAATATCTTTGCTACAAGTTCAATAGAAATGGAGAAATGTAAACAGTCTGGCTTTTTGAAATGTAATTTAACAAATAATGTCTCACTACAGCTTTAATTTTTGATATCTTGGCCCCAAAATAACTATTCCTAATAAAGCGTGTTTTCAACTTTTTTTCATGGAGATCTTGTATATCAGGTTCCAACTCATTAATTCCAACTCATTCCAACTAATTAAATTTTTAAGCCATGACACTTCTTAGGAAAACATTTTCACTGAATATAAGGAGCAAGAACTCATACTACTGCAAGAATATCAGGTTCTTTCAGACAACTGCATGCCCATTAATTGGCAAGATGTACTGTAATGTATTCTTTCTAAACTGTAAGCAAAACCCACATGTACACCCAAGGGAGTAAGGAAATAATGCATTTGTTTAAACTTCTTTTAATGATTTCCTCAGAGATATCTAGTAAGAAAAAAGATAGAATATTTTTTCTCTATCTCTGTGAAGCAAGCTTTGAAAATCACCGAAGCGTAGGTTGCACTGCTGATAGATAGACATAAATATATGTAATCTTTAAAAATAAGTATCTTATATTTTGAAAGTCGCCTGACTTTATAAATAAATAATGCCAAAATATTAAAAGAATGTGCAGTACAAATTCTAGAGAAACAGAGCAATTTATAATATAATGCATACTATTCTATCCTGTGCTGTACTATAACTCTTGAAAACTCTGAAGATTAACTATTGGCTCAAATAGTTTCCTGCACAATAGTGAGCATCAGGGAATAATAAGAGTTCTAAAGTTCTTGTGTTACACTTGAATGTAGGGGCTCTTTTTCCTGACATGTATTGTTAATGCTTTTGTAAAATATTAAGTGAAAACTTCAAGTTTTTAGTTCAGAATCTGAAACTGAGTTGCTTGATGAGCTCAAATAAATCAATTTTGTGCTTAAAAATTCTGATCTTTAAAAGAAGTTTAAAAAGATCTGCTTCTTTGATTTATAGATTTGAGGTCAATTTTTTTTTCGCAATTTTTGAAAACTAGCCTAAATAGTTGGTATCCTTTTGCTCTACAACTCCTTTCAAATTAATGGTGACAAAAGGAGGAATGGGAGTAGTCCTAAGGAATGATACACAGTTTAAATCTGTTAGGAATTCTTCAGTATAATTTTCATGTTTCCAGTTAGAGCCACATTCCCATCATGGCTGCCCATACAGGTGAGAAAAGTAAAAGTTGTGATGAACATTACTTTAGAGTTTAATACAAGGATACCAAAATACTAGTTTACCAAAACTTTATGAACCCTACTTTTGAACAAAATTCTGTAGGCCATGATAGGGAAGCTGTCAAACACAGGCAATTTCTCTATTAAACCTTTCAATATTACTTATACAAATTTTGATTAGTATTTAATACACATCAGCATTATGCTAAGTTATATAATCTCATTAATTATTCACCTTCTTTTGCCTTCTCTCTGGTTACATAACTAAGGCTAGAGTTCAGTCGCTTTTTGTGCTGTGAGGGATTGGAAGGATTGGTGGCTGAAAACACTTTGTGTGTTTGTGTGGGAAGAGACAGAGCCTTGCTCTGCTGTGGCAATGCCCTGCCCTACACACCCCACCCCCCCGGGCCAGTGTCCCAGCCCTGCAGTGGCCACCAATTCCTGGCACAACGGTGGCAATGCTCCACACCTGCCCCCAGAGCCCCTAACCCAGCTCCTGAGAGTCCAAATGACCAGAAATCACCCCTGAGGGAAGGGCTTAGGAAGGCCAACATATATTTAAATCTGGACACAAGGCAAACACGTCTTGACCCTACATCCTCTTGGAATTTTTGTCAACTGAGCACTATTGAAACCAAGAGTCATAGCTATATCTGTTCTTTTCTTTATCTCCTCTGTCTTTCTCCTTCTTCAAATTCCATCTTCTTGGAATTTTTGAGTAACTGAAAATTGGACAGGCTTAGAGATTTCTTAATTGAATGGGCAAAGCTAATGCTTTGGGAAGTGTTTTATGTATATTAAATGATGCTCTAAAACTTTTGCCAAGGTTCTTTAATTTTCTAAAGTTTCAAGTAAAGTTTCTTTTGTTGTTGTTTTGAAAGGTTAAGTTTGACAGTAAGGAATGTCTCTTCTGTAGTAGAAGTAGCTACAGAGCAACTATTTCTTCAGTCTTAAAACTGATAATTTTGATAGTGTGTAATTAATTAATACATTTTAAAAAGCCCTAATTTTTCCAGGCCTTCTTCTTTTATTACCAGCTGGAAAGTTTTTTAGAGGAAACTTTTTCCTCTTTCAACAGAGCAGAAATAATGGTAATCAATACATTAGTACCATAACTAAATTTGACCTCCTCTTTCTATGAGGTTGCAGGGAAAGGAAGGGACCTTTTTTTATCATTATATAGATATGAACCCTTTTTTTCAAATGAAACTATTTAATATCCCAATTCTAAACTCTCTGTTTGTTTTTGAGTCTTATTTCTTAGCATGTTAAGTGAGCTATAGTGAATGAAATATAAAGTAAAATTGGGCAAAGCCTAGGTTTCATCTGTAATATTTATCTCTTGACATTTGCTGTCTTTTCCCATCTCTTTCCCTTCACAAAATGTTCAAGTGTTTCTAAGTAGAAAGATGGTCAAGGTTTGCTAATTTCATAGTATATAACTCTTGGAAATGTCAAAAGAAGAAAGGCACTGAATAAGTTTCTTGTTCAATATTTGTTAAAAAGGACTGAGCTTGCATTTTTCCCATTTAGGAGCACTAAAGCATAAAAAAGTGGAGGCAGGGAAAAGATTTAAATCTCCTAGTAAACATAAACATGCTTATGAAATACAACATATGAATGAATTAAGGTAAACAACCCTAGAACAGTTTACAGTTTTCCATAGCCCTTTTGTAAAGATTTCCATTTCTGAAGCTGTTACTGAAAAACTCCACAACACTGTGTGGAAGATGATAATCTTTTTGTTATTGAAGGCACTGTCTTATATAAACATTTACTTAAAATGCCCGTAGACTGAAACAGGCAATTTCTTCCTTATCCTACAGAAGCATTACATGACATTTTAATTAGGGAAATATACAGATGGATGTGGGGAAAAAATTACATTTGATACTATTAAAATTAATTTAATACCATATAATTACCCTCCACATCAAACAAGAATGGGCTATTAATTTTCATAAGATGACATTTATAATAGAATTTCTTCCCAAGAAAATAAAGCACCATGAAAATGCTCATGAGCGATATATACTACAAAGATATTAATGTAAAACTGTAATTAAATTGAAATTGTCATAAATCTGTTACAAAATACAAGCATCATTGTTATAATACAAATAATTAAAATAACTATGAAAACTGTTTTGGCAACCAAGTATATGTGAACTTACCTTAAAACAAGGGCTCAGGGCATGTAAAGGAGACAGAGGTAACATAGACGGACGAGACAATCTCTTTTGGTATAGATTTTACTTCTCTCCTCACCGATTGGATAGGAATTATAAATGCTTGATCTGTGAAGGCAAAACTGATCACTCAATTGGATGAAATTGAGGTGAAACAAATGCATCTCATCAGGAGATCTGAGTACCTTGCCAGGTTAAGATGTTCAAGATAAAATCATAAAAAAATTCCACTTAAAAACATACTGTTGTATAAGACCCCCATAAACCAAATTAAAGATAGAATCCTATGCCCAAAATCAAAACCAATCCCACATGTACAAAAAGAAAGTAAGAAAGAAACAAATAAAACCCACCATCACCTCTCCATAAACAAACAAAAAATTTCAGAAAAAATGTTTAAATGTTTTACCTCTATGCAATGCGAAGTCAGTGATGACCCATTTACCTTAACTCAGGTACTTTCATCTAATATTGTTGAACAGAAGGAGATAGTGGATATAACTTGGGACAACTGTGAAAACACGACAAAGAAACAGTTGTTTATATCACTAGCCCTCCAAAAGATGCATCATTTATCCTGCCAACTTGTACAGTTTCATAAGTGCCTGAGTGTCTCATTACATCATAATAGGAATGCCTGTAAGAGTAAGAAAACTTACTGCCAGGAGACATTAATATTTTCTCTCCATGTATTTTTTTTTGTGAAATTGAATTGTTATTCCTTAATGCTTCAAGAAAGGTAGAGAACTGAATCTGTAAGCTGAAGTGTACAGCATGAGTTGATTTTCCTCTTTTCTTTTGAAGGAGAATTTCACAATGCTCCTGTGTAAGCGCTGTCTCAATAGAGAGGGTTCTTGACAAAAGTGAATCTTTAATTTTATAGGCTCTTGTAAGTATAATAGTCAATTGCCATCTTGCAAAATTGTGCAGTATACTTCACAATATTTTTTGCACATAGCAATTTCTTAGTGCTTTGCATGAGACACAGAAGAAATGAAAAAACAAATTTTTGAAAATTAGCTGAAACAGATTAATGCATGAAAAGCGAGTCAAAACATAAAAGTTTACAAGCCACTTGTTTCTAATTTTTAAGGAATTCAATGACTAAAAAGATAAGTTAGGGAATATTGTAAATTATTTCTACTATAAGTTAATTTTTCAAGCTGGAGTCAGAAAGTCACTTTCAGTCTTTTGTTATCCAAAAGCTCACTTACAAGCCTATTTGGGATTGCCTATTTTTGTCTTGCCCTGCTTTGAATTGAGTGTGGTACTCTAACTGAGTGTTAGAGTTGTTAATTGAGAGTGCTGCTCTAACTAGGTCCCTCTTGGTGGAATTATCTTTTTCTGACTTGCTCATTGTTCTACCAGATTAATGTCAGGATATACTAAATAAGTTGCAGATGACAGAACGCCCAGTGATTTCAGATCTGGATTCTTTCAACATCCAGGCACCCTAACATGAAGGAAATTTAGCTAAGAAAAGAGACAAACAATATTTACAAATGGCCTGGTTAAATTTCCCCTCAATTTTATAAGGAAACCTCAAATATCCTTTAGTTAGGTGAATCTATGGCATTTAAGCAATCCAAGCATCTGGAAGGCAATTTAATTTTTCAAGTAAACTACCAAACCTATATTTATTTATGTAAGAGACAGCAATGTGCTTCCTGTCTTGCTGAGCATTTTTAGGTTGTTTCTAGTGTTGCAGCAAAGGGGATGCCTGCAGAATCACTTCTAATATTTCTCCTTATCATGTATAAAGAAACCCAAAGCTGAACACTGAAAATGTGAGCATTTAATTCCTATTCAAGATGCACATGCAAAGATGCATTGAGGAGAAAGTGCTTCTCTTCAGAACATATTTGAAGTCTTTCTCTTTGGGATTATGAGTTCACAGGACAGCCAAAAGTTTACTTCAAACACAATGATAGGGAAATAAAATAACAACTTCTGTTCATATTGATTTGTTCAACATGCAGTGAATTGCACACAGAATTTAGCATCCAGCTGACATGTCAGGGGAAGGAAGGGAAGAAATATAAAGTGTTCTCCCTTTTATTCGTACTTATGGTTTTAAACCACAAATGTGTCCAGTAACATGTGATATGTGCACTGTATGACATATTTGGATACCAATGGCACTTTCCACCTCAAGTATCTGAGGAGGTATCTGAGTTTTGGTCAGCTTTACTGAATTATTAATGTTCTTATCTTGGTCAATTGAGGAATTATCAAAATCAAATTCCCTGCTCTCAGATGAGTGGCTGTAACTGAAACAGTGGGTATTGGAGATTTTGCCTGTATTTAATCAACAAAATAATATTAAGAAGGCCTGAAAATGAATCCTGTGGAATTTGTCAAACTTGATTATAAATCAAAATAGGAAAATATAGGCCAAGAATTTCATACTTTCTCAGTGCAACTCAATTTTTTTATAATAACTGCAATTCTTAGAAAATTATTCAATACAGTCAAAGTATGGATCAGAACATGAATGAAAAATTATAGTACAAACATAAGTTTATGACCATTTGTATGCAGCAGTTAGTATTAAATATTTTGTTTTGAAACCATTGGTCATAATCCACTGAGCTGATAAAAAGTCCATCACAAAACACTGTTGGAGGAATTTTATTGTCAATAAATATAAAATTGCAGCTAGAATTTTCAGGTATTTGAAACCAATCCACATAATTGTTCCATAAATAATGTGTTTCTCTCTGTGGATAATAATATATATTGATTTGATTGTATAATGGTTAATTATGTATTTGAGAGAACAGAAAATACTTATTGAAAAAACAACAAAAAAAACCCAAACAACACAAAACCCAGCAACATCCAATACCACAATGATACCACAATACTTCCTAAAGGAAATTTATTTCTATTGCTCAAATTCTCACTACATTTAACGAATATGCTGGTTTATTCACCTGAAATTCACTTTTTTTTTCTTCACTAAAACCCCCCAAAATTAAGGAACCAATCAAAGGAACCACCCCCATAAATCCCTAGATAAAACAGCTTCTGAAAACCAAAAAAAGCATAAATATGGATTTTAAATCCCGCACATTATTCTTCAGCGCAGGTTGTCACTGAACTGTGTACTATACTCTTTTATCATATAGTCCTCAAAATGACTGGATTTTTGTAAGAAATTATCAATTATCTTAGCAATTTTAAGATGAAATTGAGATGTTGATTTCTGACCAAATTTATATGCTGATGCAAAAGTCACGATGAATTTTGTGTCTACAGTTGTAAACTACATGTTTGTCCATATATATATATATAAGGTTTGAATCAAATATCTGCATACTCAAAAATTAACATGCCACTTAGGCCCACAACCTGAACATCCTCAAATAAATTCCTATTCCAGCTGGATGAGAAACCCTTGGATAGGCTTTCTAATTCTTGACTGACAGCAGAATTTAAAGAGATACAAGAGTTTTCCTGTGATGAAAATAGTGTAACATTCTTCTCTTCACCAAGAATGAGCAATTTTCGACATTTCAATTCTCTCCATTTCTGCTTCAGCTGTGGCTCAGATACTTGCAGGAGACTTTCAAAGTAACTCAAAATCTATTTGAAATGAAAAAAAAAAAAAGTTTCAGAATTCCCAATTGAGGATGGATTAAGTCTCCTTTATTTGATGTGAACAATTGTTTGTAATTTGAAAGTCTCTGTTTAGCCATGCAATTAATGGTAATCCAAGTCGACTATAAATTAGAAGGTTAAAATTAATTAACAACCTGAACATTATTTTTCCTTTTCATTTCCATTTCCTCAGGCCTTTTTCCTCTTTTTTTTTTTCAAATTTTTTTAATAAGTTGTAAGAGCTTATCTCCAAAGGTTAGTTTTCTTGTATTGAAACTTTTATGTGACAAAAAGATTGCAGTTGCAGAATCATTTCTCATTAGCCAATGTAAAATTCAGTGGAACAAAACCATACAGTACAAGTGAAATTTGGATTTTTAATAGAAATATAATGATGGAGATTGGATTTTTGATATGAGATGCAAAAATACAACTGTACATCACTGGTAGCAAAGTTTTAAACTACACAGAGTAATAATTCAGAAGTTTCTTACTTTATTTCAAATCAAATAAATCACTGTTAATCTCATGTATGTCAGCAAATACATATTAATTTCATATCCATCGAAACCTTCTTCAAGAACAAAGAAAATACATTTTGAGATTTTTTTTTTAAATTCCACATTTCATCTTTTTTGGCTCTGGCAAGAAAGGTAAGAAGATTGATTGCTAAATTTTTGTACCATGTTTGACCCAAACAGGTGACAAATAAGAAGCTAAAAACACAGTTTATATTTGAAATGCTAAAGGCACCTTAGTTCGATCATCATGGTTCTGTCAGTGCTGCTGCAGCATGGGATATATTTCTGTAAATTGGATTGCTATGTATGGCAGGATCCTATAACCATGACAGAAGGTACAGTAATGAGCTAATTTCAACAGCTTGTTATGTAATGAATTAGTAATCCATTATTTATAAAACTTATAATTAAGTCATTTCTAAAAAAAGGATGGATAATCATTAATTTTCATCAAGTAATTTGCTATTGCCTAGCTTAGGATGAAAATATAGTTGAGAAAAAAGAAAAAAAATTTCTCACCTTCCGTCATTTAAACAACCTTTCATATGAGAGCAAATGACAAAGGCATAACAGTCCAGATTCTGACAGAGGGTAGCTCAAGGCATGAGAAACTCTAGGCAATTAATTTTGGCCACATTTGTGGAAAACTGTGCTCTTACCACTGAAACAACAGAGCCAATGCAAAAATTCTACGTAGAGAAACTTAGAAGCTTCCATACGCAGCTGTGTGCTTCCTTTTGTAGGAATATATTTTAAAAAGAAAGAAAATTCCTTAATCCTTTTAGATAGTGTGGAAAATGTAGGGAATTATATAAACATTTCATTTAAAAAGTTAATAATGTTTGCTCTATAGATTAATTGTTATCTTTCTTGATAGACAGGAATATGCTTACATATTTTTCTATAAAATGGTAGGTACAGACCTGGTCTCCTGCCTCTCACTGTACATACATTCCAGTGAGCTAGGTTGTGATTTTATCATCACTTCTCAGAAGATATGGCACTGATAGATGAACAGAAAAATTGGCATTTTGAGTTGGCCTCATTTTTCTGAAATAAGTCTGCTTTGAAAACAGGTAGATGACTGTCCAAATTAGTCACTGTCAGAATACAATAAGCTCTGTGAAGTTTGACTTTAAGCTCCAAGTTGCACATATCTCTTTTAAAGGAATTTAAAAATTAATATTTGTACCTTTTAAAACTCTCAGAAAACAATATATGATGTCTATAAGCTGTGAATATTTAAATGCTTTTGTTTCTTTTTTAGAGAAGATTTTATTTATTTTTATTTTTTTTATCTTCCTTTTTCTTTTGCTTTAAAGAAAATACCAAAAACTTTGCAAATAGCTAGAGGCCTGACTAAATATACTCTTCTAAGCAAACATGCAAGAATTCTTTAAAGCAATAAAAAATCTGTAACTTTCCTTGAGTCATAAAATATAAGCTTTGAATATGATAGAGAGCCAAACTGTGTGTTGATTATAAATCACTATTTTCCATTAATTTACAAATTAATTTGAGATTTTTTAATTTAGGCATACAGAACACCAAACACTGAATCATCCACATCCAACATGACTTACTTTAGAAAGCAAATATGGCAACACTTTAATGTCCAACCTAATGAGTAATAAAATATTTATAGAAAACTAAAAATAGGTAAAAATAGGTAAACAAAGGAACTCATAGACTATTACAATTTTTTAGATTCTAAAAAGTGAGAAATTTAGGTTCATATATATCCAGACGTGTAAGCCAACATTGTGGTACTTCTGATGTTACTATCTAGGTCTTTTTACTACCTCAGTCCTAAATAATATCATGGATATGGTCAACAAGATACTGCTGGCCCTGCAAAACCGCTCCTGAAAAGGCATCAATACTCCCCTTCACTATCTGCGGATCTTGTGTGTCTCTCACATAACTTTCAGTGTTAGTGAAATCCAGCCACCTCTCTGCTTCCTCCTGGTGTTATTGCAAGTTTTAGGGTGAGGTGGCTCAGATGCTCATCTTAAAAGCACATCTGACTCCTCTTCAGTTTTAGGCGAGGTGACTCAGTCCCGCAGTTGTGAGCCTCTGAGAAGATCCTGCCTGTTTCCTTTTCGTGTTCTCTTATGGTGCTGTGTAGGCTGCACATTACCTCCTATAACTCCTCCAAACCAGCCACTCAGGTCTTCACAGACAGCACAGGTCCTGCAGGATGAAAAGCCATGTCTCCTGGCATTAAAGAGAGGTCCCAGGCACATCCTGAAGCCTGGGGATTAAAGGGCTGCATCTACCATCTGGGTTGGAACATCTGGTCCCACAGGAAGAGTTCTTCCAACGCCTGCGGGTTATTTGTTGTGTCCAGCAGTTTTCCCTGTGGTATTCAGTGATTTCTCATGATCTGTTCAGTTAGCTAAACCTTATCCAAGGGCTTGGTCATCTGCCTTCTTACCTTAATATTATTAAGCTGAAAGTATGTCAGATTCGTACTCCTCTCAATAAAACATTAATTAATGGCTTCAGCAATTTAAATTCATCTGCTATTTCTTCCAGCAAGACTGTTCATGTGGTAATAATGTGAGGGTATCCTCATGGGCCCTATTATGGGTTTTTCTTTCATTGCAATTTAATTTTAACTTAGCTTTTCATTTACATTCAAAACCTCTCTTATTATTTAAATCATCAGCCTGTACACATACAATAAAAAAAATTAAAATCAATTTAAAACCTGGAATGATCTGAGAAGCCAGATGCTGAACAATTGTATTCAGGGGAGCTGAAGTCAGTGATAAAAAATAACAATTTTGTAGTCTTTAAGCTGGTGTAGGTAATTTAGTTAAGTTTTGTTTAATCAGTGAGACTGGAACCCATAATTGGAAAACATAAAGTTAATTTTATTTAGAAATATACTACATTTCTTGGTCTTTAAATTGTAATTGATATTGCTTTTAGCCAATAAGCATGATAAATACCTATATTGCACTCACAGACAATGACAATGCATATATATATAATATACATGTGTATATCATATTTATAAATCAATGAGAATATTGATTGCTCTAACTGTTCCTGCTAACTGAATACTGGTGGCTGACATCAGATGAAGCAAAAGCATAAGGACAAAGGAATTTTATTCATGATCAAAAAGTTGTCATGACACAGTAAAAAATTAATGCCTTTCTGAAGAAACAATTATATTACAGCATTGAACAAAACAGCCTTAAATCCAGTATTGTTACTGAATTCATCTTGGTTACAGTAAATCAATTCAATATCCTCCTTTCATTACATTACATTTTACTGTTGGTTGGTATATATTTTTTACAAACCCTTCATGTGAAAATCATTGTTAGTTTTGATTTAAGATTGCTGAACTAAATGACTCAATGACAGACTACCACAAATTGTGTAAAACCAGAACTATTATTTATTTGGTTTTTCCATTTGCACAGTCACATCTATCTATTCTTTTTCCTAAAATACTTATATATTTTTCACTTCTGTTCTCAAGGAAAAAAAATTTCACCTGGAGTCTTTGGATTTTGCTACATAATGTAGTGTTAAATTTTATATCATCAGGCCTCATTATCCTGAAGAGATTACAGAAACCTGGTTGGTGAGTAGATCAGAGTTTTCCTAGCAGAGATGGCTCGAGGTGTGCCTCCTATTAAGAAAAGCAGAGAACAGTAGAAGTAGCATGGCTGTAGTATTTATCCAAACTCATTAAATCTTTCATCCAAACTGGACCCATTATCAAGTCTACCTGGACTGTTTCTTTTTGTTTTGTACTAATGCTTTGGTGTAACGGGAATACCATGTCTACCCACTTGCCTGGACAGAGAATTCCTGTTCCATGAAATACAAAGCTTCTAAAAATATAGTTTTGCTATTTCTACTGTTCTCTCATGTAAAGGTGTCACAGCAGATGCGGGTAAGGGCTTGGAAAGGAAATATATGTTGAGAAATACAAGTTCCTGAAAAGCACTGAAGTAATGGAAAAATTTGGCTGGTTTAACATATTACTAGTATCTCCTGAATAGGCCTTGTAGATCAAAATATTACTCCTACATTCCTACTCTCATACTACTGGGTATGCAAATTGAATAAATTGGTATCTATTAGTGTGGTGGGTTTACCCTGGCTGGATGCCAGGTGCCCACCCAAGCCACTCTATCACACTCCTCCTCAGCTGCACAGAGGTGAAGGAAGGGTCAAGGAAAGGACAGGGAGAGATCTCACAACAATTACTGCCACAGGCAAAAAAGACTCCACTTCGGGAGACTACATGAAGTGATTACTAATAAAAAAACAGAGTAGGACAATGAGCAAATAAAGTCCAAATCTTAAATCCCACATCCCCACCACTCTTCTTCCTGGGTTCAACTTCAGTTTTGAATTTTTCTCCTCTTCTCACCAGTGGCTCAGGGGGATGAGGAGCAGGGGCTGTGGTCAGTTCATTGCATGTTTTCTCTGCTGCTCCTTCTTCCTCAAGGGAAGGACTCCTCACACTCTTCCTCTGTTCCACTTTTGCTCATACCTTCGACAGTGGTTCTTCAAGTGATCTGAATCACCTGTTCATGCCAATGTGCTATCCATACTTATCCTGAGGAAAACGGTGTGTGAATAGAGAACTGGACGTTTTGCATTTTCTTTTCTTTCTGTGTTAAATGGAAGCTATTATATTTGTATTCAGTTTGTAATATGTGACTGAGACCTACGAACTTTTTATGCAATAAATACTTCTTATGGACTCTAAAATCAGTAAATAAGTACATATGATGTGGAAGTTCATTTGTCCCACAAATAAAGTACAAGCTTTAAGCTACAAATGTAGCTTAAATCTGTAGAGCATTCCCAGTGGGATGATATGCCCAAGGCATCATACACATTGAGGAATGATTGATTTTCTTCTGCTTCATTTTGTTCAATGAAAAAATGGTCAATATCATAAAAGTGAAAGATAAGTGGATAAAATAAATAAAACAGGAATGAGAAAAGCTGGAAATATTAAAAGTTAGATCAATGTTTAAGGTGATAGTGTTTATGGAACCTTTCTCAATATTATTTATGATTATAAAGGGGTCTTAAAAGTTGGATGCTTTTTCCATATCAGTAAAATGTCTATATTATTTATATAGTAATTCTACAGACAAGTCAACATCAGTACATTCCTGCAATGTATGACTCCCAAACATCAAAAAAATCTGTACACAATTTATGAAGATGGGTAAAATGTCATGTCAATAATATTTTATTTAGCAACATATACCAATAAGGAAAACTGTATTGTATCTGATCTATTTTCCCCCTTTAAATGCCCTTGGACATTTGAGACAATATTAGAAGAAAATTCTGTCATGTTTAGTTTCATGAGACTATAAAACTGAAATCATATGTCAGCAGAAAAGCTCATAAGTTAACAGCATCAAGTTCTAATAAAACGTAGGAAGAACTGATACCGATATTTATCATATCTGATCTTGTTCTCTAGAGATTTTCAATAACATCATTAAGGAAGGAGTAAAAACTGACAGTTAATTAAAAAAACCTGGTTTAATGCTTAGATGTCAAAACAAAAGACCCATGTATTTAATTAAAGTGATTGAAAGTATTTTGAAATTAAAAATTTATTCTCTTACACCCTAAGAGGTGTATATATTTATATATATGTTTATACATAGCAAAAGGAGGATTTTTATTAGAAAAGCCCATAACACTGTTCCCTATATCAATATATGTTCTTTAGCAAAGCATTAATGCAAGATAAAGCTTTTTTATATGAGAGGACTTCTTTATACAGTGTGTCATGGAAAGCTGTATTTTTTTTATTTTTAATGTCATCCGTCCCATAGGATGGATGCACAAAGCTTACACTTTTTTTCAGGACCTGTAATGGATTGCCCTGAACTGAGAGAAATAGACTTGCCATACTTTACAGCAACAGGATAATCAATCAACAGGACCCTCTGGCTCTAACATATAATGACAAGAAACTAAAAATAATCTAGAATGCAGAAGGCTTATCTCACAGTTACCCAGGTAATGAAATAATAATTTTCTTTAATGTTACTTTTTTCTGTCTTGCGGGATCATGGAAACTGCTGAATGGCAATATAAGAGAGGGAGCTTGAGAGGTCTATGCTGAAGTAGATCTGTTTAATAAAATTTCAGCTGACAATATTTTAGTTTGTACCTAAAATTGATCTCTAAGTGGCAGGTACTGCTCTTCTAGTCTTAGCAGTCACTGTCATTTCTAGCTTGGAGAGACTTTCATTACCCTAAATTGAAGAGGTGACAGGAGAGTGTCTGTTCTGTGCTTCTTTCTTCTACACTTCTCTGTTAGGTACAGCATTTAGAGAATACCATAACATCTGAAGATGTGGAAAGGTTCAAATAAAGTCAGAAGTGTGTGTTGAATTTCAGCATCTTTCATCCCATATGTTCAAAAATTCCCACTGATTCTCTTTACAATATCTCGAAATTTACTTTTACCACTACTTTTCAATTTTTCCTTCAGACCTTTGTACATAAGGATCCATCTTTCCATCTTCATCAGTATTTTTAATAGGTGTCTGCCAGAGAAAAATAACCTAGCTGGATTTTAATGATTTTTTTTTTGTATTTGTATATATCTTGGCATTTTCCTTTAAAATACAGGGAAGAAACTCTTCAATAATATTCCCAACAACAAAATAAAGAGCTGTAAACCAATATTAATAAAATTGTACATATTGCTAAATAGTACGCTCATTTTTTTTCAAATAAAAATATGAAACTGTAACTGCATAAATAATCTCTTTGAATTCAGTACAGAAATGACATATTCCAAAGCAGTGTTTCAAACCTTAATGGACAAGTGTAGTCAAAAGTGGTAATTTAACTAAATTTAAACACTAAATTTAACAGATTTTTCAACTGAAGTCTTGATTATCTTATAAATAATCATATTAATTATAAAATCTACTGAAAATATTCCCCATTTCAGTCAAAATATGTTGGACAAATGCCAGGACTAATAGCAAAAAAACCCCAACCTATCATATATTCAATTGCTTTAGATTAAAATGAGTTAATTCACTGAGAAGTCATAAAGCATGTTCAACAATTCACTGAAATTAAAAATTTATTTGGGAAAGTGTGTAAGACAACAAAGAGAATATGATGGTTTTTTTTTTCAAACTTATTTACTGATTTTCTGGTTATTTAAGTTGCAATATTTTACAAATCTTGAATACTGTTGGTAGGTCTAAAATTACAAAATGAACTTGCTTCTTTAGAATAATGAGTGACAACCACCAGAAACCAGAACAGGATATATCACATTTCAGAACAGAAAGAGAACATCATATAAGCAGAACAAAATCTGCATCCAAAAATGGAAATTAATAGCAGATTTACATTACTTATTTCATTCTTATTTTTAATTCTATTTTCCTGTACAACTATTCACTGAATTTGGTAAATAGCAGAAGTTACCGAAACTAAGTTATCAAAAGTTTTTGTGAGTTCTTGAAAACTAGGAAATAATTTTAAATAGACAGTTTAAAATCATTACAATCATGGTGATAGCAATTCTGCCTTTCACAGTTGATACTGTGCATACAGAAATTACAGGTGCTTTCTTTCTGGGAGGAAGAAACTTGTTCTTTATTGTCGGTTTATTTTAAATATTGGTGGATTCATACACAAAAATAGATAAACATCGTAGTGTGATGTTTAATGATTAATTCTAGAGATGTAAAGAATACAGGAGGAAAAGTTAGGTATTGAAAGTGCAGGAAGGTTATTTGTCATCCTAATGTGAAGTCAGTTGTGGAGTACGGGGAATGCAGAAAAAGTATCTCATTGGCTCTTAGATGAAGGTTGGTGCAACTCACTGACGCCTTAAAGGATAATTTTTCCTATAAAGAACAATGAGGAATTTTGGATAGCACTCTTCTACCCACTTAGTCATTTTAGACAAGTATTGAATAATGTTAAATTCCTGTGATAACTATAGACCAAAAATAGAATAAGTATAAGGTGATTGAATATTCTGTTGATTTTAAATTTGTAAAATTGACAATAAGATCCCTCAGGAAAATAGCAACAAGTTGCTGAAATTGGTTTAAATGTTATCTTTCCATCACTATTGAGTTTGAAAGGGATAAAAACACTTCTGGGCTAAGCAGATATGCACTGATATACTGACATACTACTATCAGTATATCAGTAATTATATAAGATTTTTAGTACAATATTACAAGAAAGAAAAGAAGGGGAGAAAAGTATGTGTCTTTCACAGAAGGAAGATCATTCAACTTCTAAATTTTTCAGAAAGAGGTCAAAGATGGAGGGGAAACTACGGAATATACCAAGTGGAAACATTCCAGAGCAAAATGTGTACAAATACCTTCCCTTGGATTGATCAGTCTTTCCCAAGGTACAGGTTGAATCTTTCTGGGCCCAGTAAGATTATTCTGCCTCCACTACTACATCCTGAAAAGCTTTCAGTCAAGATTTCTGTGGATTGGTGGTGGCTGGTGTTTTTAGATGAGGTTCATCTATATATTATCCTGTACTCCTGGCTGTTTTATTGACCTTTGAATCAGTGTTTTCTGATTGAAATTATGATCTGAAATCAGTTGAAATAGTAATATTTATTTAATGATGCTTGCTTTTGAAATCTTTGATCCTGTCTTAATTTTAATCTGTTTGACTCATAGGAAGTAGGAGCAAGTTTTCTGAGTTAGGTCTTGTTTCAGTTTATGGAGTCCGTGAACACCTCTCATGTTAACACCTGTCATAAGTAATTTGATAGCCTTACACCTACGAGCACCTCTAACTCCATTGGAAGGTGCAGTATGGACTTCTGCAAGTGATAAATGAAATGCCAGAAATCTTAAATTTTGGGAAAAATGTTTTTTTTTTGTTTTATTAGAACATGGGAATAGCACAATCAAAAGCTTGTGATGATGTAAGTTTTGTTACTGTTTGATAATTTCAGAATATTTTTAAAATTTAACGTAAATTTAATGAAGCTATGATAAACCTCATTGGTTCTGTACTTTCAATGTTATTGTAATTAATATATCTTCAAATATTCAAGTTAGGGGCATATTCAAGTGCATAAGAAAATAATTAAATTTATTTAAATGCAAAATTACTAGATGCCCACAGACTGGTATATTGAGGAAAAAAAATGGTAAATGTGATGGAATGTTACTGAAACACCCCAGAAGTGCCTAAGTAAAATACTATGACAGTAATAAAACTCAAGTTTTTTCACATATTTCTCTTGATTTTTATTTTTTGAATATTTGAGGTTTTCAATATTTGCTTTAATAATTTTCATAGTAACATATTTTTGCCATTCAAGACATTCCTTCAAAAACAAAATGTTTTAAAGGAAACTTGTGAAACAAATGAACTGATCAACTGCAAAAACCTTCTTCCAGTCTTGTAATGGAAATGTCTTTTCCCAAGAATCCTCCTTTCCAAGGAAGATTCCTCCTTTCCCAGAAAGTTTAAATGTCATTTTGGTGGTATCCTTCTATTTTTTTTTCTTTTTGCCTGACTTCTTGTCTTTCTCACAAAGATGTTTTTAGCCCTCATTCTTTTAACTGCTTCTGAAAAATACAAACTGGCAAAGGTGCAACATTGCACTAGTCAATTTAGTTAGATTCCAGGCTGCATTTCTTCAGATCTGCTGTCACCTATCTCTCCAACTTTTCCAGAAAGAGATGTTTATGCTGAAGGGAAAAAAAGAAAGAGATAAAACAGACAAGAATAGAAAGCAAGCATAGCTAGTATTGTAATAAAACGTAGACAGTTTGTTTCTATAAATATTATATACCTTACAGTAAAATTTCAGATATGATTTCAAAAGAAATCTAATGTCAAAATTGGAAACATTGTAACAAAGAAATATCTTACTGCAAGAAGAAGCAAGCAACATATAGTAAATCTTGTAATTTTTTTCATCTTTCTGGCAGTCTGTTTTATAACGAATCTCTTTTCTTTTCCATTTCCATTCATTACAGCTCCATTTGTGAAAGTCTGCTCATGTGTTTAATTGGCTTGAGTAATCCATGAAAATCTAAGGTGTCAGTTAATCTCCAATTTTCTTTTAGGTGCTGGATGTTTTTCCCCTCATTTTGTGACAATGATTTTGTGCAATGTTTAATCCAACAATCCAGATTCACTCAGTACTTCAGTGCATACCACAGCTCTAATACATTTTTGAAATATTTTACCTCTAAACTTCATTGTATGGAACTGATATGATCATAAATTTAAAGCATAAAAAGCAGGATAAATACTGCTTTTTGTAACCTTTCTAAAACAACTTTTTTGGTGAAATGTGATCTTTAAGAAGCTGGTTATAGTTCCTAACAGATGTCTGTTTAGGTTTGCAAGAAACCAGCTATGAAATTATACATGTATTGGTATCAAAAATGGATACAGAAAATATTTTGCCAAAATTTGGTAATGTCTGAGAGGTTAAAGCCATAGGTCATGGTCTAATTTTGAGCATGCTCAATTAAATCCTTTTTTGAGAGATTTACTGGGAATAAACTGTCACTGAGTAAAGGCATACTGCTCAGTGTTTACACGAGCTGCATTAGTGATCATTTATGTATCCTTTTAGATTTTACTACAATGCTCCAGTTCTCTTTCTTTAGCCTTCAGATTTACAGACATTCTTTCTTGCTAAATCTTCTCTGGAGGTCCAGTCAGCTCCCATACATGGCGGAAATGCTATGTCTTATCCAATAATTTTATTGCTGATGCTTCCTCTCTATCCCTACTTTTGAGAGGCAGCTGATTATGTTCTTATTCATTAAATTATATTCCATTGCATTTTGCATCCCATTTTCTCATTTGAAGCAGCACCTATGTTCTTATCTTCATTTCAGAGAATATATACATTGATTCAAACCTTAGAATAGGACTTGTAATTTTTTAAAAACTATTCAGAATACTCAAATTATAGGAAAAAAAATAAATGTATCCTATTCCTCTGAAAGAAGTTATATAAATCCTTGTGATGTGGATAAATTGTACTTAACAACATATTTAAATTTTCTTAATTCATTGTCTCCCACCCAGAGGAGGAATAGTATTTGGTCTTTTCATTTTTTTATTTACTGGAGAAATAAGTTATAACATTAATCTAATGATTACTTTCTTTACATGTCTCAGGTAGGGCTCACACCTATATTAGGTGAAAGAAAAGCTGCCAAAAAAAATTTACTTCAGACACATTTAACTATTTAATTAGCAACTGTACTTAAGAGTTAAAAAAACACGTTATATAAATTGCTTTAAAAACATTATCAAAAAAAGTAAAAAATAAACCAAAAAACCCAACCTTTTTACTGTGCCGTATTTCAGTAATCATTCATGTTAAACCCACAAAAAGTAGATGTTCACTATAGTCCTACTGTGGAAATTACAAATTTAGACCAATTGAATATCAGTAATTATTTACATATGCAATTATATGCTATTTCTAAAGTAATCAGCAGATGGAAAGACTAGAAAGAAAAAAAAAAAAAACCAAAAAACAAAAAACCAAAAAACTAACAAAACAAACTAACCAAACCAGAACTGTAGATATAATGATATTCTGGGGTGTAAGTGTAGTGTGTTTGTTATTTACTTGATTAACTGTCTTTTCCATGGTGGGTTGTTTCTCATTTTGAACAACAACATAAAACAATTTTGAACAATTATAGGTTCCATATGTTTCTTTTCCTCTATTGTTGTATTGTGTTTTGTTATGCTGTATTCCAATTTGGTTTGTTCCTTACACCCCTTTCTGTTGTAATGGTTCTGCCCTGGTTCTCGCTCTTAAAAACCCAGGTCGGAGGCCAGTTGGCTTGTCTCCAGCTGGTAGCTTCCCAGGACGTTAAACTGAGAGTGCACTACCTCTGGAGTCCGTCTCTTTATTTGCCTCCTGTGGGTTAGCAGCCCTCTCTCTCTCTTAGCCGCGGATCCTCGTCCCTTAAGGCGAAAGCCTTAGGCGCTCCCCTGACCGAGCCCCGGATCGGTAGAGTGCCCCTGTGCTGCTGGCGGTGCTGGCCGCAGCTAGCCGGGACACACCTTAAGGTCGGCCACCGCCGCTGCACTCTATTCCTCAATCAGTTTACAGAAACTGTGGGGGACTCTTCCTATTTAATCATTACATTTTCAAATAAAATTTTAAGTAAGCAAATAATAGATTTGATAGAGACAATTATACATACAGAAGGGTGAATTCTGCCAGATCAGTTCCTAGTGAGACATCTTTATCAAGTTTATTAATATTAATTTACTAGAACTCTTGGAGACTGCTACTTTCAAATATCTTCTGTCGTTTAGAGGATAGAATAGAAAAGAGAAAGTATTGTTTATTAATAAATTATGAGAATTTCCTACTGTTACAATTTATTAATACATCTTAAATTGTAATTAGGAGTGAGCATGATTAAGGTTGTTGCTCAAATAAAATGTTATGACACAAGTTGCACTGTAATTGTAGTTTTCTTGGAGCAGTTACTTAATATGTTATCAGAGGGGAACAAATTCAGCAAATGCTTTGTTGTTTACTCATTGATATCTGTTTTAATTGTGGAAATCCCACCAAACTCTATGAAACTGTGACCACAGTCACATAAACTGATAGTCTGTGACATTTACATGGAATCAGTATGAATCAAATATTCTTAATTTTACTTCTCATTTAAAAAAAATTCAAACATATTTCGTAACATTAATTTCTCTAAGATTTGGTAAAATATTAGTGTATATTTATCAGGACACTCAAGAGGGGATTTTTAGTATAGAGAATATATCTTTAGACAACAATCTTTTGAAAGAATGAGTTTGTAAAATTTGTTGATGTTTGTATCTTGGTGTCCTGGTTTTGACTAAGAATTTATTTTAATTCTGTTTTTAATTCTAGTGTTAGTGAATTGTAGTGTTACTATTTTAGTAGTTGCTAAGCAGTGCTTACTCTAAATCAAGGGCTTTCAGTTTCTCCTACTCTGCCAGCAAGCAGGCACACAAGAAGCCAGGAGGGACCATAACCAGGAAAGATGACTCAAACTGGCCAAAGGGATATTCCACGCCACAGAGAATCATGCTCAGTATACAAATTGTGGAGATTTTCCAGGAGAGGCCAGTCACTGCTTGGGAATAGGGTGGGCATCAGTCAGAAGGTAGTGAGGAACTCTGTTTGGGGTCACCTCTTTTTCTTGTGGTTATTCCTTTTTCTCTCTCTCTGTTATCTTCCTTTTTGTTACTATCACAATCATCATCATTATTATCATCATCAACATTATATTCTGCTTTATTTTGACTTTTTCTGCTCTTATCTCTACCCATGGGTTTTACCTTTAACCTATTATTTTTCTCATCCCACAGGAAGAGGGTAGCTACATGGTTACCTTCTGGGGTTAAAATATGACACTTGCATAAACCTATAGCTTACAATGGCGCTGGGGAATCTATACAGGTGCCCAGACATATGACTTAGTATGACTAATGACGTCCTAAGACATTCTCATAGGTCTCCAGCTGTCACTTTAAATTAAAGACATGAGTTTTCTTTACATCATTTACTGTGTGATACTTTGGGGCATTATAACTCGCGCGTGTGCTCTAGCTGTCCAACTTAGACCCCCTTGAGTCTTCAGATTCAGCTGTCTAACAAGCATGTGAAGTTTTCTGAGACCTTCCTGTATGACTAGTAGGTCTGAGACAAGACCTACAAGGGACCCACAATATACTAGAGTAGCAGCTAGAATCTGGATGAAATATTGCAGGGCGCTTCCAGTGTTCCCTTTGGTTAATTGAATCAAGTCCCACATTCTTATTGTGTGGACATCCACAGGACCTAAAGATATCACGATGAACACAGCTCTATTTAGATGTCATAATCTCAAGTGTTATCTTATTCAAAGTACTGAACCTTGAAGCTGAGCTAGGTACATATCACATTATATGGCAGATTGCAAGATACAAACTGACAATTCTTTGTTCTAGCAAGTCTTGCCAGCAGAGAGGAAAGGGCTCATCTTATTGCATTGCCTTGTACTAATGACTGTCTCATACCTTGTCAAGAGCTCTCCTACAAGTTTTATTTCCTAATAAAGAAAAACTGTTTCTGTTAAGTTGTAGCTCCTAGCTGGAACAATTATTCTTTCCATTGGTACTTTGAATAATCTTTGCACATACCACATAATAGTAACTCTCTCTTCAGTCTTTTATAATGGCTAAAATTTATGCTTGATTTCTGAATTTGTGTACCAAGATTTTCTTGTTAGCTGATAATTTTGATTCTATCAATTTCCATCAACATTATGATGTTTAAAGATGTCACTAAACCCATTTTCTCTGGCACAGTATTCTAGATACGTTTTGCAAGAAATGATCAGGAAATTTAATGTTAATGTTTGTTTGTTTTCTAGAAAAATAATATTTTGCTCAGAATGAAAATGCAAACTCAAGAATTCAATACTGAAAACGTCATGGAGATATGCTTTTCAAGACAGACCTCCTGTGGCTTTCAGAGCAGTCCAATTTCAGCTAAACTTCTAGACTTATGTGCTTCCATGTTAAGAATCTCACCTTCCTAAGCAATGTTTTGTAAGAACAGAAAGGGCAGCTGCAGCCTGCAAAAACTGCAGTTTTCTGTTTTCTACTCAAAAAAGCTGAGAAGTTGCAGCTTTTATTAAATAAAAAGTATATAATTTTTTGTTTGCTTGTTGTTTTTGGGTTTGAGATAGTTCTGTTTTTTATATCTGGGAAATTTCAAGGAGTCATAATTGACCAGAGAAAAAGTTGGTTTATGCTATTTATGCTGGCTACTTTTAGAGGAGACTGAAATAGTTCAACAATGGTTAAAAGTTCCTGCTTATCCTCTTTATTTTCACAGAACATTGTTTTTGAATATGTGCAAATAAACCTTGATAGCGTGTATTTTTCAGGAATGGTTCCCAACAAGGCTCTGGGGAGCCATTGTAGTTAAAGGAACCATATTCAAAAATCAGCAAATTCTCTTTGTCCCTAGATGTAATAGCTTAAAAAAGACACCAAATCTTAGTGAAATTATTGGATGCCAAAGGATTTTGCTTGTCAGAAGTTTAAGGCTTTTCTTGACTTGGAGGAAAGTATAGTTTGTCCTAGAAGGAAGAGCTTGAATCCATATTGATAAGCATAACACATTTTAAACTGATTAAAACTGCACATGAAAACAATAGAAAAGCATAACATAATGAATTACTATCCATTTGGACACAGTTCATCTACAGGACTGGGACGAAAACTGACCATGTAATTCAGACCTCTACTTCTCCCACAATGCAAATTTTAAACAGTATAAAGGATGTCTTCTATACACTTTTCAATGCAAATTCTCATCTGTCTGCTGGTGTCCTACCCTTTCACTGACATATTATTCTATTTTTTTCATTAAACCTCTGAAATGAGGTGGTGTCTGTACTTGCTTCATAAAATGTCGAACATACTGTGTGCAATTCCATGTTGAGGTAAAGATTTCTATCCAATTTCCTTCTTCAGCAATCATTACTTTCTCTTCATTTCTAACACAGCATCCAATCATAAGGCAGACACCTGTTTTTCAGCTGCTCTTCATCTAGCTTATAACTACCCTGAAATAATTTGCAGTCTAAGCCATATCATCTTAAACTGTGAGGTAACTAATTAGCAATTCTAAATGAAAAGAGAACTGGAAGCAGAAAGCTACACTCCCACAATAAATATGCCTGACAATTTGTGAAATTCAGGGCTTATAGCACTTAACGATAAATGTGGTGAAAAGGCAGAATATATACATTTGACATTTGGAACAAAACCCCATCTCATTATCAAGGCAGTCAACAACCCATAATTCTGATACTCGGACCATTACTGGGTTCATTAAGACATCATGAATCTCTGCAAACAGAAGAATTCTCTTTAAAATAATTCTTAACTGAGTAAGTTAACAGTAACATTACTTTAACCTTGCTGTGAAAACCAGAATAAATTAAATAGGTACAGGCCAGATCATAGGAGGATCTAGTGCCTTAGTGTTAGATTCTCAATGATCTCTATTTCTTTTAATTAAGTAGAAAAATCTTAGTTGCTTTTAGTTTCTACTGAACAGATGTTTTCAGTGAATAGCTAGCATGATGTGCATGATATATTTTCCCAAAACTAATACAGGATACAAGCAATTTTCATAATTTCCTTTAATTTGCATTATATTATATCTGTCTCTTCCAACATATTCTAGTCACCAGTGGTCTACGTGACTGATTTCAGCAGCCCAATGAGGCTGGCCAAGAACTCCTGCAGGATTTTAAGTAAATATTAATGACAACAGCTGTCAGAGAGAGAATTCTTTAATTCCAGGGCTAAAAGGCAGCAAAGCATGATAAAAGGAAAGGACATTTGGAATGGAACCCTGGAGATCATTCAAGACAACTTGCTGTTCAAAGCAGTGGTGGTTTCTAAGTTAACCAGGTTAGGAAAAATCCAGGCTTCCCTGAGTCTTGTTCAGTCCAGCTATGAACATCTCTGAGGGTGCTTTTTCTACAACCATTCTTCATAACTTGCTTCAGTGATTAAATATTCTCTGAGCAAAGAGGTTTTTTCTTTTGCCCAATCAGAATTTCCCTTACTGAAAGCTGTGACTGCTGTATCTTGCAATCACTGTGCACTGCTGGGGCAAGTCTGGCTCCATCTCTGCAGTTTCCCATTAATGGGAGTCTGCAGTAAGCCCTCCCTCAGACTTCTTTTCTCCAGGGTATAGAAATATGTTAAATTTGGTCTCAAACTATGTATTGGTTGCTAATCATCACAAGGATTAGTTCCAGCTTACGTTGTATTGTGGGACGAAAAAGTTCAGGGAAAAATCACTTCAACTGTTTTTTGTACTCTTGTCATTGACCCAGCATGGTTGCATACCAGGTTATTTGCGAGAGTTGCCAGATCTTTAGCACATGTTCATCTCATTGTCTGCAAGGACCCTCAACTCCTTTTTTTAAATATTCATCCAGGATTTCTACAACATCACCAAATTCCATTTTATGTTGTATTCTTCTTGCCAGCATCACAAATCGCTATCAAAAGTCAGAGGTAGTTTGGGGAGTTTAGACCAGACCAAGAAGTACAGAGTAAAATGACATGGTGAAGGCACTTAATGCTTCTCAACTATCCCAGCAACCCTACATATGTTTCAAGACCAAGAGTTTTTATAGAGTTCAGCTGATACTGAACTAAGGCTAACTCATGCTTTTGTTCCTTCTGACTCATTCATTATATGCCCCTTGTTATCACTTTTAGAATCAATGAATTGTCACAATATTGTCACAATGACAATCACAAAACTTTTGCTTTTGTATCTCCCCAGACCAAGGGGTTCTTTTTAAGTTGCCCACGTGGAATGTCTACATGATTCAGCATTCACTTGAAGGTACAAACATCCCGAGTTCAGTCTGCCCACTCTGTCCCTATCACACTAATAATGTCAGCAAGGGCACCTAACAATAATACAATCCGTGTGTTTTGTGTCAGTATAAGTCACCTGCTCAGCTCAGGATCCACAGCTGACTCAAGCTCATAGAAGATGACTGATGATGCATGCATGAGTATGCTTTTCAGAATAAATAAATAAATAGATTAAAAGTTCTTAATAAGCAATTCAAATGCTTCTTGCAAAACAGCTGAAAATGCTGCCAAGATCAAAAAGAGGCATAAATGATGATGTCAACCCCAGAAATTGTGTGCCTGCCAAACAGCTAAATTGAGAGAAATACAATTCCTTGTAGTGATAGGTCAAGAAGACAGTATTTGCTCTTGTCACTAAAAGCTGCTATAAACTTATGCCTCTGCCTTCCATTTTGATACATTTCTTTCCTATATTTCAGCCCTTCTACTTTCACAAGCTGATACTTCTGCTGGTTGGTGACTGTACAACATTAATAAGACAAAAGCAGTCTGTGTGTATTCACAAAAATCTGAGTGGGATCGCAGCTGTTTATATTGATTGCTACTCTCTGCCATTTGCATCAGCTCACTGTTTTGAGATGACAATTTCATCTTTCCTTCTATTTTTTTCATGTTTTTCCCTCATCCCAAGATACGAATTTTCTATATTAGCTGCAATTGCAGTGCTCACTTCTCACACACCTGCTGCCTTTGAACACTTCTAGGTCTGTTATTTTACTATCATGCCATGCATGAAACAGTGAACACAAACCCTGTGCTGTCACACCATGTCTCTCAGAAGGCATTATTAATCCGCCAAATGTGGATTCATTTGGCCTCTCTTACCAGGCAGCAAAGTCAGTAAGCACTTTGTTGTCTTGATTTACCTTGCTCTAAAACAGACATCAAAATTAATTCAAAAGACTTATGGCCTAAGATTGCTTATTTTTCCTTGTTCACTACAAAATAAGCTTACAATGTCTTGATGTGGATACCTACACAGTAGGTAATTACCTGAGTTGAAATCCACTCAGTGTCTGTGACCACTAGTGACTAAGCCTGGAGTATAAAATATTAAATAGTCATCAGCATTCTTATTTGATGGAAGTCATCAATTCCTGAGTGATGTTAAGATTATTTTTTCAAGCAATTGCTGTGGATATCTAAAACCTCCATAGTGAAATGTTCAATGGAATGAGATTTTTTTTTTTTTTACTGGTGAAAAAGGTGAGAAATTTTAAGTGTCTGATTTTCTTTTAATAGAAAGCTTGTGTGGCTGGTCATAGGTGGATGTCGTGTGTTGACCTTGGCTGGATGCCAGGTGCCCACCAAGCCACTCTATCACTTTCCTCCACAGCTGGGCAGGGCAGAGAAAATAAGATGTAAAAATTTATAGGTTGAGATAAGGCAGTTTAGTAAAGCAAAAGAAAGAGGTATTGCACATGCAAGCAAAGGAAAAACCCCTAAACATTTTATTCTCTACTTCCTGTGAGTAAGCAATGTTCACTCACTTCCCAAGAAACAGGGCTTCAGCAAGTGTAATTGTTGCTCTGGAAGATGAATGTTGTAAATAAGGAATGTCCTCCCCCAGCCTTCCTCCTCCTTTTTCTTAGCTTTTCTGTCTGAGAAGATATCTTTGGCCAGTTTGGGTCAGCTGTTCAGGTTGAGTCCTATCCCAAGATTTTGCCTACTCCTGGGCCTACTGATGGGGAGGAGGGATGCTGGAGAGACAGCTGTGATGCTGTGCCAGCACTGCTCACCAGTAGTCAAAACACCAGTGTGCTGTCAGTACTCTTCTGGCTCCCAATGCACTGCACAGCACTGTGAGGGCTGCTGTGGGGAAAATTAACTCTATTTGAGCCAGAACCAGTACACTAGACAATGTGGGATTTTAATGCTACATTTGGCATTCGGTGTCAATGTAAGGCAATGGAAAATAATTTTTTCCCAAGGCTAAGTGAGTGTATTTCTTTGAACATAAACTCATCCCATCGTTACTCAACCTTGAGATTACTTTCTTGCAAAGATGGGTGTGCTGACAGTACTGTCTAATTTCAATTTTTATTACCTTCCTGTAGCTTTTAATGAGAATTTAAACTCTTAAATGTCAGATTTTAGGGCATATTTAGATAAGGCTAATGATCTGGTCTGGGTTTTTTTCCTGACGAGTATGAAAACTGTGAAGTTAGCCCTGTTCCTAGGAGAATTGCTATTGCAACAAGATCTCTAGTTACTTCAATAGCAAAGAAAGTCTTTTGTGAGCAAATAATTATTAATGCACTCACAGACAGGACAGCAGAATAGTTTTGCTGGTGTACCAATTTTACATATGAAAAAAGCTATAAAAATATTGTATGTGCCTACTCCAAAACCTCAGGCAGGACATCATCCTGGCTTACTTCAGTTCTATGAGGGGAACAATGAAATAAAAAAGGCCTGTGGGGTAAAAGGAAGAAGTCTCTGTCTCTCACATTGGTTCAGCAGAGCTACTTAAAGTAGCAGAGATCACAGTCACATATCTGGATGCTTAATAATGAGCCATATTAGCTGCATTTCAGACATGTCTTTTTAAACAACTGTATCTACTTCAGCTTATTAATCAAGGAAGACTATGCCAGTAGCTGTGTCTGTTGTCATGTAAATCTGCCTGCACAAATGACTGTATCTCATTTTACACGTATCAGTCAGATGCTGCTGTTTAGGAAGTTTGTGAATGCACAGTATTTAATGAAATGTTTCCTCAATCCAGTTTTAGAGGCACTAGAGAGGGTATAAGAAGATTCCAGGCATAAAATATGCCATTTGTCTTCATTGTTTGAATAGATATGAAGTCATTTTAACATAGACCTGAGAAAATATTTTAAAAAAATACAGCTACCTAACCAAGAAAACTAAAGTGATAAAAGCATTCATATGTACAACTTAAAAGTTGGACTTTTTTACTTAAAACCCCATATTTTAAGGTGTTTCCTTCCCTTTGGTAATCACAATCTGAAAAGCTACCCTGAAGGTGCATAAGATGAAGGCTTTCCCTCTCAGCTGACTGTGTGGCAGCCGCTCTGGTTGCACAGCAGTGGTTTTGCTTGCACTGAACAGGACACTTAGACAGAATGGGTGGACTTGTCTGAAGACAAGATTCCTGTGGTGGTGCTCTGTTAAGAAGTGCAGTCTTCACTGGGGTGCTTGTGCAGTCAGATCTTGTGGACAATGAGTAACCCAGATGATGTAGAACACGTGCTTGTGCTGAAATATGAATATAAAATAAGGAACAATGTAGTGGGGAGAGTCTTAATGCAGGTGGTCCCATAAAGATGTAAACCCCTACAAAGGTTGAGATAAGATCACTTTAAACATTCAAATGAAGGGAAAAAAACCCCAACCAATGAAAACCCAATAATAAAAATGATAACAGCAACCAAGAGTAGAAAAAGTAAGGAATAAAACCCAAGAGAAAAAAGTGATGCACAATAAGTTCCTCACCAGACTTCCTCACCAGCAAGGAATAGGTCCTCTTTATGCATAAACTCTGAAGCTTAGTATGAAGTTGACACAGTGGTGACTGTGGTATAAGTCTTACATTTTATTTAGTCATGTTATCACAGGAAAGGAAGACAGTAAATGCAGTGTCATTTTCACAAAGGTTTTAGAAGACCTCTATACAAATAGACACTGGTCTGAGTGCATTTGACTTTTGTACCAAGCAAAGCAATCAAGAAAACATAGAATTAAGAGAACATATGATACTGTGGTGAACATCAATACAGCTTTTTTTTAGAATAAAGACACAACCTGCAAGTTTTGAAGAGATATTTGGTGATGTCAATGAACTTGTCAATAAGTCACATAACAGTATATATCAGCGTCCAAAAAGCCAAAAAGCCTTTTTTTTTTTTTTTTTTTTTTTTTTTTAAAGTGGAAAAGTCCTGTCACAGTTAAGTAGTTGATTGAAAGCCTGGGAAAAAACACAGGAAAAAATTATCAGCTCCTGCAGTAGATGGAGAGCAATGACAAGAATCCCAGAGGGTTTGTATTGTACTTTTGTTGCTCAGTGTATTCATGATTTTTCTGGACCATCATGAGAAGTGGTTTGTAGTGCTGGCTGATGTTGAGTAATTATTAAGGTTATTCAAAAGTGACATAGACTGTGAATATCTCAGATGTTTAATCATGAGTCTGATTGGTGATGAAATGAATTTTAAAATTCAATAGATGTAATGTTCATAAATAAAAGCAAGTGTACCAAGAGAAGTGTAAACCTGACTGATGATATAGAGGGGTGGAATCAAAATTAGCAACTACCTTACAAGGAAACCATGACCATGGCATCAAATCCTGTAGAAACATCAATCTGTAATGCTCCATGATGAAAATTGTGTCTTAGAATTTAATAAAAGAGGAATAGATATCAAAAAACACTGGAGCATGGCAAGACAGTGAAGACTATCATAATAAAATTTTTACTAAGCAGACCATCACAAAAAATAAGCATGCAGTTCTATATAATATATGATATAATTATAAAATACAGATTATATAGCATGTACAAGAACATTCATTTTATACTAGGAATTTCACTATGAGAAACAAAAACATAGAAGGGATAGAAGAGATGTAGATAAAGTAAATATAGAAAAAACATTATAGAGAAAAGTTGGTTCACATTTCTCATGTGACAAGATGTACTAAATTTCTTTACAAATTAAAATAAATAAGGTAAAAAAGTAATATATATTTATCACATCTTGTGCACTTGCATTCTGTATCTCACTTTGGTAGGATGGTTTTTAGTCAAAAATTAAAAAAAAATCAAAACATTACTATATTAAGTCACTGAAATAATGGAGATCTATTAAAGTGCAGCCAAAAAGATCCAGCTGTTCAGGGAAGTTCAGAGAAGGCCAATCTTACAGATTGCTGTAAGCTGACAGGACAAGTGGCAGTAGCACTCAGCACTTGTCCTGTTTCTCAGATCAAAATGGAACAACCAAGGAGTTTTATTTCTCTTGTGTGCCCACAGAACAAGAGTCTTTATTTTCAGCAGGAATGGATGTATGTGCTCTTTATTGGTTAACCCTTTTTTTCTGGTTAATCGTGGCTGGGTTTTTTTTTTTTTTTTTTTTGTAGAAAGATTAGTGGGTCAGCATTTTCACAAGACAGGAAATTCTGGGGTCTGCCATATGCTAAAGGCAATCATAAAATCTCTACCTCTAGTTTGTGTTGTATATGAATTCAACAGAGAATAATTTTGTTTTCTATCAAGGTGACTTTGTCTGTCAAACTGCAGGACTAAATGTAAGAGATGATACAATGGAGCAGTGATTAGCTAAAATTAGGAAGCACAATTGGATACATTTAGGGAAGAGAAGGAACTATATTCCTCACTGCAGCACCGTGCCATAGAGAGTCCTTTCTGTTAAGAAAATATTATCTCTGCTGTTATTGCACTCACACAAACCCCCAGGGTTTCACTTTGTAAAGCAGAATTATGGAAGGAGAGGAACAGGTTTTCAGACCGTTCGTGTTAGGAAGTCAACATCTTGTGTGTATGTTTAACCACACTTATGGTGTTGGTACTCTTCAACTGCATAGAACTCCATAAAAGATAGGAAATGCTGTATTCGTATATCAGGTAATTAAATATGTTATGCTGACATAGAGAGTTACAGCTTGAATTAAAAATATGTTCTGGTACTCAGCTGTGTGTTTTAAATTTCCTATGAAGCATTTTAACATATGGAAAGACAAATTAGAATGAGAAATAGTTTAATTGTGTAGAATGATTTCTATAAATAGTTCACCAGAAAAGAATACAATCCTACCATTAAAATAACTGGTCTTAGGAAAGGTAATGCTGCACAAAGGAAATATGAGCATTGCTGAAATATTTAGGTTAGATTACAATTTGCATTGTAAATACAAATCAACCACATCATTGAAGCAAAGCATTAATGGCAAGATAGCAATGGGAAAAAAAGGCAGTGAAGTAAACAAAACTGACAAAATTAAATTAAAAGAATGCAAGCCAAAAATTATATAGAGATATAAACTTGCACTCGGGAAGCCAGTTTTGTACTTGTTTCTTTGCTTGACCCTAGTTTGTGTAAACCTTATTCTTATTTTGCATAGATAATGGTTGTAGACAGTAGGAATTTAAGACCTGAAAATGTGATGAATTTTCTTCTGCACACCTTTATTTCTAACCCTGAACAGACACTTGAGACACCAGCAAACCTGGTCTTAACACATACCGAGTGTCTGCCCAGGCCTGAATGACAAAATGTGGCCAATATTTTAAAGAACTTTCAAAGCCAGAGTTAGGGTCATTCAAATTTAAGGAATCATTCTCTGATGTTATTAAGACAGTCAGTTTAAACAATCCTGAGTTTTAGAGAAAACTGTGTAAATTCTATATTATTTTGTACCTGGAAATCTCAAGGACAGTTTTGAAGCTGTTTAAAAAATATTCCTTGCTGACCTTATTGGAAAAAGAACATTGAATTCTAAAATTCTGCAACTCTTCAGCAGCTGGACAGCAAAATCATTTCCTTAGCTTCTGTCTGCCAGTGAAATGCTAAAATGCTGAATTGCATCAAAGAAAAGGTAATTGTTTTAACACTATGTTTCACAGAGGACTAATGCTATGTGCTATCAGCACAATGAAACTGTCTCATTGACAGAAACACAAGTGGGAATGCATGCTGCAATGTTGCTTTTGCAAAGAACTTACATCTGTACTTACATCTGAAAGATGACTTTCACCTGCACTTCATCTCCCTTCCTCTGAACAGATCACACAGGCCATGAGATCACCTGATTTGCAAGACCACATTATTCATACATAAAACCTACTGGAATCCATATGCTAAGGAGTCTCCTGACCAATATTCAGTTGTTTGTTTTTTTTCTTCCGAGAAGGCTGCAATGTCAATTGGGTGAGGTAGCACTTTCCTCCTTTTAGGATTATATTACAGAATCGTAGTATCGTATAAAAGACTCAGACTGGGGCTTTCATCTGAGAAAGAGCTTTTGGGTTTTTTGCTCCCATAACAACATCCTCTTTATTATTTAAATTAAACATCAAACATGTGAAATATGGAAAGAATCTTGAAAGTCTGAACTAGAATCCAGGACTTGTTCAGAGTCCACAGGTTTTCAGACCTTTGCTTGATAAATACTTGAGAGCTCTTCTTCCATACAGTGGCATAGTTTTATTGTGATAAAAAATATCTTGCCGTTTAAATGCTTTATATTCTTTATTGGTTCTGGTTTTGTAGCAATGACATGTTTCTTGTTCTTTTATCTTCACTCTGGATTTGAATCACTGCAGTACCTCTCTAATCTAAAACTGTAGATTTTAGTAATGCAGCAGTTCCATTACCAACAGCTATAATTGGAATTATGTCTCTATCATTTTAATGGTGTTGTTTTTCTTCCCTGATACTCCTTCAAATCAATATTAATGTGAATATTTAAATCTACAAAATCTGCACTTAGTCTATTTGAAGTATTAGATGAAGCTTGCAAACCTGTTTTTTTATTCAGTTCATCTCCTAACCTAGTCAAGTTAAAACCATAGAAAAGTGTCAGATTTGTGATTTGTTCTAAAAGCTTTCAGCTTTAATAGCTCAGTTTTGTATTTTAAATTATAGTTTTTTGGGAAGCAGTGAACATATATGCTCCTGTCATACATTGGAAATAAATGTATAATTTGAGTGAATGGCAGATTCTGTACAGAGAGTAAGAGAATGGATGAAAGTTAGAAAATACATTTAATAGGTACTTTTGCAGGGGCCTCTCCTCCACCTTTAATGTCTCTGTTCTGTCTGGGAAGAAAAAAACCCACCTATTTTCTGAAGCCTTTTTCATCTTTCTGCTTCCTTTTTCTACCTCCAATAAATACATTCATTCTTTAAACATGAAGGTGAGAAATTAGTGAAATATGTTTCAAAAGCAAATAGTTTATTAATTGAAAGTAATACTATCCAGAAAATTTCTCTGGACAAGTTATTTTATACACAGGTCTTTATTGCATTTACTGGTGCAAAGGTTGTCACCTTTCACCTGAGAAAGATCTTTTGAGGACATTTTTACTGTGTTTATTTAAGGAGTATGACCCATTAATGTGTTTGAGTCTGTCTTCATGGATTCATTTCCCCTTTACAGCCAACTCTTGTAAAATCTTCATTAAATTTGGGATTTGTTTCCAACATATGAAGGAGGTAAGGCATCAAAATGCCTGTAAGTTTTCTTGGGTTTGCTAACATCTCTACAAAATTATTTTGTAAGGAAAACCAGCCATGCTCAAACACCTTTGTCCTCCATAATACATTCACCATATGCCTTGGAAGGCATAACCTGTACCTGTCTCCTCAAGGCTAGTGTCTTTGAGCATTTGGGGAAGCACTCAGAAAAATGGAGACATTTTAGGAATGTAATTACTGCAGTGTCCTAAATTCTTGCTAATCTGAGTAAGTCAAGGACGTGAGTTTCTGTGTTGTGAGTTCTGGGAAGTATTTACTAAAAGAAACTCAAGCACATTCATGACACTTCTCTTTCCTCTAATGCCTGGTTTCTAGGGAACACCAAGGGGAGCTAATCCAGGCCATATGAAATCTGTTGTTTATTTCCTTTCTCCACACAGCTGCAAGGACAGCATATGATGGAAGATTCTGAGGCTTCCTCTCCTTCATGCATAATCTCCTAAATGATGGACATATACAGTGCAATATGAGACAGCCAGGGCATATCTATGGAGGACAAACTTACCTATTCAATTTCAGGTTTGCCACAAGAAACATAATCTAGGTCTTCTTTTTATTTATAAAAAGATTTATATAAATATAAGATTTATATTACTTTGTAGGAATATCAACTAGTACAAATACTAGTTTTCAAAGAGCATGTTATATTTTTGGAATGTAATTAGAAATAGAAAATTTACATTTAGAGGATTATCTATTCCTCCCCATCTTATTCACAGTCTGTTTTCTATTAGAACCTGAAGTGCATCGCTGCATTTAACTGCTGCTGTTTGTTACAGATAGTGGAGCCTGGAAAGAATAGTATATAAGTAGCAGCTGATAAAGTACATAATTAGCTTATTTCCTGAGATTCAAAGGTTAGCAACCTTGCTTTCTGCTTTCTTGGAGGATGTAAAAAATATTTCACCTTATTTCAGTGGTTCAATAATGGCGCACCTGACTTCTTTTTTTAAAAATTTTATTTTATCAATATAACACAAAGTGGTGAGTTTGGGTTTTTTGTTTTTGTTTCTTTTTTTTTTTAAATACAGATCATGCAGAACTTATTAAAAAATGTGATGACAGCAAATTAATCTCTGCTTCTTTCCATGGAAAATGTGCATTGATTTGTCCAGGTAATATTAAAAAATAATGGACCCTAACCCTTGGGTTTGTAACATGCTAAATATTTAATTATTCTGTAGGGGGCAGCAGAATCTAAACAAAATTAGTATTAAAGTTGAGCAGTAGGACGAACAGGAACACTGAATTGCCTGCTTTTCACTTTTTGCTGAGAGGTAGCAATGTACCTGAATTGCTGCAAAATTAGCAACATCGCCTAATTATTATTCTTTAAATTATAAAACACAGGTTGTATGCATTCCTTTTTATCTAGTCTCTTATTTTATATACAGAACTACTGAAGCTGAACAAAACCAGTGAGATAAAATTAACACACAAATAGTTTTTTCCTCCCTTTGGGTGAAAAAATGCAATTTACAAGGAAAATGCAGTTATATATATTTATGAAACAAAAAAGTCAACTAACATCACTGGGGTTTTATATATGAGTGAGGTAGCAAAAAATAATACCAAGTAAGACTATTTGATTAATTATTAACATTTTCATTGCATCCCAATGGGGAACTTATTCTGGAAAAGAAACACTTTGCTATTAGTTATTGTCCATAATTAATTTTTAAGTGGCAAGCTAGAGTACAAGTCAAAGAAATTTAGTTTTTAATTAACCAGTAATAGAGATCAATTCTACTTTTTCTGTCATGAAAGTAGTGAAATTAAAGGTACAATACAAGGACCTGCCATACTCCCTTCCACTCAACAGAGTATTGTTTTGGTAGAAAGAAATTAAGAAAGGAATGAGTATAAATTATATTCTTTCTTATTCAGTGGGGAGAATCCATTCTGGGCATAGTTTAAATGATATGACTCTGAGTAAATGCTACCACTTTTCTTTTAATGAGTGATTCTCAATTCTATTGAATCATGTGACTTGAAAACTATAGGATAATATATCTTTCTTTCTTAGGGCATTGGGTCTTGGAAAAAAGTATTTTGACTGTTTGACTATTTTTAACTGAAGATAATTAGGTGTAAGAAGATTCTGCAGTTGAAATCCTTCTTGTTTAGTCTTAATACCCCACTTAACAGTGGGTTTTTCTGCAAAATAATGTATTAGATTTTAATTTGAGTTTTATGGTTTATTTCTGCATCACTGATCTTGATGAGAGGCTTCTGAAAATCCCAATGAGTTAATAATATGATGGAAAATAACACAATTTTAAAGCAACAAATGGCAGCAACAACAATGAACTTGTACACAGCAAAATACCAGTACAGCTACATGATAGTTTACTGACACTTTTTAAAGCCTATGAATTGATGTGTTATAAGGGAGATTTCAGCACTGCAACATAGCACAAACATCACACTAAACCGTAGACTAAATCAAACACACTAAGCAGTGATCTACCTCTAAAACAGCAAACAATGCTGAGCATGCAGCAGGAGGCAGCTATAAATGCTTATATCTCAGTTTAAATACCTGACTACCAAACTGCCTTCTACCACTTACTGTTACATGAAATTATTTTGTTGAAGCCCCAAAGCTTTCTCTTTTCTCATGCTGCTGAGGTTTGAAAGAAAACATTAAACTGCCTTACACTGCAGATATTTTAGAGTACAAGGCAGTGACAACAAATTTCAGAGCAGTTCTAGAGTTTGTTAGCATAACCAACCATCACAGTAGATTTTTGTTTCCTTCACACAAGAGATAATTATCCATCCAGAAATTAACTTTGAAAGGAAGGAATAGAATTAAACAATTTCACCAATGCAAACATAACATTTTTCTCCCTCTGTATTCATATTCTCCCTCTCACACAAGATCAGGGAGATATAGTAAGTGTAGGCTCAGGTATATCTTCAGTGCGCGTTTGGCATGAACAGAGTGAACTACTGAGTCCCGTGAACCTAAGATAACGTATTAAGAAGAGATACAAGTTCTTGTCCTCATTCCCAAAATGTGGCATTCTCTGAACAATCAATTCATAAAAGTACGTTTTACAAGGACAAATCTGTCTTAAAGAAAATTAGAATTTTTAAGTGTTGGCAAGCATCCAGTACAGAAAAATCATATTTTTATTTAAATTACTACATTAGGTACCTAGACATGTTTATAAGGAAAAAAAAAAAAAAAGTGTGTTCTTTTAATGTGGAGCGTGTTTCTGTTCAGAATTTGAAATCAAGATAAATATGTATATAGTACAAATGGGACTTTTATAATTTTTAAAATTATTTATTTTGTATATCTTTTTCCCCAGTAGATCTTTGAAATTGCTGAATGATGCTCTATTTCAGAAAATTTACAGCTGGGTAGTGCTACTGTTGGCTGTTTTTTCTTTTGGACTTAAAAATTTTCTTTCTTTTTTCTGGTATGTAAATCCTGTAAAAATCTGATCTAAGAAAAATACTTTTTGCAGTTAAGAAAAATAAGTTTTGCAGTTCAGAGACTTTTAAAGACTGAAAAGGCCAACATTTTCTGCCATGCACACGACTGTGCACACCTTAATCTTTCATCTCCAGAGAGAGAACACTCATATTCTAATGTGAAAAATACACAGTAAATAGTCTTCTGCTCACCAGACTTTCTCGCCTTCTGATAACCACATACTAAAACTTCCATATGGCTGATAGCAGGAAGGCTCCCTCTACCTTGGGAAGCCATGGGCAAGAAGGAACTTACTAACTCGTCACATGAGACACTTCGGATCTGTTAAAGAGTTTTTTGCTCCACTATGGGACAGCACTGGGTAAACCATCAAAATTTCAAAGTCCCATCTCACTATTCCTTTTAACTGACTTTTGACAGGAAAGAAAGGACAGATGACTTCACTATCCCTTGTACAACCAGATATGATTATGGGGCCCACATGGATATAAGGAGCTCTGGATGGTCTGTGTGATTTTGGTAAGTCTAAAATTGAACCACAACTTTTGGGTAATGATCTCATGTGAAGGCAAGGATCCTTGTAGCCCTTACATATGAAAAAGGTAAATCATGCATAATAATTTGTATCATATTGTTTCATCCTTTTACATCACTCACATATAGCTACAAGACTTCTAGGAACCTGGATACTCTATATGCACCAAAGGCATTGAGTAAGATTTCTCAAAAAATGCAGCATCTTTACAGTTTCATTTTCTCATGCTCTGTATTTTGCATATTTTAACAGATTTTTTCACATATTATCTGACCTACACTTCTGAACAATTTACGTTCATATGTTTTATGAACAAAAACAATCTTCAAACACAAGATCAGTTATCCTAAATCAAACTTATTTCAATACTCTATTTCCAGTGCTACATAGTAGTAGAACAATAGTAGAAAAAGCTGGCCTCTTAAAGGGTATGTATTTGTTATATGAAGGTTTTCAACTAACTTTTGGCTTCGAAATTAGCTGCAAACAGTTCATAGAGTGTAATCAGCCTAACATGATTAGTCATACTCAATATTGTCAGTATACAAAGTTAAAAGACTACACTTTTCTAAGAGTCATTCTGGATTTCATGTCTTTGTTTGTTGGTTCATATGTTTGCTTAGAAGATTCATATTTCCTTTGTTTAGCAATAAAAGATAAAAAAGTATCTCATGATTTTTCTCTGTCTGAAGCCATATTCTCAGAACAAGGTCTACTGACCTTAAGATAACATTAAATATCTTTCTTCTCTTGTGCTCTGCTCCAGGAAATGAGCCAAATGCTCAGACCTCACCATGTGTCCCTGGTTAGCTGCTCTTGTACATTAAGCTAAACACATGCATATCTGTCTGACTGCATCAGGGCCAAAGTGCTTAGCTCTAAGCAACTGCTGACATCCTTTATATGCAACACAGCACTGAGGCACACTGTATTCTGTGGGACTGGACACCCACCTCAAACTGTCAGAGCAAATAAGGAAGAAAAATTAGTTGAAAGTATTTTTCATTATCCATGGGTATTATCCTGCATTTGATATGTGATTATACAGTATTTTATGAACAACGTTCTCTCTAATATAACACTGAGTGACAAAACCTCTGTTTCTACAGATAGAACATACAGTCAAAAAACTGCCAAGATATTTGGGAAAAGCAAATACAAAGGATAAACATGTATGGAAAGTTCACAAAAAAATCTAGTGTTTTCTAAATTCATATTCATCCATCTTGAGAACACATAGGGAGTATTATAAATATTTTCCACTTTTAAATGGAAATGTGATTTAAAATTAAATCATTATAAAGTTGGTGTGCATAAAGATCTGAAAATGTCAACAATGACACAGGAGAAGGAGTATAGCAGTGACTTCAGAACAAACATATGTGAACCTCACTAAAGTATCTTTCAGCTTCTGGAAAAAAATATGATTTGATAAAGTATTCAAAGATATAGTATTTTTATGTAATCTGTACTGAAGGTTCATAGAGTCATAAAAATTCAAATCTGTAAGACAGGACTGAAAATGAGGGAACATTTCTGTCATACTATTCTTTCGGGGGAGGACATTTATGTAATTCTATTTTTTTGTCAGCCTTTGATGTAATATTTGGAAGAAATGCAAATAATTTTTTAAAAAAATGCTAGCATAGAAATTGAAGCTCAGGTTGGATTTCAACTGTACAAACAGTTATGTACAAGTAGAACCTCAGTTTTTGAACCAGAAACATTTGGGTTTTTTTAAAACTGTCTGCTGGCTTGACTCAATTGGACTTTCTATTTCAAGAATTTGGAATATCCTAGTCAAGAGGCAGGAGAGCTTTAACACCTGAAAAGGAGTATTTTTTATTTCTGTTCTCTCATATGCAATTCCATTCAGTGAAGTCACTACATCATGACTTTTTTTTCCCCCTGCATCTTTCACTTAATTAAAAGGGTTGTAAGGCGGTTCTCTACTGTGGTGTAACATTTGTAACATTCAAAGAAATTACATTATAGCACCCGATATTATTATAGAGTGTAAGGTAGTTCCAGTATTCCCTTGCAGATGTGTTTTTGTACCACTTTTTTTTTTTTTTTTTTTTTTTTTTTTTTTTTTTTTTTTTTTTTTTTTTTTCCTATTATCATTGTTCTTCTGTCTCCAGGACTAAAATACAGCAAAAAGAACACAAATGAGACACATCGGTTTCATGAGAGCCATATTCAGGTCTCTTAAGAGCTATAATTTGAGCACTAGTGCCTTAGAACATCGTTATCTGAGGCCGTAAGTTTTCTGCATGCTGTTAGAAGACCAGAGTATGCATTAAACAGTGTTCTGTTGGTTTTTATTTTCAGTACAGAATTCAATTCTTGAAATAGAAGTGCTTGACCTAGAAATAGAAAGAGACAGAAACAAAAATGGTTGCAGTTATTTAATACTGTTTCAATTTTCAGTTATCTAACTTGTTTTACATCAAGGAAGGACTTCATTGTTAATTTCTATAATTGGTGGGGTGGGGGGGGGGGGGTCTTCTTTCCAAAGCACGTGTAAAATGCACCAAAGGGGAGAAATTTCTTTCAGTTAACCTGCCCATAGTGTCAGCACAAGGCATGTTCATGGTGGCATTTTTTTCCAGATTTACAAAATAATTTAATGTAAAGCAATGTCTTGGTGATTTTGAAAGCCAGATGTGGTGTATGAATCAAGGCTAATGTCCTTTTAAAAACACTGTCTTACTTGACTGACAATAGCTGGTATTGTGAGTTTGACAGATGGGGTTTAGAAAAGAGAAAAATGTTAAGAGGTATTTAAATAAGTATATTTTGCCTAACTTAAATTTGTATACCTCACTAGTGTATACACGACAGATTAAAAAAATATATTATATACATATATATATATATATATATATATATGTATATAAGTAAGCAAAGATCACCTGCTTTTCAAAGAGAAAATCTAATTTAATATATGAGCATAAAATCAGCATCCATCTAGCCTAGTAATGACCAGATAACTAGTTATTAGATAAGTGGCTTAGTAGATAAGTGACTTTTGGTAGGGAGAAAATCAGAGACATCAGCCTGAGGCTGTGTGATAGATGCGGCCATCTGTGGCTTATGCTAACAAGCTAAGTTAGGAAGTAATAATTCAAGAAAGTGGTGGCCCTTTGGTGGAACACCTCACCAAGTGACTGACCCTCTAAGGATAGCGAAGCTTGGGGTGGAACCAGCACACATGGGCTAGCTGCCATCTGGGTCATGGCCCCCTTGCCCAGCTTGAGTGACCACCCCCCTTGTGGGTGAGGAGACCATTCTCTCGGCTTCTTCTTCCATAAATATATGGGTTGATGCCTACCCATTGACACAGAATATATGTTGGAGAGCAGAGGATGTCTGCCACCTGCCAAGTACCTTTCTGGGGCCTGGGCATGCGTCCTTGAGAGATTCCCCAAGAAGACCCACTCTGGGTGGCAGGTTGGGTGACAGGAGGGGTGATGATACTGGAAGGGACCTTTGTCGCTTTGGAGAGAAAAAGGATGTTGTAGGGACATGTGTTGTACCTGGAATGGACTTGTGTGGTGGGTAGGAGGGAAGAGTGGCTGAGAAAGGCCATTGCTGGGTATTGGTGGTCACAGTAATGTAAGTAAGCCCCAAGTGCCTTGGGGCTTGGCTCTCACAGTCAGTCCCTCTCTGTCCCACAATGTCCTGTTTCACTTTCAGCCTCTGCCCCAGCACAGGGCCTTTGTGTTGCATAGCGGCCAGAACAGTGATGGGCAGTGCAGTGAGCCTCCCCAAACTGCCTGCTCCAGCAGTGTCATGTGAGGCATCAGGTCCATGGGGAGATGACACGAAGAGCCTGTCTGTGCCAGCATAGATTCCCAACATGGTTTGTAGCCATATTCATGGTTTTCTGAAATTCAAAATCTATGAAGGTAATTTTTTTTCTTTTTTTAACTGATATTTCAGTAGTTACATGAACTAAATCTCTCCACACCTCTAGAGGTGAGAAAAAAAAAAAATGAAATACAGTACATAAATGGTGCTATAATATAATTTCTTTGAATGTTACAATAATACCCATCTTCTTAGTTTTTTGTTTTGCGGGTTTTTTGTTTGATTTAGATTTTTTTTTGTTTTGTTTTATTTTCAGGGGAGGTATTTGCTTGTTTTCTGGTGTTGGATCATGAATGCTACAAATTCTTTACTTACATAGATACGCTCAGAGAATGATGGGTTCACATAAAACTAATTCTGAATGGCATAGGCTCCAAACAATGAAGTGGAAAGAATTTACTAAATTTAAATGGCTACATCCACACTAAAATTACATGAAACGTTGATAAATATCAACAGAATCTCTTTATTGTTAATTATTTTTAAAATTTGATAGCATGCAATTTGCAAGCAGAACTTCTAAATTTTCAAGCAAATAGAGTATACAAGTTAGACATGCTCTCTTATGTTTTTCTTCTGCTGCATCTTTCCCACTCTTTTGTGGATATTCCACTTATCAGCTCACTCTTGCTCTATTCAATTATCATCACACATAACATGAGCTGCAAAAATGCTGCCAGAGGTTTTCTTCAAACATTTGTTTCAAATTTTAATTATGATTTTTACTGTAAACTGGGATTACATGAATATTTTATAAAGTTGCAAGAGGAATATTCTTCAAGATAGCAAAAATTTGAAATAATTTTATTAAATATTTCTATAAAACAACTTTTCATTTATTATCATGAATAATTACGTGACACATCTGCTTTTGTCTTATTTATACAAGAGATGGAAACTTGAAATGTTTCTCAACGTTCCTCACAATCTCACTGTCACCTTCTTTCCAATAACTGAGCAATTCAAAAGACTAGAAAGTTGAATTTAATTAATTACTTACCACATTTGATTCTGTAGCTCTGATCCACCCATTGATTAACACTGTTTAAATTTTATTTTAAGGATGATACCTTAATTGGCTACTCTTTACGGAGAAAAAGGAATGCTGGAAACCCCTTCTCCGGAGTTCTGCTAGCCAAGGGAAAAGCCAATGGGGAAATCTGAGTCTGCACAGCTGAGCCCATCCTCTTACTTATTTCAGAAACAGCACTTCATGGCTCTGGTTATGTTGGCAGTTGCTTAATGGGTGATGATCTTGCCAAATCCTTTATCTTGAAAAATCTTAATTTGAGGAAGGGGGCACTGAATGGAACCAAAGCAATTTCCCATTTCTAGGTCTAAGATGGGATTTACTGAAGTGTTATAAAGAAACTGTGCTCCTTTTGCATATCTCTTGTAAGAGATATAAAATTGCCATGTTTCATCCCAGCATGACTGGCCAAAACAGCTTAACATGCAAGAACTCCTAGTGATGCATTTGGAATCAGCGTATTCATGAGGGAACAGATATTTGATAATTAAGTACAATAAAAATGAAACAAATATTCAATAATCCCAGTTATATACAATTTGCCTTTCAGTAAAAGTACGATATTGACTGGATAACTTGTACAATGTAAAACAGAAAGGTAGCATTTTTGATAAAGGAATAAAAGATCAAAATATTTTTATTTATGTCCATCAAAAGATTGTTTAGGATATGACATTGCTACATTCCACAATAAATAAATAAGTAAATAAATAGGTAAATACATAAATAAATAATCAGATCCTCTATTCTCTAAATGCATTGTTTTCATTATTATATTTTTCTCAGTGTGAAGTAATATCTGGAGATTTCAATTCATTCTTTCCAAGTGAAATGTCTTTGAGCATGGTATCTGACACAGACATGTCAGACTTACATATTTATGTTACACTTGGCTGCATTCCCTCTATCTTTTAGGAAAAAAAAAATGGAGTTGCAGCTGTTGCATCTTGTAAATAAATTGAGTGGCGTGAGCTACCTAGTGTACCTCCTCTTGCCAAAGGAACAGCTCATCGTACTACCACAAATAGATCAAACATATCTGGAGAGGATATAAGTTCTCCTAAATGATTGGAAGACTTTTTTCTTCATTCTGTACTTTACTTCTTCCAACTGCCAGAAACTGATTAAAAAAAAATCCAACAACCGAACAACTGAAACAAACAAACAAAAAACGCACAAGTGAATAATTAAACTGTACAGTAACTCCAGGCTTTTTTTCAGTTTCTGCTCAGTTGTTTGTTTTGAGTATTGTATCTTTCAGGAATGCAACAGAGATGTATTTGTGTGATTTATGCCTAATGCTCTGATAGTGATTTCAGGTGCACAAGTTGTTCTTGTGGACCTTATTCTTAATGACGCCAAGAGCAACAAGTTCTAGTAATCAAGCCTTGTTTATTTAATCATGCACTATAGAGTATGCAGGGCATACTTAATATAAAAATGAAAAACAGAGAAAACAGGCATTTTTAAATTTATTTTGCTTCTGGGAGTGCATATTTATTTTAAAAAACATTAAAGCTAAAAAATGGCAAGTAAAAACAACATTGCAAAAGTGAACATAGTACCTTAGGATATAGATATATATCCTACTAAAATTCAAAAGTGTGCATACAAAATTCTGCCCTAGCTAAGTCAAATCAGCTTTCATTTAAGTCAATAAACACTGTGAGTGAAGATCTAAGGCAAAATTTTCTTCTAAATTTATCTCTGTACTACCAAGACCCAGTAAAACACAAGATCTATTCACATCAAAATGAACAAAAGAAGTACTCTAGGATCTAGAATTTAGTCATCTCTACTTCTCATCACAAACTATTTTTCCTTAGGGTTAGCCTAATATATTATACATAACACATACCTCACAGAACTGACAATGACCTACGTAATCAATCATTACCATTTCCATTTTTGTTATCTTGCTCACACGAGGAATAAAGGTCTTGATTTCTCTGGGCTTTACATGAAGATCACTGAAATCCATGCAAGACTCCTGCTGACTTCAGCTGGATATGAATTGGCTCTGAATGAGCTGTATTTAACATCAGAATAGTTTAATGCTGACCTAAAGGCATGACTGTGGCTAACCGATCCTGATGATCCTGGTTGCTCATTCCCAATTTCAGCCTTCTGCAAACCATCCCCAATACAGCAGATATGTAAAGGCAAAGGTGGGGTGTAGGAATACTTCCTAAGGAGTCCCTTTGGTGAAAAACTTGCAGAAGCACCACTGGGATGGAAATGTCCCCCTGAATCAGAGTAGCTTCAAAGAGTACAGCAGAACTGAAGAAAGGAAGGAGTGTGTGGGTGGCCTGAAGAGAGAAACAGGAAAAAATTGTGATGGGAGCTAACTTCTATTACTTCTATTGCCATGAGATACATTGGATGGTGTGCTTTTTGTGATGTGTGTAATTCCCATTATAAACAAAAAAGATACAGCTTTTTAATTTGCTTTTTAGGTTTTCAGTTAATCATGACATTTATAATGAACCTCAATTTATGTGTAGAGATACTTTGATCATTATTAATTGTGCTGTGGGCTTATGTTGTAGAAGCCCCCATTCCAAGATGTCTTTGACAGTGTGTAATTTTTTATTTCTTTCACTGTGCCTCTGTTCAAATATTCAGTCCTGGAAAAGTGAAAACTTTTTATACTATTCACAGATGTTTCCTCCCTTCAAATTTCAGAAAAATAAGGTTTATACTTGTGAACCAGATTACAGTAAAAGAAAAAAACATAACCAGTTCAAAAAGGGAGAAAACTCCACATACTTTGAAAAAAAAATAATTGAAAACTTCTTAGTAATCCTCTTTTCTCTTAATCTACCTGGTTTACATAATTACATTCTGTTCAAGAAAACTACAGATTGCATTTCTTCAGTAGAAACTTATTTTCACAGGAAAACACAGGAATATTTTTTCACATGTTACATACTCCATATGACAGATGCAGTAGTTGGATATGAGTTTTCTCCAAACTGTTATTTTTGTTACTCTGATCTAAAGGGTAACAGAAAGGAATATTAAACTTTGAATCTCCAGTTTTAACATTCCCCTGTGGCCCATCCACACTAAAATTGTGATGCAGAGGTAACAAAACAAAGTCTTTGGTATGTGGAGAAAATAAATAAATAGAACCAGAGGCCTCAGAGAGAGGTAGGACATGATTCAGTGGAAGCTGGAGATAAGGTGTGAGCCAGAATTTGAAGTGACAAAAAGGATTTTAGATCTAATATGAAACTTCAATAAGAAAGCTAGGCCTGAAAGAAAGATAGGCATTAAAAAAAGGATTATTTCAGGGTCAGGTGAAAGAGATGAAGAATAGTTAGTATAGCCTGTTCTCCAGGATAGAAAATAAAGCTCTGGTTTTGTGAGGTTCAGTTTTCCTCTACAGTTTGTTTATTGATAAGTGTATCCATTCTAACTTGTCTATGCAGAGAATGAAAATCCATTAGTGACAGCAATTAGCAGATAAATGCACAGGTATGTATTATGGGGCTACAGACTTCAGTCTTTTACATTATTTGTGCAAAAGTTAGCTGCACTGTGTGCCATGGATCTGAATTCCTGCCTTTTACAGTTTGTTCTTTAAAAGGTTAGAAAATCACACACAAATAATCTGTGTTATTACTGTTCACATATTAAATGCCCATAATATTTCATGACATGTCAGTATTATTGGATCCTTATTTAGTTCCCTTGTTCATGTGTCATGATACAGACTATATCTACTCTGATGACATTTTTCTTCTTTTATGCAACAGTTCTCACTGTTATTTGATACACAGCATGCTCCTTCAACATCAATGTAGCAAACAAAAAGAAGTTATAATCTCTATTACCTCTACTGCACAAGCTGGGTGATCTGGACAAAGGAATTGAGTCCACTTTCATCAAGTTTGCAGAACAACACCAAATTGTGCATGAATATCAATCTACTGGAGGGTAGGAAGATTCTGCAGAGGGACCTGGACAGACTAAATCAATGGATAGAGTCCAACTGTAGGAGATTAAACATGGCCAAGTGCCAGGTGCTGCACTTGGGTCACAACTGCCACATAAAATGCCACAGGTGTGAGGAAAAGTGCCTGGAAAGCTGCTCAGCAGAAAAGGACCTGGAGGTGTAGATCAACAGCATCTGAACATGAGCAGCTGTGTGCCCAGGTGGCCAAAAGAGTCAAAGACATCCTGGCTTGTATCAGAAATTGTGGCCAGCAGGACTTGGGAAATTATTGTCGCCTTGTAATTGGCACTGATGAGGCTGCACCTAAAATCCTGTGTTCATTTCTGGACCCCTCACTACAAGGAAGTCATTAAGGTGCTGGATCAAATCCAGAGAAGGGCCATGAAGCTGGTGAAGGGTCTGGAGAGCAAATCTTATGAGGAGCAGCTGAGGGTACTGGATAGTGCCTGGAGAAAAGGAGGCTTAGGGGAACCTTATTCCTGTCTAAAGCTACCTGAAAGGATTTTGTGGACAAAATCCTGACTGTGGGGGTCAGTCTCTTCCACCAAGTAACAAATGATAGGACAAGAGCGAATGGCATTGTATCAGGGACAATTTAGATTCAATATTAGGGAATATTTCTTTGTGGAAAGATGTCTTAGTTTAAGACAATTATATGGGGTGGAAACTCCAGAGTGAATTACCTCCCTTTTTAGATTTTGCTGCTTCCCTTTAACCAATAAGGAGACAAATGTGCAAAGATATAAGTGAAAGAAAGGTTTACTGTGACTTGCTGGAGAAGGCAGAAGCACCACACCCCAGCTGCCCACAAGCAAATTTTGCAACACCTTTCTGGTCACTCTTGCCATGGCAATCCCATTTCTAGAACCAGGGAGGAGGTTTCCTTCAGACCTTTTCTTTGCTGCCACTCAGGACAGCTACACCAGGACCTCAAACTCTCTGTGAGTTCTTCAGCCATCACTCCAGTTCCAGCCACTCCTGCTGACTACCCTGTGAAGCAGTATTTCATAACCCCAGCTGCTGCCAGAGCTGTCACCAGGGGAGCTCCTGTCAGGTGAAACAGCAGGCAACATTGACTCTTGGTTTTGGAAAAAAAAAAAAATTGGTCTCCAGGTTTTGTTTTTTTCCCTGGTTCCTTTTGGGTACTGTCTGGGGAAGAAAGGAGTTTTGTAATCGCAGAGACTTGTGTTGTTTTTCCTTTGTTATCTCTCTCCACCACATGGTCTGGGCTTCTCTGCCATATTTTTTTTTACCTTCTGGTCACAGAGTTGCCTATGGAGGCCACCATGTATTAGCAGGGGCTTCTCTGCCAGCTTGTTTTCTTTGTTGCCAGGGAGTCCCTGGGATTCAGCACCTCTCTGCCTAGTGGCTATTACTGTGATCTTGGTTGCGGCTGCTTTGTTTTTCAGTAAAATTGTATATTTTTTTTCCACTTGTATCTTCTTGCATTCAGCTCCTCATTGGTGAAGAGGAGTGGTTAAAAACTAAAAGGGGAGATAATGAATTTCGGAGTCTCCTCCTCATATAATTGTGTTAAAGACAACCTTCCAAGACAAAAGATTTGTCAGGGAAGTCGTTGAGTCACCATTCCTGAAGGTATTTCAAAGACATATAGATGTAGCACTTAGGGACATAGTTTAGTGGTGGACTTGCCAGAGCAGGGACAATGGTTGAACTTGGTGATCTTAAAGGCCTTTTCCAACCTGGATGATTGTATAATTCGGTGAATCTGTGATTCTGTCATATTATCCTTGAGAAGAGGACATGAATTTCCTATAAAATGCTGGGCAGGACTGTCAAACCAGACTTCTCCTTTCTCTCCTTCCTCTCAGTACAGAAACACATGGACCTTCACACCCTGTTCCTTCACAGTTATATGAGACAGGCAGGCAGAGGCAAGCAGAGCTGCTCAGGGACTGAACCCAGATCAAAGAAAAGGGCAGTGCCTTAAAGTGTGCCTAAAGTGTCTGCCTATACCCTAACATAAATATTCAGTATACAAATATAAAACTGAAATAAATGAGGACCGTGATCTGAATATAGATGATGATATAGAACAGATTACGTCTGTAAACAGAATATGAAAATAATAAAAAACACCTCACACACTTGTTATTATTGTGAAATTCTCAAATGTAGTGGCGGAAAACAATATCACAAATTGAATAATATAAGAGAGTCTGTGACTGCAGAAGAGAATATTTTTGTTATATTGAATGTGAACCTGTACACTTAATAAAAGAACAATGTGAAATCTGAACAGCTGCCACTTAATTGCACACTGTCTATACAGGCTGCTGAAAGGACCAAACCCTGTGGAGTGAATAGCATGAAAAATGTGCAAATGATTATACAGGGAGTACTTTTCAGTCTACTACTGATCACAAAGCATGGGACCAGACTGGATTAGTAGAAAAATAGATTTGTTTCTTTCCTGTTGTGAGTCTGTCTTTTCTGTTTTGATAGGAGAGTCAAATATTGTGGCGAAGCCCAAATTCTCCTCTCCTCTCCTCTCCTCTCCTCTCCTCTCCTTGCTGTAAAAGTACTGATTGCATAAAAGGACTTTCTCAAATGGGAAGAGATTTTAAAAATACTTTATGCCTTCTTTTTTACATTTGAAAGAAGGGCAGACCAGTAATCAAACTGTTGTCTAGTCTAGCTTTACGAGAAATAAAAATGAAGCTAGGTTGTCTTAGAAATCTGAGTACCTAGCTTTAAAATTATTCCAGGTTAATGTATTCATTAACTCACACATGACTTTCAGAGAAATCTGTATTTCAGTCAGGGACCCTAGAGGGAAAAACATTTCAAGGTTACTGTGTGATTATAATACCTTGAAAGTTTAAAACTCCTTAAAAATATTCCTCTTATCCAAAGTGGGGGGAGCACCATGAAAATTTCAAAACAGTAGATTGATCTGATCTTCAGCTCTGCTATAGAGTTCCTCAAGATCTGATTTAAATGGAAACAAGCAGTAGATATTTGTGTTTTATGTTTACATTTATATTTACTATATATTCTACCATAATGTTATTTCAGAACTTTATTAAAGAAACCCTTTACAGAATAACCAAAAGTACTGCTGATACTCCATAAATTTTAGCCTAGGGCAAATAAAGAAATATCTTCAATGATTCTCCTGGGAAATTCTTCTGAGTTTTTATGTTGCGCCCATTGTGCCCCCCTTCTTGAACTCTATCCAAAATTTTTTAAAATAAAATACAGTGGAAAAGGTTTGTTTCACGCATTTCCACATTTCTTTGACCTGTTGAGCATTTTAACTAGCCAGGCTGAATTAGAGATAACTGCTATAATAAAAAAAGTTTTTTCACTGTGTTATATGACTAGTTCTACTGATTTCAGTGTCTTATGTATGATGTGTCTTTTGTAGTTGTTTGATCAGACCTGAGGTGGTGTGCTTGAATTTCTCAATACACATTTTAGATTTTCAATTTGACATGATGAGAGAGATTCAGCTTATCCTGCACTTTTAAAGAAAAAGATAGGGAGAGAATGTCCTTGATAAATAGCACTATGGCTTGTATCTGAAAATGACTGTTCTAAATCCTTGTTTGGCATAAATCTTCAAAAAATCAAGATACGGGTTAGCAAAGCAGTATGGAAAATTGATATACAGTCTTAGAATAATTTTAAATCTCTGTAGTCCAGATGTCATAATTTTATTCCACATTTAGCTGATGTTATGTTTTCCCAGTAAATGCTGTAGTGTGTTTAAATAAGTTAAGGTCAATTCTAATCCACTGTTTTTCCTTTGTGGAGATGTGGGCTCTTCAGGAAAAATGATTTTGCAAAAATAGTATGTGGCAGGTGTCTTGTCTAAAACTCACATTTTGTCACAAATCGGGTCAAAGAAGCATTGCACTTGCAGTATCTTCCTCTCATTTATTCCTGAAAATGTTTTCATATAGCAGAAAATGTCAGGTATTAAGATGAACTGTAAGATTTGCTACGTAAATCTGTTCTTATCAATACACCAGTCCATGAGCAGTTTCTAGGAGAGCAAAGGTAATTAATATATGTATGAAGAGTTCCTTTTGCTGAGCTGTTATAAGGGGATCATGCTACTCAAGCTGGGGAAGGTAGTGTTGGTGAGGCCACACGTTTTCCCTTTCTACATAAGTAGTTATTCAATATGATCTCATAGGTGTGCAGATAAGCGATAACTATTTGTGGTTGACCGAAGGACTCATATCCTGGCCATTTGAAACACCTACCTTGATTTTGTGACAGAGAGTCATTTATTCTTCTCAATGGCCGTGTGTACAGCTTTAGGACTTCACTAAGCAAACCTTTGATTATAATAAAGATGGTGGCTTCTTGACTTCTTGAATGCCATAGCTATTCAGACAACTATCTCTTGGTAAAATCATAGAATCACTGAGTAATTCAGGGCAGAAGGAACTTCAGGAAATCTTTATTCTGACTTCCTGACCAAAGTATGGTTGGCTCTGAGGTCAGCTCTCAGGCTGTTCAGGCTTTATGCAGTAAGCCTGGACTACCTCCAAGGACAGAGACTCCACAGCCTTGCTGGATGGTCCACTCTGCTGCTTGGCTGCCTCATAGTGAAAAAGTTCTTTCTTTTACCCATTTTGAGTATTTGCTCTTTTAGTTTATGTCTGTTGTCTCATTCCATGAGATTTGTGTGCCATTGAAGAATCATATTCTATCTTCTTGGTAGACTCTCTACAAGTCGTTAGGTTGGGTCTTCAGGTCCCCTCAGAGGCTTCTCCAGGCTGAACTTGACAAGATCCCTCAGTGTGTCTTCACAAGTTAAATGCTCCAGTTCCTGACTATTAACAGACATATATCTTGGGGATAGCAATGTCTTTCTTCTACTTGGAACCCTCAGATGGGTTGCAATATCCAAATAAAGATTTCACCACAATGCCAACATTTATTTGCCTCTCCTTTGATCCAGACTCACACACTCTCAACCAATCTGTCATCCATCCCACAAGAATTCTTCGTACACTCAGGCTGCTCATTCACATGAAGGGAGCATCCATTCCTCATTTTCCTTGCTCATCATTCTTTGTTCTAGTCTCTCACAGCACCCCAGTCTTGTGAGCTGTTCCACTAGCAATTTCACAGTTCTGTGACCTGAGGAGTTCTAGTTCTTCCTGCATGTTTCCCAGGCTGCACACAGATGTTTGAGATAGGTTTCCTTTCAACCTTTCTGATCATTCTGACTTCTCTTTTGTTTAGATATCCCTGACTTCTGTCTTGTTTGTATCTCTTTGCTTTCCATCTGCTTCCATGGTTTCTTCATTGACTGTAGGGTTAATCTCTTATCCAGGTGTTTTAATGTAAAAGAGAATATGGATGCAGATGTTAATTGCCTGAAATGTACACGGCATATTTTGCACTCATAACAAAAAAAAATCCTGCCACAGTCTTAATTTCTTAGTAGCAATTAGGTGTCCTTAGTATCTCGCAGCATCTATGCTAATACAATCAAAAGCTTGACAGTAATATTTTAACCAATTAAATATAAGAATTCTACTATGCTTTAAAAGATTTTAGCCACTATTATATTGCCTGTGGACTTGCCCTTTCATGACTTCTTAATGTCACTGGGAAATTCTTATCTTTTAATATTCTCATATGGTAATATATTACTGTGGGGGATGAAAAAGAATGAACAATGAAAATAAAATTATAGCAGGAAATAAATAATTTATATCTGAATGTTAAATGTAACAAAATGGGAGAGAACAGAATGTTTCATGTAAAGACAGAATACAATGAAGACTCATTTTTTAGTACATGATGTTTTGTCTGTTCCTCGTAGGATAGTGAATCAGTACATGGGGAAATTTGAAATGGCTGCCAGTTTTTAATGCACATGTTGGAATGGGTCAAAATAACAGCATACTCCAAATTCTCACAGAAAAGAGAATATATTAGCATTCAAAGACTTCATCCAAGTGACAGAACCTGTATGTGTCACTCATTAAACAGTGCTTTAATCCACTTGGACACTTCTGAATTTCATGGTTATTCTCGCAAGTAATGGGAACTCAGTCTATTTGGTAAAGTTAGATGGCTGTTACACTCACTACTACAAACATCAATGCAAATGAATATTATTCCTCATAAGTAGATGTTATTTAACAACTGTCATAACTGTTTTTCAAATACACAGTTGCCAAAACTGTTCTTTTACAATACTCTGTGATTTGTATATTCAGAAAATGCCACTTCCAGAATTAAAAAGCATGCAAATTCACAGCTATGAGAACATTAGTTCTAATTGTAGTTCCTTTAAAAATACTTTTAAAAATGTGTATAAGAAAAATATCTTTCAGGTTCCTTTTCATGCTTATCTCCCTTAATCCTTTCACTCATTTTATCCACTTGACCATAATCCTCATACCATCATACCATACTGATAAAATTATTATCTTTTCCGCATTCTGTCCATAATCTGTCTTGACCATAGCATCTTTAAACTAATGCTCATTGGAAGGATAAAATAAACTATCAAAACTATTAAAAATTCAAGCATAAGTTTAATGCATTTCGCTTCAATATTTCTCATCCCCAAGAAAGACAGAAAAAAAACCCTTCATTTTTTATCTTCAGAAAGGATATCTAGAACTTATATCTTAAGATGATTTGTAGAATTCTCATTATTAAGCTTATTTTTATAGGTGTCATCTACTCCATAGTTGCCCCAACTGTTAACTTTTTTGTTATTCCTCATCATTTACACTGAAAAATACATGAATTAAATAATTTCTTATTAGGATTTTGAAATATATTGGAAAATGTTTGTGTGGCATGCTGATGAGGAGAAGACTGCTGATCTTGATCACAAATTTGTTCATTTTGCTCCAAATGCTCATTTACACTTTGTTTTCCACCATGGCAACATTCTTTCAGGTAAGTCCCAAAATTCCAGCTTTTATGACTCAACTCCTCTCTGTCATCTTCTTGAATCATCAAAAATCATAATTAAGTCAATCCCACACACTTCACAACTTTTTCAAAATCAAATGCAATACACATTTTATGAAGCACCTTAATTGATATGCTGTATATTTCTAAATTTATCACTAAATTCTATTACTATTTTTGTGCTTTTATTTTTCTATCATGATACTTCTGGAGTTAATACTTTATTCTCTGTAGTACTCTTCACACATTCCTGTATTCTTCACTTCCCCCTTTTAGTAGCAAATTTTTTTATGTTTACTTTTGTATGCTATTTCTCATTCTCATCTCACATTAAAAGTGAAGGACTTTACTTGAAGGCCTTCTGGTTCTCTGCTTTGTATAATTTTGTGTTCCTGTGATTATGTTCTACACTTTGTGTAGCATGTGTATGGGAGCTATTACACAAGACAAAGCTGTATTGCAGAAGTTTAATAGTGAAAAATTTATATCAGACAGCAAAGAACTGAATAGTCAGTGCATGAAAACATTTTCTTCAGATAAAATTATAATACCCAGCTCTTCAGAACCTCAAGAACAATGAGTAGACTGTAGTTAAACAGACTGCATTTTGCGGCTTTGATACACAAAGTTATTATGAAGCACTTCAGAAACTCAGAATGAAGAATTGCAAGGCTCCTTAAATAGCATTTTTAGCATGAATTATTAAGGCAACACAGAAAAGCAGACACAAAGAGTAAATCTCTGTAAGCAAACACTTTGATAAGCTGACTGAAAATGTTCCAAACAATTCCATACAAGAAAGGGGAAGATAAAGAACTAAATGTCAGAAAGATTATTGAAAAGTAAAAATTAAGCATATGAAAACAAATAGATAACAGCACATTCCAAAACAGTAACTAGGCAATGGAAAGAAGTAATTAGCTAATCAAGAAAAAAAATACTTTCAACAGTGAACATAATTAAAGAAAAAACGTTTCACAAATGGACTGAATTAAAGCTCTGAGCAATCCCTGAGAAAACCGGGTCATGTGCTTTAAATCTGCAGCTGCAAATTGGACAATTCTTAAACAGCACAGTTTAAAGGAAACATTACTTGAAATGTGATATTTTGTTTCTCCATATGCACAACAATATGTATTTGAGACTTGTTGCAATAACCCTTTTCCAGGCAATACTTCCAGCTGACTCAGTGAAAATGTGACTTCTGACAAGCTTGCTGAACGGCTTGTTTTGAATGTAAAGAAAATTCACTATCACTGTGTGATTTGTTCTCTTTTTCCAGTGACAGCCGGGTCTCACAGTTAAGACAGCTCTGTGGCACTGACGGCTCTTTTGTTCTGTTAACCGCAAGATGCTCACATGTTTACAAATTTTGATGAATATTACTGATAACGTTGGCTAATTACACTTTTTTGGGGTAGTGGTTGATATATCTAACAGCTCTTTCTGTGGGTAGAGTTTGGTGTCTTCAGCAGATATGTCAGCACTGGTGTTTCAGTCTTTAAAATGTGAATGTTGGGAGTGAAAAAGATGTGACTTGAATGCCATCCTTTCACATATTTGCCTTGGATTTAAAAAGTTTAATTGCTTAAGTGGCTTCTTATCCATAGGTACCTTATTTACTAATTTTTCATTCTTTCTTTTTGCAAACTTTTATTATATTCTGTTTGACTTCTCAGGAATGTGCATCTTCTGAACATTGATATTTCTGTGATTTTATTTATTTCTTCAGTGTTAATACATTGTCAGTTTAACAAAGTAGATATTGCTATTTGCAGCTGATAGCAGTTGTGTGCTAAGAATCACAAAATAGCATGGCATTATTTCTCCTCAGTCCTTTGATATTGTGAAGAACAACTTGACAACTAGGAGCTCTAAAGCAACGGGCAACAGGAGACAGGAAATATTTAGCTGATCTTTAAATATTGTGCAACATTTTCTGAATTATTTAATTTAAAAAAGAAAGGTAAATCCCAAATTTCTAGAGAGCATGGATATCAAAATATTTCCATCAAATTAATATTGCTAAATTAAAAAAAAAATGCATTTCCACTTTCACACCTTTACCCTTCATCCCTTCCCCCTGTCACCCTGGAAATTTGTCCTGTTTTTCTTAAAAAGCTGTTTAATTTTATGTGGAGGATATTGGTGAAAGGGATCATTTTATTGAAAATCTGGTTTTGTTTCAAGAGAGTTTGGTAGGAAAGATTCACCCAGACTTATTTTACTTGCTAAATTCATACCAGGAGGTTGCCTGCTTCTCTGTTCTCTTTTCTGTCTAAAGAGCACATATGCTCTGATTACCAGCCCTCACTTGGCTATATTAATTTCAGAATTCAAAGTAAAACAGGGAAAAGAGTCTTTATGCTGCATATTGTGCTCATCCACTCCTCATGGAGTTGGTGAAACTTGGTTTTGTAACTTGTGTTGAAAAAAAGGTTTCTTCAGACCTTGTAACAACTCCCAAGTGTCATTTGCATGTTTCAGAACAGTTGGAGCACTGACACTCGGTTGTGTTGACAAATGTAACTTAAACACTTGTGCAAAGCTAGCTGGGCAACTTAAATTCCTTTAAAGGAATTTCTCTCAAATCAGAAGAATTCTGAGTTGGTAGAGTCTACATTCTGTGACTAAAGCTGATGTAACAGAGGTGAAATGTAGTGTGGATCAGAATCTGTCTCTTAGTTTTCTCTAGCAGCAGGTTTTCTTATACTGGGACTTTTATCTGAAGAGGGGAATCCTATTCAGCTCTCTGCTTGTGAGATTATTTTAAGCAGAATATGAAGTGGTCAGAAGCAAAAATTAACACTCTTGCATAGATAAAAACAGTAAACATGTATATTAGAAATATATACAGCTTGATTTTTTTTTTTTTTTTTTAATACTGTATAATGTGCCAGGTCTAGTGGATGAGTCAATGTTTAGTTTGCTTTGTCTATCTTTACTGTAAGTTTTTGGAGTGCTATTTTTTTCCATAAACTCTGTGGATTTAGTACTTGTCTGAATATTTTGTATATCCCTTCTATCACTTGTCTTGCTTGAAAGAAGAGTGACACTTTTTCTGAGTGTGTAAGCACTAAATGTCAGACCTTGCTTTACTGATGTCCATGTTCTTTAGTCTTTTTTTCAAAATATGACTGCTAGGAAGCAAAGGTGATGGTGCTCTCCTGTTTGAGACATCATATTGTTTCAACACAGTTTCAGAAACAATTTTACAAATCTTCTCTGGATCACTTGCACTTGGTAAGTTTTATGGCACACAAAGAGGCTTCAGGCAATATTTGTGCAGTTCTGCCGTGTACAGTACAAATATTTGTTTTCTACTGTACATAATCGATATAAAGTCACTAACAAGGAACTAGGCTACACATTGACGTGATCTAATCTTCCCAGCCCAAAGGAGATACACTGTAGATTTCTGCTGGTTGGGCAACCTTCACCAGTGGGGAATGGTCAAGTATTTCTTGAGGAAGGCTGATGCTTAATGTTTTAAAGTTCTATTTATTTGTTTGTTTCTCATCTGTTTTTATGGCTTATGAGATAGTATTATTCTTCATGTGTCTTTGAATGCATAATGATTGCTATTTTATGATTAATCTACTCCTGTGCTTTTAAATTTATGATTTCTAACTCTTTTAGCTTGCATAATTTTTCACACACCTTCACAATGTCTTCTTTTCTCAAGAAAACTGAATTAACATGGCGCAGCTGTGTTACACCAGTTGTCTTCAGATGGTGCAATACTATACCCAAGGTATTATTGAAATTCTAATTAATTGGCTAAAAATTTACAGTATTTCTGTTTTTAAATTATACACAGCAATAATTGTAGTATAAGCATATCCACATTGGTAGATATTTTGGTAAACCTTCAAAGGAGGAGCAAAAAAATGAGTGACTTAAAGCTAATACATACATCTTGAGTAAAATGTCTTGAAATATAAAAACTGTTTAAAAATTATGTTTTTATCTTTAGAAGCTGTCCAAAATAAATAAATTAAAATTTTTTTTTTTAAAAAATCAGACCAGTAAAGAGAAAATTTAGAACTGTAGAAATGTTAACTGGAAAGTTATAGATTTGTGCTCTTGATAGGAACAAGCTATGATATTTTTAGATGAGACACTTTCATAGTTGTCTTTGTGCACTCTTGCAGTAGAGTTCAGATTGTTCACAAACATTTTGAAAGCTCTCTACATGCATCATATAAAAAGAGGCAAAATTAATTCTGATTAATTTTCATTCCTATTTTCTTGCACATTAATTTCCTATAAAATAGGGATTTTTTAGGCTATACTAAAAGTTGTTAGAGGAAACATAATTTAATTTAAAAACAACTTGCTCCACAACACATTCTTCCATCAAAGAAAATTGCTATAAGCTAATTAATAATGGATATCCTTGTGAGGTAAAAAACTTTGTGGGATATTGTACTGAATAAAATACTGCAATAAGCAAGCTTATGTATGGGGTTTTGCACTCCAACATAGTTTTGTTAGCTGCTGTCCTTCTTTGGAATATGAAAAATGTGGAATATTTGCTGCAACATAACATTAATTTGCATTTTGGAGAGATTCTAAAAGAGAAGTCCATTCAAATGCTACTGAGGTTTTCAATCCCTTTGAAATAAAAGTTCTCTGAAAAAGGCTCTAAGAGCATGTAAAGGCATTTAGTACAAATGTTCAAAAATAGTGTAAATTCAAAAGTCATTCCAATGCTGTCTCTGCTTCTAAGTAAAAATCTCCTGTCACTTGTTTGAGTAATGTTAATTTAATTTAATATTGCTGACTGCAGGGTGATTATCTATCAAACCAAAATAATGCAGGACACAGGCTTTATTACACTTCCCCAAGAAAAGATCCTTTTCAACATCACTCTATTTAGTATTGTGCTGTCACTGCTACATCCACAATTTTTTTTTAAAAAAGTTAAATTTTAAATGGTTTAGTTTTCTATTTTTTAAGGAAAATTTAAATCTAAATGGACTAGAATTATTTTTAAATCCATAGTTAATCTATGAAGCTGTTTTACTGTCATTTGATTGATGCATTATTCCCTTGTTACTCTTAGTTCCACAATTTTTATATCTTCATGTCTTGATCTAATCATGCTCATATTCATCCCCTATGCTTGAATATAATTCAAATGTTAAAGTGTGTATAGATTATGTGATACGGAATCTTTAGGGAAAAAATCCCATTGCTTTCATATAGTAATAGAAACATCTTAATATTGACTGCTCTATTTTTTGTATAAATAATTCAAACAGTAATCTGTCAGAGTCAACTAAGTATTAGACTACAGGATTTTTTGTATTGTAGATGAAAAGGAGAAAGGGTAAAATTTGAGGCAAAGTGGTACATTCTTGCATGGACAATAGAGATAGGTAATCACTACTGATTGCTAACTATTTTTATTTTGCTCAAAGTAAAAAAGTGCAAAAATTACAATTTGCTCACAAAAGCCTAATTCCGGCTTTCACTTATTATTCCTGTATGGCTTTGAAAAGGTAAGTAATTTTTTAAGTGTTTAATTCTACACACTCAGGGAGTATGTAAAATTAAACTCTTCAAAACCATGTCTGTGAATTATACCTTCAGTTTTCATTAAGAAAGGCAGAAATACACTTCTCTGCTATTTTTGAATAGTAACATCTATAGCTTGTCTGTTCTGTTAGCACTCATTTTTATTAGCATGTGCTGGGCATGCTATGACAGGGCTTCTAAGGATCATTGGACCTTAACCAGAATATCATTTACTTTCTAGCCAGGCTGAGTCACATTAAAGGCTAAAGATATCTGCATTGCAAAAATGTCAGTAGCTCAAGCCTCAAGAAAAGCAGATATTTTTGTGGGTTATGGAACTTCACAACAGACACTGAGGCTTCTACCCAACATTCACACTGAGCTTTCAATAAAAATACTTCAGAAGGCTACTCTAAAATTGGTCTAGATAAGAATTTGTGAATTTTGGTTGGTTTGTGGGTCTGGACCTAAGCATCAGACTAGAACTATGTAGGAATGCATAGCAAACTACTATGCTAATTGACTGCAATTAAATGCAATTTAATTAAATGTAATTAAATCAAATGCACCCATTACTATTTAGACTATGTAATGAGAACAATACTTGTGAACAAAATCTTGTTTCAAAAGGCTCTTTTGTCAATTCCTTTTCCAAGTCTGTTAGCATAAAATTGTTCTTTTTTCCTAAAGAAGGTAATTTTCTATAGTAATAGGCCTAAGGCTTTAATCACCTCAAAGTTTGCATTTGTGGTTTCATAGCTTATAGACTTCATTATCTAGACTCTAAATGAAAATTTAAGCTCTAATCAGAGGGATTGGAAGATGAAACTTTTTTTCTCCCCTCACTTAAAAATTGCTTTTTTTAAATAAAGATTTTATATCACATTTAATTGTTTATATATCTACCTGTTTCAGAAATCAAAACAACTCACAACACTCTTTGAAAGCAGAAACTGCCTTCAACTGCTTCTGAGATTAAACTCTGCATGTAATACTCTGCATTTCCGACACATTGGTATGAAACCTACCCATTTCAAATAACCTCTTTTGAAGTATTCTGGTACTATTCATTTTTATGAGTATTTAAAATTCTGTACCTTTTTGTACAGACCTGTATTTTGTAAGTAAATAAAAGAAGTGGTGTAGATCATAAACAGAAATGTAGACTGCATAATACACATCTACAAACGTTTCAGGAATGTTTTTCTTTTTAATATTCATCTTTATTAAACATAGTTTCTCTTAGAGTTCATGTTTCTGAGAGCTGTATTTTCATTGCAACATGCTATGATGCTAGATCTTATATTTTAGTAAGCTTGTAAATGGAAAACCTCTCAGGTATTCAGTCATGTTCTGTGCTGTGTTCAGCAAACCCTAAGTTGATCAGGAAGTTTTCAGGAGCTGCTCACAGAAGCTCATTGCCATCAATGCAATTTAAGTGGAGACAGGAAATTCCATTCTTCCATAGAAACCAAGTTTCCATGCTTGAAAGACCAATGCTACCTCTGGTATAATGCTAACTCAATAGATCTATATGAGTGGTATTCTCTGAGGTGGTCATGACATTCACAAAATGTCAACCTTTACCAAATAAATCATATTGAATCAAACCCAAACAAATCAACCTTCAGAAAATACTGTTTTAATAAATGACAAAAAGCTCATGCCCTGCAATAAGAAATCCTATCCTGAAAAATGGAGAAATACCAGAGATTTGGAGGACTTTATTAAGGAACATCACCACAGCGGATTTCTCATGGATAGGGTTTAGATTTAGAAAATGGCAAGAACTGAATCTAGATTTAGATTTAATTTTATATGTTGCATTTGGCACTGAAAAAAGTTCTCTGGCAGTGAGGGTCTGTTGCTATGGTGAAGTTGTGGAAGCTCCAACATCCCCCAGCAACTGAGTGCTTTACAACAGCTTTGTGTGAAGAGGGCAGGTCCCAAACAGCTGCTCTTTCTACTTGCTTAAGCTTCTCAATAAGTTTTGGATGGTTAGTTAGACTTTCTCATCCTAAAGCATGTATGTATCACTGGAGTAAAAATGTACTGTGGTTATGTTGATTTTCCCCCACAAATTGGATGCCTTGTACGAAGGGAGTAGTTTTTGACACCTGGTTAATAGGAACCTGGTTAATGGTAATTAAACATGAAGGTCAACACCCACAAATTCTATGGACCCATAGATATCAGTGACCCTAGCAGAGTGCTGATTGATGGGACATAGAAAGGGTCACCTTGAAAAACTTTGTGCAACCGAGAAGTTAACAAACTGATGTCTGGTCAGGATAATTGTGGGGCATATGAAAAATAAAAGATTTATGGGATATTTGGGGGGCTTTGTGTGAATTTTAAAAGCTTTGTGTGTTATGTTTTAAGGGAATTGAGTGTATCCATGAAACTCATTACAGAACAATTAAGGAAACTGAGGGATCATGGAAAAACATGAGGGCAGTAAGTGAGTGGAAATGGAGAACAAAGGGTCTGATCAGGTATAAGAGGCTTGCTCGTCAGCATAATTATATAGTGAGACCTTTATAAGAGCTGTGTTCCTAAATTCTTTTCCTGCATCCGTATGTTCATTTGCTTATGTGTAAGTTTTACTAGCCAGCCTGGAGCTGAGTTCTCTAGGATGCTAGCCACCCATGAGGAAAAAGCCAAGATCAGAGCCACTAACTGGAGAAAAAGTCCATTAATGAGAACTATTAATAGCTCTTTTAACAAATGTTGCCGTCCCATTTCAGACTTCATCTGTGGTAAAAATATACTCACCACAGATATATAACAGAGAAATTTATTCTGCCAAAGATTATAAATTTAATTGAGCTGCAATGTCTTAAAGAATATTGTAAAGGTTTTAAATCTGGACATCTCAAATATTAAGCATGAAAGCAAGCAAAAAGTGAGACACTGGAATAATAAAACCTCACCTTTTTCACCCATGTTGACCATAGATTTTTGTGTAAAATGAGGGCAGACAATCTCAGTCCTTATTTTTGGTTCTTTTTTTTTTTTTTTTTCCTTGGGTGGGGGCGGGACAATTTTGGCAGTTTTCTCTCCTTTTCTTCATATGAGGGACTATGGAACTTACCTTTCTGTAAGAATGTAGAGGTGAAAATGTAGTCTACTCCATCTTATGATTTGGTTACACCACAGCTATGGCACAGTAAAGAATTCTGTGTTGCATCTGTAAAGAAAGTGCTCACTGGTAATATTCCAAGGTTCATCTCTCTCCATGCTATGACTGATCTGTGGAATCACCCACAAGAGGAGCAGGGTGCATGCAGTATCCTGTGTTGGGAAATTTAACTTTTTTTTGTATCTTGAATTCTGGATCTGTAGTGATATTTATACAGCCAGCATGTAACGATGATATCGTCTGCTGGAAACAAAATGTTCATTGTTTTGATTTAACAAAGCATATGAAGTAGGATCCAACTACCCTTAGCTTCAGGCATTTAATCTACTCTAAGATAGGATCTTATCTTCACTGAACAGAGACAAAAAAATCTAAAAATGTTTGCCTGGAGAATTCAAAATATATTGTCTTAATATCTTTGTCACCTGACCATAAAAAAAGACTGTAGAATGACACATACGGGATGCCTAATTTTTATGAAGTTAAATATTGTCTGGGGTATGATGTGAAAAATTCTAGATCCACACAAAAAGATATCTGCCATATTAAAATGACCTATAAAAATGATAGGTAATAAAGTTAAATATTAGCCAGAACTGAAACTAGGGCACTAAAAATAAAGGTAATATAAGAGAAGAAAGAAAAGTTATTTACCAAATGTGAGAACCTTTGTTCAAAATAGGGGGAAAAGTGTCAGAAACAAGTTGAGGTGAACCAGACCTTAAATTTGAGTCACTAATAATTCCATGGGAAATGTGCTAGCAAAAGCTTTCCTTAGACTATTCAAATATTGCCTTGGGTATACAAATATTTATGCTGCCTCTAAAATGTACGAGTTTCTCATGTTTTTGCTGCATATTGAACAAAGTATATAACATTGTTGAAAGATCATTTTTGTACCACCTGTCAGCAAAAGTTCTAATAGTGTTCAGTGTCTGTGGGGTTTTTTCCCTCCTTTTTGAATTTAACCTCTCATGATTTATCCTACATTTTGTCACAAATGAAAGAATTTCTTGCTTTTATCCTCTTAATAGGAGAAAAATGCATTATTTCCTTTCAGTTTTGCTCTTCTTAGCTAATTGAGTGCTTAATCTCCTTGAGGTAAGCAATCAGTTGTGTAAATAGTAACTTCACCACTGCAGTTACAAGAAACTGCAAATGTAATAAAATTTGAAAGGAAAAATTAAGATCAACTTTATTAAAGCAATAGTAATATTTCTTGTGTAGTGTGTGAAACAGGTATGAATTATGTGAGAACTTCTCTTTGAATTTAACTGATGCACAAAAAAATGATTGACTGAAGGTAAAAAACCCATTTATATATCAAAATACAAACTTCATGGTGAAGAGACAGTTTTTTGGGGAGAGGGTGAACATGACACTACAAAATTATGTGTGATGTAGGGTTAGTAGCAGTAACTGTTCACTGTCTTCCAATGTAAGCACTAGGCAATGTTAACAATATTTTCCAGGTGTCAGGTTAAAAAGAAAAAAAAAAAAAAAAAAAAAAAGAAAATGGATTTGCACATGAGAGAGGTAGAATTGTAGAGCTAAAGGAATTTTATTTTATTTTGCCTTTTAAGTGTAAACAGTGCAAGGGAAGCTTGGAAGAGAAAGAAAGAGAATCCTGCTGAGAATTAGCAATTCAGCAAACTATGACATCTTAGAAGATCCTAAGAGCAAGAAGTAGCCAGGAAATGGGAGCATGATCACTGGGTTCATTATTCAGTGCCATGCTCTTGCTCTTCTTTCAAAATAAACCTTGGGCTGATATTTGAGACTGTTTGGCTTAGACCAAAATCTGGTACCTTAGCCTGAACTATTAAACATAATAATTTTGTGATGTGTGAAAATAACCCAATGTAATTACAATGGTGAAGCTAACAGCAACTCAGAATTGCTCGTTACAGCTAAAACCCAATATATTATGTTAAAATTATATGTGTGTGTACAGACATATGTAATTTGAACCTCTTTTTAAAATTGCCTTTATACTGCTGTATAAAAAGACTGAGATGCTGTTCTATCTTTTTAGTAATAAATTAGTATTCATATTTCTTGAAAATATTACAAAATCTTCTTTGTATTCATGCAAGTAGCTCTGTTATACTCAAAAGAAATGAAATCACTCAAACTCACAACAGAAGTCAAAAGAGATGCCCTGGTAGAATTACACCAAAGAGATGGCTTTGTTTTAACAAAGAAGACAAAGTTAGCTCAGTGTTGGAGGTATTTTTCAAAGAGCTAATGAGAACTAAAATCTTAGCTGTGGTACTTGAACCACATATTGTTTGTCATCACCTGAGCTATTCTAATGGAACTGAACAATGTGGCCTTACAAACTATTGCCACTTCGTACTGGCTTGAAGCTGAATCAGCTTCATGAACTTAAATTGGGGTTTTTTTTGCATTAATTTCATAATCTTGTAAGAAATTGTAAATAGTTAAAAGTCCTGGAAAATTTAAGCAATAGATAAAAACAGAGAAAGAGCCCATAATGACTTTGTTTTTAACAATAAGTATTTTTTTTACAAGGAATTATTTTTCTTTTCACAATATATCTAGAAATTCATAACATATTTAGACTTTCCTTATTTCATTCAATTTTTTGCTATTTAAAAGTGATAGAATATATGTAGGCATTTCTGTGTGTTCTAAAGGACTTACTAACAGGAAAAAGGTGATGTGTAGTGGTCTGTAGGTATTACTGTAACTATTTCTCTGTGGAGAGAAGCCCTTGAATTACATCACAATTCATAAAATAAGCTTGTAATGACCTACTTTATAACCCTTTCACAAAAATGAAAATTCAGTGTTCTACTTTTTAAATAGGATTGGAGAAAAAAAGATCTATGGACTTTAATTTGTAGTTAAAAATGTCTGGTTTCAATCCCATTCTTCTGACATTTAAATTGGCTGCAGAAAGTTTATTTAATTGAAAGACCATTGCAAAACTAATTGAATATGTGTTCCATTAAGCAGTAATGCAATTAATCTGGCTATGCCTGCTCATAAATAAGCTTTGAAAAAAGTTTTTTGACCCATTTCTCTTTCACTTCACAGGCACATGCTTTAGAATGTCTTTGGGATAATTGTAGAAGGTCCAATGAAGAACTACAAATAAAAAAGGTAATAAAAAAACCCATTTAAGAATTTCTAAATGAATCAGGGGAGATGAAGAGAGAGAAATAGATTGTACCATCAGTATCTAGAAACAAATCTAGCTCTTCTCTCACAGGTGCTGTAAGTTTACCTACTATTACTTATATTGCCATTATCAAACATTAGATAAATTGGTACTTTGCTTGCCAGTCAAGGGCAGTTTTATTTGGTAGCTAGCAGACTTGCTATACTTTTATCCTAGAAACTCCATCTTTATAGAAAACTTCTTACTCTAAATGCAGGCTGTTCTCTCTCCCTCTTGGCTACAAAGGAGCTTAGGATAACTAAGATAAGCCCAGTTGTCAAATTTTGAAATGTCGAAACATGAGATGAATCCCTCAGAAAGAACTGAGCTAATACCACGACTGCCTTCTGACACTTGGGCACCAGTATAGGAATTTTTAGTTTGAAATGTATTTCCTAAAATGTTGCCAACTTGATTCCTATATACATATTTATAAGGCAACATCCCCCAGGGTGAAGCATAATATTAAACATGTCTTAAACAAAACCTTTCACTCTGAGAATTATGTTCTTGGATTCAGAAAAAGTTCTGAATGCATGATAATTATAGTTTAGACACAAATAATGATTGCACAAAATAAATTTCCTGTTTCAATTATGTAAGTAATTTATCTCAAATTACAATTTCTGCAAGCATTTTGTGTGTAAAACTGGAAACTGAAGTCAAAATGTTTTCCTCTCAACTACTGTCTTCTCAGAATTTACAAGCATAGAGGAATAGTTTCCAAATTTCATCTCTCAGTTTGCAGGACCAAATCCCTGCTTTTCTCTCTTTTGGGCTGGTCATAAAAAAGGAATTTTGAGGGCCATGTGCATAGTATAGCATGCAGAGACCCCTTCTGCAAATGTAGAAGAATACAGAATATTTTAAAGGACTCCTTTGTGTTAAGGGATTATAATATATGATCTTTTCTCTGCTAATGAATTCAACTGCAAAAACTATCAGTTGTCAATGTTTGGATATAAAGTGGTTGTTCATAAAGGATTCCTAGAACATTGTCTATTTTTAGAAGTTAAAAGACATCCAGTTAATTGTAAAGAGAAAAATAAAATTTAACTTAGAGATATAGGATGAATTATTTAAATTTTTTTTTTTGCTTGTCATTAGTAAAATTCATATTAATCAAATTAATGGGGTGTGATTTCCTCACATGGTTGTGTGTGAAACAGATTTTCAATCCTGGAAGTATTAATATTCAGTTGTGGGTTTGTTGATGATTTTTTTTTTCCTTTTTCAGCTGCATAATAAATACTATTTATATATATAGATATTTTCTTTTTTATTAAATATCTTTATTTTTATTTTCTAATTTTACACTTGCAAAGAAAAAAAGTCTATCAAACACATATACCATTAAAACAAGTAAAAAAGGTAATGAAGAATTGTTTTAATGATATCAAATTTCTTTTTGAGCAAATATTCTTTTTAGAATCAATTTTGTTTTAGACAGATACATCCTTGGTGAGGTAAACGAAGGTGTTTGGGTTTTTTTCTTTGTTTTATTTTACAGAAAATTTCTCAATTGCTTTATTTATGAATTTGTATTTCCCCATATGCTAGCAATGTACTTTCAGAAGAACTACCAAACTTACATCCTAGTTGTCTCATTTCTTGTTTGGTTTTTAAATGAATGTACATTGTGTTGTTTTAGCTTGTACCCTGGAAAAATGAATCCTTTTTCTTTTCAGCTTCATTATATTTTTGTTACATGAACAGCACAATGAAAGATTTTGTAAACTTAATGCTGGCCCTCAAGAAGTATTTAGTTTGCACTATTTGAAACTGTAAACTGAATTATTTTGGAGGAGATTTAAAATGGGTATCATCTACATATAAATTGGTTTTGGAACCAAAGGGGGCCTGCAGTCAGTATATATTACAAGATTCTATCACATTGTCTAATGGATTAAATTTTATTAAGTACTATAAAACAGCATGAGATGTACTCAATAGAAAGCAAATTTAACCGAAACAGATAATTAATTACTGCAACGCCTATTTTTTCAACACTTTGGGCACAAATACATTTGTTATACGTGTGTATATTGGATATTGTATCATAAACCTGTCAGCATAAACTTTTTCATACCTATAACAATCAATATGCTTTTCATTCAAGGTTTTAACATTTTTAAAACACAGTATATATTTTGCATACACAGAATCAATTTGCCCTCTTTAAATTAATGGAGTCCTTAGCAATTTCGACATTAAAATGCTTTTCTATAGTTAGTAAAACCATCACAGATATATATCCTATAGAGTCCTCAAACACCTCCTAACTAGATCCTGGTAAGTAATGTCCAGTGAGAAGAAAAATAGTGTTACTAAAACCAGCCATAATGTATGCAGAGAATCCTTGGGGAAGGATACCCAAGAATCAACTCAGGTTCTATTCTATTGATATCCAGAACTGTTATAATGTCCCTTATCTAGCAAAATTTTTGTTTAAAAGACTTTGGAAAGAAGATTCCTATATTCTACTTAATACTAATCTACCATCTCTGAAAAACAAGCCTGAAACATGGAGGACAGCCGAGTTGTAACCAAAATTGTTTATTACCTTTCATTACTTGGATGGCTTCAGTAAAAAAAAAATATATTTTCTGAGAGTGCTTTCTCATGAGATCCCAAAGTTTTGAAAAGTTCAGCACTTGAGATACAACTTAATTTATTCAAACCATATTTAAGGCAACAGTTTTCCATATGCCCCAATTCCTTTCTATACACTTCATCCAATGGAGCAGTATCTCCCCATCACTTGTAGCCATCTATCTATTGGGCTTTCTACAAGAATAATTTAATAAATACCAATATTCTGTTGACTTTTGCCATATTTGGAAAACTATGTTCACATGGTTCTTCTCCAGTCTCCGTTGAAGGTTCTTTGCTTTCATATTTAGCCTGTCATGTTTGTATATTTTAAGAATTGCTTTTCTGGTTGTGAAGCTGCAGTCACTGCTGCTCAGTCCAGATATTTTGTGGTGTCTTTGATATGAATGTTCCATGGGGAATTAGGAATAAGTGAGTAAGACAATTTTTTTAAATGGAAGATTGTTTTCTTTCCTCCCAAAAAGAGAGGGCAAAATGGGGGGAAAGAAACCTAAAAAGTAAACAGACAAAAGAACCCAAAACAAAAAGAAAAACAAAAAAAACCCCCAAAACAAAACAAAAAAAAACCCAAAAACCAAAACAAAAACCAACAAAACACCCCAAAAAACCAACCAAATAAGAAAAGCACCAAAAAACAAACAAACAAACAAATAAACAAAATAATAATAATTTAAAAAAAGAAGAGTGACTTTGGATGAGGATGTTCTAAAACTGGCATTACAGATGCATTTCACAGGTTTTGTTTCACAGCTTTTTGACCTTATTTACTCATGAGCAACTTAACAGAACAAATTTATGATAGCTGGGAGAATGGAGTACAAAAGCTGGTAATGGAAATTTCAAGCTAAGCTTTGTCATTCAGAATTTTTGAATGGGAAAAGATACATTCTAAAATATGTATTTAATGCAACTCTATATTCCTATGACTAAGGAGAAATGATAAAAACTGGAAATGACAAATTAAATGCCCAATTCTTATAAAGTGGCTGGAAAGATGTAAATAATAATAATAATTATAAATAGTAGTAATAATAACTGGAGCAACATAAAAATCATCTTCAGAATCCCTCCAGTTTTGAAAGTATGGAATGTATGGTTGTTTTCTCTGCATATATTAGTCTGAAAGTATGAAATATATTCAAATGTACTCTATTTCTTTGAGTAAGGCAAAAGTTCTGCTCAGTGTCTGCCATTTCACCCATACAACGCCTTTCCTGATGCAACAAACAAGGAGTCCTGTACTCAGCATTGGTGAGGCCACATCCCAAGTCCTGTTTACAGTTCTGGGCCCCTCACTACAACAAGGACATTTAGATACTGGAGCAAATCCAGAGAAAGGCAATGAAGGTGGAAAAGGGTCTGGAGCAAAAGTCCCTGTGAGGAGCAGCTGAAGAAATGGAGTTGGTTTAACCTGGAGAAAAGAAGGTTCAGCACTGACCTTGTCCCTCTCTACAACCACCTGAAAGGAGGCTGTAGCCAGTTAGGGGTCAGGCTCTTCTGCCAGGCAGCCGGCCTGCAGTGTTAAGCTGCACCAGGAAAACTTCAGGAGGGACATCATGAAGAATATTTTCACTGGAGGCTGGTTAAGTGTTGGATTAGGCTGCCTAGGGAGGTGGTGGATTCAGCATTCCTGGAAAGTTCAAAAAACAATGGAAAGTGGCACTTTGTACTATGATTTAGTTGATGTAGTATTGTTCAACGAAATGATGGACTGGATGATCTCAGAGGTCTTTTCCAAAGTTAATGATTCCATGGTTCTATGATTCTGATGAGAGTTGTAGTATTTTTAAAATACGCTTGCTGACTACACTTGCAAGAACAAATACTTATATTGTTAAATGGAAGAAAGGCAAAGAATAAAAGAATGAGAGGTTGATTTTTGTTTCTCATCATACTGCTTGAGCAGTGGGACTCTGAATAATTCAGCTCTGACCTTGGTCTTTCTTGGATCTACCTACATCACTGAGTGTCAGAATTAATTTTTCTTTGCAAAAGATGGCAGGGAAACATTATTACTAACTTGAGAACACACCTTAGTCATGATTAAAAACTATTTCAGAAATATCAAGATCTAGGAAGGGGATATTATTTAGTCTATTTGATAAAAATACAAAATCACAAACCCTACATGCAGATTACTTAACATTTAGAACTGTATTAACTCAGCATTTACTCTAAATCCAGTGGTTGAGTTCCATACACTTAAAAGATTTCTTCAGGGTTCTTTGTCTTCCTTATGTGGAGGTTTGTACATCAGTTTCAGTTACAAATTAAGTAATATGAGCTACCACAGTAATGATTCCTTATTTCTTTGTTCCTCTTTCCTTTCACATGATTTGTCCTTACCGCTTCTATACTCCATTAGCAAAGGCATGATTCTAAACACATTCTGCTAAACCCAGCTGTTATAACTGAAATACCACAAGTAGAAAATCTTAAACGTGGGTAAGTGATTCTCCATTTGCTATAAAAGAAATTATCTTCTGACAGGCTTAGAATTTTTCTTCCTCAGGCAAGATCTCCTCTCACTGGAATAACATGTATTATTGACATTCAAATATAGACTGACAGATGTGGGTTTTCCATATATCAGCTTTGAATGTCACCTCTTTTCCACAGTGATAATTGAAGTCCCTTATTTGGATAAAAAATTCTCAGTAGATCAGATTTTTTATGTTGTAACAAAATTAGCTGGAGTACAATAAAACTACCTTCCTTGTTATCTTCCAAAATAAAAAGATTTTTTTTTTGTCTTTAGAACCTATTATATGTCTTTGAATAATATGTGTTATCTCAGCAGAGCTTTATTGTCTTTTTTCTCTAAACTTCAGCAAAGTCAAGAGGCAGTTAACATTCTTTGAGTCAAATCTCTTCATGGCGCACATTCTTTATACATCATGCTATAAAATAGTAATGACATTTATGAGTAACATGAAGTTTTATGTGAACACCTTAAATATAGCATTGCAGAGAAAAAATATGTTCATATTTTTCAGCAACAGTCTTTTTTATTCATTTGTACTGAGAGTATATATATAAGTATACACTCAAAAACATGTAAAGACAAAATTAAAACAGGAAATACAATGAGGAAAAATTGCATAGAAGCTTACTGATGTATTTAAAAACTAAGTAAAAGGTGGTGCAAGTGTAAGTTAAAACTAATTTTCACTGGATGTCCATGATATCATGGTCCTTTTAATAGCTTTAAGAGGCCTTCATCCTGGATTAACACTGAGTGTGAAAGACTCTCAATTCCTAGAATAAGGACTCTCCTGTAAGACTTGCTCTACACAAGTTAGAAGCAGTTTGCAATGTCTTCTTGTGCAAACCAGGAGAAATTAAGAATATATTTCAGAGTCTTAAGTTAAACAGCTCTAAAGAGGATGTACCATCCCACTTATTATAAAAATCTTAAAAATATGGGTAGGTTAGAACTCTGCTTTTATATACTATACCTGGACACCTAGCTAACTGTCTTTTTACCATGACCTGTGGTTTATCAAATTGCCAAAAGCTTGAAGTAATTTACAGTTTTAAATTATGCATAGGTACCTTCAGTGAATAGTTATCAATTTGCACATTATTTGGAATAATGCATTGCTAATATGGAAATGGTGAAAATCTCCACTTTGTGTACTTGGGGATTCAGCATTTTTTGAATTTCAGTGAAAAAAGAGATGGTAGCTCTGCGTCACTTTAATTTTTTGCTGCTTCTCGATGCTCTCCTTGTAGCTAAATTAAGGTTTTATTTTTGGAGAAGAGATGTTAAAATCAGGAATACAGCCCCTGTTGACTTTTTTGTTATGGAAACATGTAATCTGCATGAATTATACATCACATTCATGCTACTCTGAGAGACAGTTTTCCCCTAAGCACAGAGAAAACTCAGAGTGAACTTGTTAAGATTTCGTCATTGTAAATGATGAATCCCAGAATAAGTAGTGTTGGAAGGGATCACAAGGATCATCAAGTCCAACTCCCAGTCCTGCACAGGAACGTCCCCAAGAATCACAGCATGTGCCAGAGGGCATTGTCCAAACACTACTTGAACTCAGTCAGGCTTGGTTCGGTGGCCACTTCCCTGGGGAGCCTGTTCCAGTGCCCAGCCACCCTCTGGGTGAAGAATCTTTATCTAATGTCCAACATAAATCTTCCCTGACGCAGCTTCAGGCCATTCCCTCATGTCCTGTCCGTGGCCACCAGAGAGGAGATCAGTGCCTGCTCCTCCTCTTCCCCTAATGGGGAAGTTGTAATTGCAGTGAGGTCTCCCCTCAGTCTCCTCTTCTCCAGGCTGAACAGACCAAGTGACCTCAGCTGTGCTTTTCAGAAGCTCCAGTGCTGCATAGACGGTAAGTATATTCCATGTAAAATGCTAAACAATATAGAAAAGAGCTTCTTCCCTAGTGCATATGCCAACTCTCAGAGTCTGGCTGTGACTATGAGATTAAACCATCCCAGCCTCTGAAATGAGATAATTCCATTCAACCTTTTATGAACGCACTAACCCCCTAAAATTGTCTGTGATTTGGCTGGGAAGATGACAGCTGGCACTGCCCAAAACCATGCTGGATTTCTATCCTTACACCTGGACAAATGTTCAGCCATTTATTTAGCTGAGCAGCTGTGCCCAGCCCCACCGTTGCTTAAGGCACCCTCTAGGTATAGCTGCAGGTATTTGCTCAAATAAATAAAGCTTCATTGTATAAAATGCCATGTGAAAGGGATCATAGCTTAGGATGGCTTGCTGTGTGAGTATGAATCACAACTTCAGGGACTTAAGCATGGTGCATTCCTACTTTTGAAAATTTATGACATTCCACCTGGAAGAATTAATGAAAGAAAATGAGCTTTCAGTTAAATAATCAATTGATATGCACCGATTTCTTACTGATTTTTAAAATTTTATTACTGCTTTGTCTTTATTTTCTTTTACCCTTTTCTGGTTTTTTCCCCCTTTTTCTGTGTGCCATTATTGACTGATCGTTAATATAAATTCTCCATTTTTAGTACTGTCTTTCATTGATGCATGCGTTTAAGAGAGAAGAAAACACTTTTTATACAATTAGCTACATAAATGAACATGTGAGCCCTTATCTTGAAGGATTTACAAAAAAGGAGAATCCTCTCTCCCCTGCAAAACTGAAAATCAAGCCTCTTACTTATGATATCAAACTCTGAAATAGAAGGAAATTGTTATAATAATTGTAGACCTTGTGACATTATTTTCTAAGATGTGAAATGTTACTGTAATAAAATGAGGATAGCATGGTTAAATGTTAAACACGGTATAAAAGGATAATTACTTCATGATTCCATACCTATCTGATAGTCAACAAACAAAAAGGGATTTTTTTCTTTGTACGCAATATTCATGACTGAGATGATAACATTCAGCATGAGAAATCAAGTACACATTATTAGGTTATTTGAACCTGTGGATATGATCTCTGAATAAAACACTGTGAGAATACAGTCCTCAAATCCCAGAAGTTATTTTATCCTGATGTTGCTTTGAGTGACGTGTGAATGAAATTACAGTATGAAATTATGCTCTTCTCACAATCCACAGGTCTACAGATTTTTAAAATAGCATAAAACTTATAATGCTAACTTTATATGCTACAAGTTGCCATATAAACTAGAGCTTTAACCATAACATATTGATAAGGTTTTACAAAGTTCTAACTTGAGATAAAGAACCAGATCGAACTTTAGTAAAATTAATTTCTTGTAAAGAAGGTTGGTTTCTTTTCCTTCTGTTCTCCTTTACACAACAAGAAGATATCAAGGAGGAAATGCACTTGAACTTATGCACTTGAACTTTTGCCCATGGGAAGTAAATTGACTGCACAAAATTTTGCATTACTAAATCTTTTCAGGGCACTGGTCTTCACAGGCTATCAAGTGAAGACTAAAATGCTACAGGTGCTTTTGGGACAAAGTTGCACATCTTTGTAATAATGAAATTTGTTGAATTATCTCCTCTTTTTGCAATAATACACTCTAATTGTTATTATATGTTTAACCTGAAAGAAAACAATCAAAGAAACAAACTAAAACTCCACACAACATGACAATGTGAGGGGTGAATAATACGGCCTTTCTCCTCCTGAGACCTAAAGAGACGGAAAAAGTTGTATTGTGGGTTTTTTTTATATTCTTCCTTCATTTAACATGATGAGGAATTAAATTGATTGTAACTAGTGAAGTTGATAACTTTTAAGTATATTAATTATGATTTAAAATACTTTGTAAAATACATTGTTTTTCTGATAATTTTGGGCAGTTTATTTTCTTTTTACATACATAGAAAAAATTTTGCTCCCTTTCTAGTTAATATTCTAGTCTTATTCTGTCAACATAATGAAAACATTTTAAAATTCTAGTTTACACATAATATTTCCAATAAAACTGTGTAAATAGTAATCTTTTCTTTTTGTAGGCAATTAGAAAAATACTAAAATGCCATTGATATAAACAAATTGCTTAACTTCAGATTTGAGCTCTGTTTTAGTTAGTCTGATTAAAGATAGAATTAAAAATGAAACATTAGTATTTTGACTTGCTAAATTTCTTTTCACATAAATAATCAAGCAACATGGATTAATAAAGGATGTTTTGGCAACAGATAGCATATAATTTTCCCCATTATACAGATAGCTCTGATAGCATAAAAAATCCTGTGGCACAGTAAAAACTTAATATGGGAAAGCAATTAGAATTTTATTCAATATTCAAGTGAATTAATTTCATTTTATATTGTGGTCTTTAGACCAGCAGAAGTAATACTACATGCAACAGTCACAGTCATGATTGCAGTCAAGCTTGTCTTTTTTGAGGTTTACTAGTTGTCAAATCCAGCTGGAAAGGATGATGATAACCATTCAAGTATTGTCTCACGGATAATAGTGTTGCTTTGAAGAACTCTAATTTACAGCATACATCAAGATGTTTACAGGAAGTGATTGAGAAATTAAAAAAACCCCAAACAAATAACCCAAAAAAGGAAATTTAGAACTTCCCAAGCACCGAGTTTCTTCCTTAACTCTTCACTTGGAACTGAATGAAATGTACATTTATAAAATATACAATTTAGTAAAGCACAGTACAGCATAAGTATTGAAATTGAATACTAATCTAAAGTTGTCTGTAAGTTCCACAACTCTTAAGTGTTTTAGCCAGGAAGATAAACTGCAGCAGAACACTGGGACTTTGAAATTTCTTGACATCAGCAAAGTATATAAACGTAAATTCCATTTTGGATTCTTTACAAGCTGGCTGTCAATGCATGCAAAAAGACACTCAGGTTATTAAGAGCCAATAGGTGTTCTTTAGAAAACTTATATCTACAGTAGTCTATCTGGGTCAGTGTCATCAAAATATTGATCAATCCTAAAGATTTTCTGACATTTTAAGCATCTCTGAATGTTCATATAAACATATCCGTTGGACTGTTTTCTGAGACAAACTTTTTAGTCCAGAGTTAAATGCATCATATTTTTTGAAGCACATATGCCCAGATGTTTAAGTTTCCTCTGTAATGTGCATTTGTTTTTCTCCTATGAAACTTATTTGCATTCTACACTGCTGATGTAGTTCTCATGCTGAGCTATGCTGGCAATAGGTTAGGCCAGCTTGGTCCAGCCAAACATTAACAACACAGACAATTGCCAGACTAACTGTTAAAAGCATTTTCAGCCAACACATTCCTTACCCCTGCTGATTTTTCTCCTGGGGGCTGAGGAAATTTGGCTCAGTGGATGGTTCTTTTTACAGGCATGGAAAACTGAACTGTTCTTGTTCAGTTCTCATATTCAGAAATGGCTCATACCCTGTGCATAGTGGAATCCAGCTATACAAAAAATTTGCCTCATTAAAACAAGTCTTTATTTGTTGTTCTATATATAGTACAGATGTAAAAGAACACAGAGAATTTAATAACATGTACCAAGATTCCTTTCTTGAACTGATCAAATGCAGAATTTGTTTGCATTTGTGCACTTGTGTGTTAGTTATTATTGGGGATTCTGTTAGATTTTTCTAAGCTTGTAAAAATGTTTATATAGCAACCTAGGCATGAGCACATATGAAATACTTACAAGGCTTCTTGCAAGTTTATGTATTTTTTTAAAAAATAATTTTTTCAACACATGGCCACTAAATATCCTTATAATTGTTATAATGAACAACATTTTTTTTCTTTTACATATTTTTACTTTAAAGTCTCTTCTGTTATTAAAGTGCACACACACTCACCTACATACTCAAGTAGGTTCTCGTTTGCTCAACTATCTTCTGTTGTGATTCCCACCAGCTAAAAAAGTTAAAGGAGCAATCACTGATCATGATAGTTTCTTGGTTTTAGTTTGGTAGTATATTTTGATGCAATTTTTTAAAACTTGCTTGACGGTACATACACCTGGGGCATTCTACTCTCCCCCACAACTTGTGAAAACCTTTTGAAGAAATAAAGCCTTGCCATACTCATGTGTCAGTGACTTTTATATCAGCCCCATTGAAAGTTTCTTGAGATGTTCAGTTTACCCTTTTCTAGCCAGAAAAGGTCTTTGAAGCATGTTTTCCTTCAGTTACTTTTCAGAAAAAAGAAATTAAATGTGAAAGGAGATTTAATGCAAGCACTAACATAGGACTTCCCTCCCCTGCCTCCCCAAAGGAGTCTGTCTTATGAGCAAAGCTAATTTCCATTTCCATTTCTGGTGTTTTTGTTCAAAAGAACTGTCACTATGTTGTTATTCTTTAGAATTCTCACAGTCCCTGGAGCTTTCTTTGTCAATCAATCCATGTTTTAAACAATCCTGCTGATGCTCTGTGACTTCTACTTATCAAAATATCTGTAAATACCTCCTACTTGTCTTATATTGAAGATGTTTGGAGACCTGCCTGTTAATACTGGTGGACAATCTGAGAAAGAGATAATGTTCTTTTCCTGAGTGTGCAATGTCTCATGGAGAGGGCTGGAATTTCTGCCTTACATAATTTAAATAAAAGTTCAGCCATGAATAAGGAATGCTGCACTGAGCATTATTTCTATAATATAAATTATATAAATATATAGAATACACACATGTATAATGTACTTGCTTAATTATATGTTTTAAAATCTTTGCTTTGAATAGAGGTAGCCATTATTTCTTTCAATGTTTAGTGTTGTCTCTGAATACTATACTAGAATAGAAGAAAAAACAAAACCCATATTAGCATTAAGTGGGATTTCACAGTATACATAGAAACACCTTTTTTTGTGTGTGTATTTGTGTGTGTCGATGTGTGTGTGTGTGTGGTAGGTTTCTTTTTCTCTTTTCTCTGTGAGGTTTTTATTGGTTGGTTGGTTTGTTGGTTGCTTTTGTCATGCTGTTCTTGGGTTTTCCGGGTCCTTTGTTTTTTCAGTCTGACAGTCACATTTTATCTTTTTAGTAAATGCACTTCCTTTTTCAGAAAATTGACAAGAAACACATCCCTAGTAGTTAATGGTTGTTATAATTTCAGTTTTACAGGTGGAAGATTTTCTTCTAAATATCCTCAAGGGTGATCTTTGCTGTCTTTGTCTACCTTGTGCACATCTCCTAAATTTAGACACAGTTGGTAGACATTTCCAGTGTCTTGACTAGGATGAGATTTTCACTCACTTAAATACGAATTCATCTTGTTTCTGAAAAGGTGCTTTGTGTGATTGAGCTGTGAAAAAAAAAAAAAAGAAACTATTACTATTTAGGCTTTTTCATTATTTTTAGAGAAGGAAGTGGAAAAGTGGCAGAAAAGACTCTTCCATTAGGGTGAAAGGATGTGTATAAGAACTTATTTTTCTCCTCAGATAAAGAGATGTTCTTTACCATTTACATTTTGTCACTAGTGAGTACTTTTACAATACAATTGGGAATTGTAAAACTGTGGAGAAAACTCTCATGTAATTTTAGCAGAAACTCAACTTTCAACAATATGCAACCCTTTTTCTATTATTCTGTTACCATTTTAAAAACTGAAAGGGTGTGGATTATATAACTTCTGCTTGTTAGATAGTTTCAAATACAAAACCTTTACCTCTTCCAGATTACAAAAATGTTTATATTCATAGTAGTCTAAATTCCAGGGAAAAAGACAAGGTCACATTTTGAAGAATGTATTTTTATTTTGCTAGAAAAAGTTTCTTGTAAAATTGCGAAACAAAATTTGATCTGTATAGAATATGGAGAAAAACCTAGAGATTTAGGTAATCTTGAGAAACCAACTTAAATTCATGTTCTTAAAGTGAGTTGCATAGAAGATTCTTCTATGACTAACACCTAGATACAGATGCCAGAAGGATCACTTTGGGCTGGTATTACAGGTGTAAAAGAGACCTCGGATCCTGGCCCTGAAAGAGCTGCTCACTGAGGATAGTTCATTTCAGGTAATGTGTGGACCCAGTCCCAGAAATATTTCCTTTCTGGCATTATGCTGTTGCTGAGAATGTGAAAGCAGAATTCAACTGTGATGGCAAGGATCATATGGAGTCAGAAAGGGGGAAAGGAAAAAAAAAGGCTTCACAAGAGTAAAAATAGTGAAATAAGATAACCAGTGAAGACATTTCTTTTGGCGTGCACAAGGGGGAAAGATATTTAGGGCACTTTGGGGTTCTTTAAACAAAATCAAGGGCAAAATTGCAAACTATTTCAACCAGCATATAGCTAGGATGGTCATGAGAGATCAGCTGGGCTGTATCGAGAAATCCTGCATAATGGAAGATTACTGAAAATTTGAGCAGTAGGGATGACTATTATAAAATAAAATTTGTGGACAAATGTAATAAATGATGATGAAGATTTATTTTAAAAATCCCATGACTTGGTGATATAGAAATTGTTTCTTTACAAATATCTCTGGAAAAGGAAGATATATTGATTTGCTGAAAAGCAGGAATGAAAATCTAGGGCTAAGGAGACAGCATGTTTAATGTCTTTTAAATTCATTCTTCACAAAATAAGTCAGTTTTGATTAGCTGATTGGCAGTATCAAGAACATAGTGGTAAAACAGGAAAAAAACAGTTTAGAGAGTGCTTACATAAGTTAGATATTTTCAAATCAGTTCTGACTGGTGAAATTCACAATGGAGTTCCTCAAAAATACATGAATTTTCTTTTAAAAACTATGGAAGATAGGAAACTGTTCTAGAAGACTAGAACAAAATAAGCTTTGTGCCTATAATAGAGGGAAGTACATAAGGAATGCAGGCAGTTGTTATCATTCAATGAAATAATTCTCAAGCAGTTAGACAACAAGAAAGAAATAATAACCAGTTTAGTTTCTTTTCAGAAATATATATGATCAAAATAATTTTTTTTATAATTTTTAATTTAAACTAAAGAGTATCCATCCTTATAAAACTTTGTTACCCATGAAGTAGAGAAAGAAACATAAGAAAATTAAATTATTTCAAATGGGAGAAGAAAACTAGAAAATTTGTTGTTAGGCTGTTGCTGTCAATTGTCAAAGAAAAAGATGCACTTAGTAGGATCCAGAGGTTTTTTCCTAGTTTTGGTACTCTTTGATGTTTTAATTAGTAACTAAGAGAAAGGCATAGGAAGTATTCTTGTTAATTTTCAGATAATCCCACCTGTGATGGTCTTCCTCCATGTTGGATATTGAAATGAAAATGTAAAATTATCTAGAAAATTTGGAGAAATGGTTGAAAAGTAGGCCACAATCCAAGAAGGTAAAATTAAAAATTCTGTATGTAGGTTCAAAATATCAGGTACATAAAACCAAGACGAAAGATGTCTGGTCAGGTGCAATCCTGCAGAAACTGATGTGTTTAAAATCAACAAAAAGAACATAGATCAACATTGTCATAAAGTTATAAGAAAGGTAAATATCAAGCTAAGAACTGAAAGTGGGTTTGTAATGTGTGAAATCTTCTGGTTCTGTTAGGTACTGGTATATGCTGCACAGATAGCCTTCACTGAGTTTTGGGTACCATATTCTGAGAATTCAATACACTGGCAGAGTTTGGAAAAGAGGACTTAAAATTAATAGATGATTAGAAACATTACCCATGCAGAAGTACTGACGAGAAAACATTATTCAGGCAGAAATACAGAAGGAAATAAAGATGCCTTATCTCCTCTGGATCAGACATGGTCACAGCATTAACATTTGCAAGAGAATTTAAAAAGTAAGTATATTCATTCTTCTCAATATCTAGAGAAAAAAAAGAGGCAATTTGTTTATATTTTGGAAAAAAAAGTACTTTTTTTGCTATCAATTTTAAAAGAAAAAATGTAGTTACATATATATAAAGTGTCCTAAGACACTTCCTCTTTTGTATTATTGATTTCTATTGTCAATTGCCAAAAGAATATTTTTACATAATTCAAGTGTTAAATAATCTTTTACTTTATTATCTTGAAGGCATAAATCCTAATGTCAAGAGAACACTTAGAAAAATAATCAGATACCACAAATGCTCATCTGAGGTTCTGCATGAATAGGAACCTCTGAAAAACTTTAGGAAATGTTGATGAATTCCAGACCAGAACACTTGCTATTTTATGTCGGTCACTGCCATTCAATATTAAGAGCTTTTAATACAAGAATCTTTTCTACCACACATAAAAGTTCAAAACTACCATTACATTGAAAAGATATCAAAAAAACTGAGCTAGTTTTTCTTAGATTAGAATGCTAAAACTTGCCATTACTCAATATTTTTTATGCCTATTTTACAAATTATCCTTATAATAGGCTAAATTTTATAAAAGTAAACAAGTAATTGTTATTTTTGCCTACTTCAGAACATAGCCCCTGATGAAGTGTGCTACTGCGTTTTCCATTAAACTTCTATGTTTGGGACAGTCCAAAGTCATAGCATTAACAGGTGACTAATGACACCCAGTTACAGCATCTGCCTTATTTTGGGATGATCCTTCAGTCCCTGTAATGTTCATCCATTTTGGCAAAACAGAACAGTAAATGTTTGTCACTCCCAGAAAACAAACCAATTAAACTGTCCGCTCAGTCTAGTTGCATTTGTACACCAAATTAATCCAGAGGTCATTTTTGAAGTTTGGAAAACTGAGTCGTCCTTGCAGCTCAGGGCAAACCCTTACCTGCAGGTCTAAGTGCACATTCAATAGCACACAAAGTAGTTTCATTAATGAAAACATGAAGTCATCCAAAATGCTATCCATGTTCTTCTGAGACTGCTAATGTGTAAGCACTGTCTACCTCCCTCACTTATGATGAGATAGTGTGGTCATTTTAGCCTAATGAGTTAATATTTTCCAAAGTAATATTCAATGTTACTAATATAAGAAGACTAGACTGTTAAAAAACAAACAAAACAAAACAAAACAAAACCACAAAAAAGTAGTTTTGACTAAAACTACTCAAAAAAAAAAAAAAAGGAGTAGTAGTAAAGGTTATGAATTATGTTCAACACTGCCTTAACGAGGGCAAAGCATCTTGTTTCTTTTGCTCATTCTAACTCATGGTGCACAAACATGAATCCATGAGTACCCACTGGGAATTGTGCAAAACCCAGGATGTCAGTATGAGTTCTGAGAACAGTATCCAGACACATTACAGCAATGATCAAACAAATGAGACTTATTCACATCTGCAGTGGGTGTAGATGGCAAAGTTTTGGTAGCAGGTGTTCCAGAAAACAAGCTTTTTCATCCTATTTTGTTCCTCTGTCCTGCTGAGGATGGGGGGTGAGAAAGGCTGGGTAAGCATCTGCTTATTGGCAAAGGTGCCACCACACCGCTGTTTCACCCCTGCTAAATTTCCTTCATGCCTAATGGATCACAGCAACTAAGAGTTTTATGTTCTTAAACCAATCGATTTTTCCTGGTTTTCTATAAGTGTTAAAATCTGTTTTGCCTGCAATTTTAATACATAATTTATTTCCACAGTGTTTTGCTTCATTTGCTTAATAAATGATCCCTCTTTAAAATGAAAAGAAAAATGGTGAAGAGTTTATGTAGTCTCATGACAATTGAAAGGCTACGCTATAATAAAAGCAGAAGTGGGGACAAAATGTATGCAATCCCAAGACAAGAACAGGACTGAACACAGAAAATGGATATGAAGTTAATCCTTTCTCCTTTTTCTCATAATGCTGTCTTATTGCTAATTTCTGATGCCATTCATCAAATCCCAAAGCAGAGCACAAACAACTTTGTTAATTGTAGTTGTATTCAATCTACTAAAACAATGTATTGTGAATATTTTTAAACATTTTATTTGATACCTATGGATGTTACTGGGGACAAGGGTGATGATCAACATCAATGAACAAGAAGTCTAATTAATAAAAAGTTGATATATCTACAAGGAAAATACCAAATCCTTTGTCATATTATCATCAGTCTCACTACATTTAACTGCTGAAGTGTGAAATTCCATAATGTTTATTTTAAAGGCTACCTTTCAACAGCTGGCTAAAGTGAAATTGTTTTCAAGGGAACTTATTCCCGGAGGGTAAATGATTGAATTTTTGAGGGACTGAAACACAAGGTGGGAGTTAACCATCTCTAACCTCCAGGGATCTCTTATAGTGGAGCTGGAATGTAAAAAAAACTTGTTCTCAAATGAACCTTAATCACATAAAAATTAATGGAAAATATTTCAGTATTTGTTTTTTTTTGTTACTCAAGTCCGGTGAATCTGAAGTGATTTTTCTTTCTCTTTTCATTTCAAAGAATGCCTTCTCATGGTAAAACTGTATGTATTGGGTGTAGCAGAGATGGAATTAATTTTCCATAGCAGTTCCCATACCTCTGTGCTTTATGCAGGTAACCAAAATGGTTTTGTTAACACATTTTGTCTACTTCTGAGCAGTGCTGGCACAGCTCTCTGACATTGCCCCTCACTTTTCCCTCTGGGGGTGGGAAAAATCTTGGGAAGGGACACAACCAGGACATCTGACCCAAACTGACCAAAGGGGTTCTGCTGCTCAGCAACAGAAGCTCAGAGAAAGGAGGAGGAATAGGGGCATTCATTATGATGATGTCTGTCTGGCAGGTATCTGCTATGCATTCTGAAGCTCTGCTTTCTGGGAAGTGACTGGACATCACCTGCTGATGGGAATTATACAATAAATCTCATTTTCATTTTCTTCTGCAAGTGCCCTTTGATTTTGCTTTATTAAACTACCTTTACCTTGACCCATGAGTTTCATTCCATTTTATTTTCTCTCCCCTCCTCCATCCTGCTGGGGAGGAGAGTGACAGTACAGCTTGGTGAGCACCTAGGAGCTAGCCAAGGTCAACTCACCACACTGCATTTTAAACTTTTTTAAAATATTTGTTAATCCTTTTTTTTCCTTGTCAGACTTAAGAGTGAGTTGAAACACAGCTGATGGTTTTACAGCCAAGCATATAGATAAAGCAGAGATCTCTGCATTTGTGCAATTAATTCAACACAGATAACTTTGAGTGCCCTAAAAGCAGACTTTAAACTGATAAATTTGAAAATTTAGTTTGACAACCTTATTTCTGCTATGGGCAAGGGCAGTTTAAGTCATGACAGGCTGAGATAAGGGATGAAAAAACACTTGAATTGACTTGACATAAGTGATAAGTGCATTTGCTGGAATGTTCATTTTTGATGCCATCATCATTAAGTAGGTTTTGATCACTGTAAAGGTGTGCTCACTGAATGATAACAAATTCTTATTAAGAAAGAGATCACAAAAATACACAACAGTATGCCATAACAGAGAAAAAAAAGTCCCCTCAAAAAATGTTAGGCTTATGAAGAAGTACAGAAAAAATATTTCTTGACAATAGCAGCAGCAGAGATGTTTTACAAATTCTGTGGCTTCCTCCACTCTGGAAATGCTAAGAGGAAAATACTATTGATAGTATCTATTAAAAAAAAAAAAAAAAAAAAAAGCAAAAAAAAAAAAGCTCTCTCTGTTTAGCTAGCAGTGAGTCATCATAATAATGCAACCACTGTGGCTTCCTTTAATTTTATTTTAATGCAGCAGTCTAGGTTTTGCAGGGCTAGCACATGCTATTCACAAAAAAGCGTATTCAATCACAACAAATTTATGCTTCAATCTAGGACTTGAAGGGAGAGAGAGCAGGGTTATTATTCTGATATGAAATCTTGAATGTCTGGAATATAAATTAATGGCTTAACAGGTCAAGAAGACTCATTCTATGAAACATGCAAAAAGTTTTGGCCAGATATTTAGTAGAAATGTAAATTCCTTATTTGTAAAATAAAATTCATATTCTTTCCATTTAAACATATCATTGTATGCATTTTGTTTAGTTTTGTAATAAATTTTCCAAATTATACAGTTTTCAACACTTATATTCATTTCTTAACACTGATGTCCTACTTTAACATATTGAATCCTTTACTTACAAAAAGATCTTTTCAGCTTTCTTAGACACTGTGTACATGTATTTATTTTCAAGTGTACCTGTGGGCACAGTTCAAGAATTTGTTTAAAAGCTACAGCGTAAAACTTTTATATAAGATACTTCGGGCTATCATCTAGTTAGATGCACAATAACATGATTATTGCAGTTCTACTTGCTTCTGATTGGAATAAAAGTATTTTCCCCCAAAAAACCTGTAAATGTGTAGGAGTAATATTTTGTGCTTGATTCATTTGCAAAGAACTCAACCTCTACGAGTTGCAAAACTCTCTCCTTGGTTTCAATATCTTGTTAGAACATCTCAGTTAGGAAAGTTCACCTTTCACCACAATTTTCTCTTCAATGACTTTGTGATATAGACATTTAACATTCTGATTGGATTCTGTTGATTATTTGCACTTGAACAAGACAAGTCACAAGTGTAAATAAGCAGCATGATATAGAAACTCACAGATGCACAAATTATTCATTTAATGAATACTGTTAAGGTTACCAACACAAATTAATAATGCTAAATTTTAAATGTAAAGTGGTATTAGAGGACTCAGTAGGCAGTATAATATTCTCTAAGTGAATGTATTAATATGATGATAAACTGCAGTACAATATTCTTCTTTCTAATTCTCCTTTGTACTTGGCACTATTGAGGGCAGACATTGAATCCTATTTTCAGATTTGAACCCCTCACTAGCAGGACACTGAGGTGCTGGAATGTACCCAAAGAAAGCCACCAAAGCTGATGGTGGTGAAGTCATGAGGAGGTTGCCCACAGAAATGGTGGAGTCACTGTCCCTGGAGGTATTTAAAAAATGTGTGGAGGAGGCCCTTAAGGACATGGTTTAGTGCTGGACTTGGAAGTGTTAAGTTTATGTCTAGATTTGGTGATCTAAAGGGTCTTTTCTGCAATAAATGATACCCAGATTCAATTATTCTATTCCTACTTATCATAATACCTTAGGCTGCATTCTGGAAAGCTTGTTGTAGTTAATATTTACTTTCAAAAAGGTTTTATTTTCCACCTGAATTACATTACTTTTAACATTTTCAACTTTCTTTTCCTAGTGTTTACAGCTTTTCCTTGCCTATCCTCTAGTGTTATGGGCCTTGGATCTTTTTTTCTCATCTGAATACATATTTTTTTAAATTATATTGCCACTCTCACAGGTCCTACTGGGAGATTCTGTTCAACTTCAGATCTTTGTGCATAACTTGGGTTTAACTAGCCCTCTAACTAAAAGATGCAGATAAAGTTTAATCACATTTTGTAAGTTCATTTACAATGGGAATCAAAAGCACATTACCCAAACATTCTGGTATTGCCTTGTTTGCAGGTTAGTACTGAGAGGAACAGGTATTTGCCTGTAATTTTGTGTTATTGTTATTTTTTCAGTTTAGGACTACCTGACAATTTCCTGCATTTAAAGAAGCATCTAAAAGGCTGGTGCCTTCTTTTCTCCGCTGATGCTCCCTAACAGCTCTTTTTTCCCCCTCAAAGTGTAATTTAAAAAAAAAATTATTCTTTTTCATCATGTGAATAATATTTCTCAATGGTATCTCTGTCAAAATGCCTTGCTTAAAAAGTGAATTCTGATTTTGTCTGCAGCTGAAATTCACAGGCAAAAAAATTTTCCTCTTAAGATTTCTGGGTAGTTTTTAAGCTGGTTTTACAACTTTATAACTTAAGATAGATTATGTCTGGTTGGGAACAGTTACATTCAAACCTTCCATTGCTTGTGCTCCTTCTCTTTAGGTTGATTTTTGGCAACTATGTAAAAAATTACAGAAATTAAAAAAATCTTGGAGTTCTAGTTGCAATATATTTTATTGGTTAGCCAACGAAAATGTTAATTCAAACATAGATTTTGCTTAATGCTCTCATTCTATGGCTGCTGCACTTTTAAAAATTATTATATTCATCAAATTTGAGTCATTTCCCCACATGCATTTCTAGTGCTATTTCAGTAGTTGTAGAGTATCTTCATTTCTTCCCAGTGCCACCCCAAAAAGGCACAATCCTCCCACAAATGCAGTGACATATCTGCCATGCATATGCCTTTATCTTTGAGAAATCTCAGTTCCACCTTCCTTTCCCTACCACCTTCATCTTCCTTTGCATATTTTCTTCATGGTAATAAAAAAGAAAAAAATCCAACACTGTTGCTTCTATCACCAAGCAAAACATGGATTAATTTATGTCATCTACCATTTACTTTATGACACCTCTAGCTGGTTGCAGAGAAAATATTTTTTACATTCCCACAGTCAAGGTCAATTTACTTCTCCAAGACAGGGCAATTCCCAACCTTTTCTGATCATTCTTTTTTTGCAATTAATTCATTGAACTGCATCATTTTCCCTATCATGGTGTTATTTCTTCTCTCTTGTGATCTGGGTGAAAATGTTTTTGTAGATAAGAAATAAGATTGCATCCCTAGATAATTCATGCCTGAACCATAGACTATCCTTAGAATATTCTTTCTAAGTTGAAGTAGGCCAAAGGACATGAAAACTTGTAAACTGGTCTTATAAACTCTTCCCATCAGACACGAATGCAACCCATCTAATTTCTCTCTGTGTTGGTGCAAGTGATTTATACTTGAATTTTGTTATATTCTAGATGTTCTTCTAGCAACGCAGGCTCATGCAGGCTCTGGCTGTCTCTGTCCATATTTAGTTACAGTCTGTAAAACTTGAAATAAGTAATGATTATATGACATTCAGAATACTAAGAGTAACTCTACATGAAAGTTTGTTTTTTTATCTGCTGCCCTTAGCCTAGAATACTTCAGAAACTGAACTCAATCCACGAGATGAGGACTTGGCTTGTTTCTGTAGAGGAAGGAGACAGAAAACGCTCCAGGCAGCCTGACATGAGTTATATATTTTGGTTTTAAAACAGCATATGGACTAGCATTTCTCAAGCATAATTTCACAGACTTTTTAAAAAGTTCTTGAATTCTAACAAAATTGGGAGATAACAGTTCCCTTGCTTTGCAATTTTGAATGTCTTTAGTCATCACGAAGTAAATATGTGTTAGTATTTTCCCTTTCCTAAACAGTGTAATTAGCATAGCTGGCTTTTATGAGCCTCATTCATTTAGTACAGTCATTCTAAAAGCCTGTTGTGACGTATCTGGCAACTGCTATTCAGCAAACTTAACAATTAAAATATACTGTATTTTTTTTTTCCAAAGCACTTTGCAAAAAGCATAATGAAAACAGTTCTTCACAGAAAAATGTTGTCAGACTAGTATGTGTCAGACCAGCAGAAGCTGAAACTTGTGTGATGTGCTGTTCAATCAGACTCTTGAGAACATTTGATTTTTAGAGGTATTCAGCAGTGAGCTAGGAACAGAACACTGGATTTCAACAGCTTCTATGTCCATCCCATATATCAAGCTTGGCACTTCTTTGATATAGGTGAAAATAACTTCATTGGCTCAGATTAATTCTAGGAAGCTGAAATGCTGCTAGTTATCCATGTACTTGCAATGACCATAATTTGTGTCAAAGAAAATAAAAAAAAAAAAAAAAAAAAAGAATTGTAAATAACAGAAAGGTATAGAAAAGTCCAACTGAAGCTGGGTTTCAGTCAGTGAACTGTTTTGTCATTCCACTTTTAAGCTATGCAATTTGAAAGCAAAAATGACAGTGTAAGTTCTCCACATTGTGCTGACACTCTATCACAGGAAATATATAAACACCAATCTTTTTCCCTCTCCCTTCCTCCTCTGAAGTTCAGAATAAGTCATTTAGTAATTCACAGGTACTTACAATTACACAGATTATATTTTTTTTAGACAAGAAGTGTTTTCCCTCCATTTTTATTATTGATGGTGGTATATAAGATGCTAAATCTATGCCTGTAGGAGCATGTACTTACAGAAGCAAACACTACTACTCTGTATGAAATCTGGAAGAAAACACAATACTCTAATGTTTAATGAACCGACCTTATTATTGAACAAACTCTTTCTACTCTAGCCTCTGGGCATAATATGATGCAATTTATTATAAAACAAATCCAGATTGCTTTACTTGTCTGCTTCAGTGCATAATTCCTTACTGTGAATAACAAAGGTATGGAGCACAAAATAAAAAACTATATACTAATGGGCTTTTTCTCAAATTAAGGCACGTTTTATTTCTCAGATGTAGAATAGAAACGCAGTAATAAAGCTATAATTCCCCAACTGATTGAAATAAATAACACATAAATGATGCATAAGTAGAGAAAAGCAGGTGGATTGCAGCTATGAATGCAGTGTAGTGAAATGTTAGGATTGCAATGACTTATTCACATTCTATTTTTGTCCTCTGTGGAATATGATCAATTTAATTCTATAGAATAAAATTCATTTATACAGAGCACCTATGAGTCCCCTGAAGTTAATTTTTAATGACTGGCAGCATGATGCTCTCTGCTAGAGGCTGCTTTGAAGTAGTATTCTCCAAGTCCATAGAAGTGGAGTTCATTTCTTTGCAGGTGTTCAGTCCAGTGCTATCTGCTATACAGCACAATTATGTACAAAACGTGGATTCTTAGTGGGGAGAAAAAGCCATACAGAGCACTCCAGTTATTAGTTTTCAGCTGTGCATATACTACATATTTGTCGGCTGAAAATTGAAAGCTCTTAAGTATTATACTGAATTGCAATGGAAAAAACATATACTTGTTTTAAAAATATACACTTTTTAAGATAAGTAATTTTAGGAGAATTATTTGTGTGCATATTTTAATCCATTGTAAATACCTATCGTTCTACTTGCATAAAATATAAACCGATTAATTTTCCCTAAGCAATTGTGGAGAATACTCTGACTTTAATTTAGCAATGTTTAATAAAGAGTAGTTATAGTATTATACTTCTGTATATTAATTGCATATACATTTAATTAAAAAATAACCCCCTGTTTCCTTGCATCTGCTGCTAGTTTATTTCTTTTCTCAGTCACCAGTACAGAACTGATTATGAGTGGTAAAATGTCACTTTGTACATGAGCAAACAATATGAGAAAGGGATTTCTGATTCACAAGCCTAAATTTTGGGAAACTGACACTTCTGTCTGGGATCATGAAAGAAGGTTGGGTATAAAAACACACACTTAAAGATTTTTATTTCAAAGATTTCTTGGACAATATTTGTCTAACTTAACTTCACCATCTTGAACTAGACTAGCAGTGGTTGTCAGTCTTTACAGACAATGAATAGACACAAAGAAGGAAGTTTCAGGATGTCTAAAGCAGTATTGAATGTAACTGATGTTATTATACTTTTATATGCCGGATAAGATGGAATTATTTATTTCAGAAATTGCTCATCTTTTTCTCAGTTTTTTCTTCATGGTGGAAGAGCATTATGCAAAGGAAAAAAAAAATAAATCCATAAAATTAGAATAAGTATTATGTTTCAGAAAAATACAATATTTCCTATCTCTTTAAAATTTCTGAACTAGTTCCAATAAAATGGAATTTTCTTCTTGCAAACTTCAGTCTGCCTTTGACAAAAAAAAAAAGGAAAAAAATTGATCAGACTCCAAGATCAAAACTTCAGAAGTTGTAATCGCATCAGGTCAAATAGCTAAACTCTTCTTGAATTTTCAAGTCTGTTCCTCTGCACAGTTCACTTACAGAGAGGGTGGATGACACAGACTGGGGGTTATGAATAAAATCCTAGATCATATGGCATTATCAGGTTCGAGAAACATTATTCTGTCTTTCTGTCTTTTCTTCCCCAGTGAGTCACTGATTAAAAAAATGCAAGACATAATTATAATATCGATAATAATATCAAAGTACTATGAAATTAAAAACAAAGGTCAATAAAGCTTTCTAACATAAATACTATCAGATTTGAAAACAGTAAAAAATGTACCAAAATGCACAGGACACAGTATTACCTTTGGACAAATCAAATTTTAGGAGCAGAAAAATGCATATTTTTAATGTTATCATGTCGCTTATTTTCCATCTATAAGTTCTGTTGATTTGCTATTTTCCTTGCATTTTGGATAAAGAAACCAAATTAATTTCACTAACTCATTTCTCATAGGGAACATAACATTTTAACTCATATAAAAGAATCAATATAAAATATATTATTTTGAAATAGTTTTAAAATATATTATTTAAATATTTTGAAAATCTTCATGCCCTTATTTTTTAAATTAATTTGAATAATATTGCTTAAAAGTGTTAACAGAGAGAATGGTCTTGACAAATTGATTCCTTGTGATAGGTTCACCAAAGCTGCTATCTATATTAATTTTTTCAAGCACTTTTCAAAGGCAATGACACATATCCAGCTGTTAATACATTAAGGAAAAATATCTGTGAAATTTAAGAGGAAAAAAGCTCATTAAAACTATGTGAAGTTTAGTTTGGCTGCAAAGCATGGAAAGCACATTATAAATCAGCTCTTAAGTGTTTCAGTTCGTGTTGAAGCCAAACTACTAGGTGAACAGTACTGAAATGTATTTTTCTTAACTGATCAAAGTTATCCTATGTTGGGAGAAGTTTTTCATTTGGAAATTAGATTTCACACCCAGATTCTGAACAATTAAATTGATTAGATTGTGGAAAAGCCACCCAAGGGAAATAGCCACCCATGGCTATCATTTGGCCCTCATTGTAATGACGCTACACATAACTTATTTCAGAGAACAGACTGTGCTAGACGACTATGTAGGTCTTTTTTGCCAATAATTTCAGCTGTTTTATAAACTCTACTGTATTCGGTAACAACCCAACCATTTTTAATTCAAATATGTGAGGGTTTATTAATCTATCCAATATCTTTGTATAAACACCATTTTCCAAAGATGTGTACAATAGAAATATAATCAATTATATAATATCCAATAAACCCCCTTAATTCTTACTCTGTGAAGATGGCAAATATTAAAGGCAATTTTAAACTTTGAATTGCAGTGGGTAAACGTTCATTATCACACAATACTAAAGGTCAAAATCTTCCCAGACTACTTAAAGTTAAAAAATTTTTTGGAATTTGAGCTGTGTCCAAGAAGGATGAAACAGGTGTTTTGACTTCACTACTCACTTGAAGGTCCAAAAGTACAAATTAACCTTGAGTTTTTAAGCCACCTACTAAATTCTGTCTTGCTATCCCTGTGGTTTTAATAGCTTGCTGTTTTTTAACCACGGTAGGCATGTCAGTCCCACACATGGTCCTCTATCCCAGACAAATCCAGTACACAACCTTACATAACATATCCACTTCCCCTCAACTCTCACTCCCTTTTTTTAGAAACAACCTTGATAATGGAGTGTCAAAGTCAGTGAACAAGGAGGAGGCACAGATGTAATTTATCTGGACTTCTGTAAAGCCTTCGAAACAGCCCCCCACATCATCCTTCTCTCTCATCAGTCCAGACCAGGAGCAGTGTTACCTAACATCTTAATTAATGACATAAATGAAGGGATTGCACTCACTCTCAGCAAATTCACAGATTACATCCAGCTGAGTGATTCAGTTGACACACCTGAAGGATGGAATCCCATCCAGAGAGACAAGTTCAAGAAGCAGGCCCAAGGAAATCTCATGTGGTTCAACAAGACTAAGTGCAAGGTGCTGCATATGGGTCAGGGCAGTATTAGTAGAGACTGGGGATGAAAAGACTGAGAAGCAGCCCTGCCAAGAAGGATTTGAGGGTCATGGTAGATGACACTTCATACCTGAAGTCACTATCCAAACATACCAATATGTCTGATGAAAATGCATTTTCTTTTCCTGCAAATATACCATTGTGAGAAGGTGAAATATGTGTTCAGATTTCATCACAAAGACTAATTTTCTTACTCATTACATTCCTTACATCTCCTAAGAGGAGTAAAACAGAAGTATTGTATCCTTTACTTCCTTTGTAAAAGCAGTAATTCAATATTTATGTTTTGCAGTTAATGTTTACTTTATTTTTCTGGAATTAGTTTATTTTTATACCTATAAGAATAATAAGGAAGAAAAAACAACAATATCAGCTGCAGAAAGCAGCTACGTTTATATCCCTCGTCTTAAGTTTGAAGCTCTTATCAGATCTCAATTTGTTTCTAACAGATGTAGGATTATGTTACATTGCACTTATTGATTTTAACAACTTTTATATGCAAGTACTGCTTGGTTCCTGACATTGCAAAGGCATTGGTTAATTTTGATAAAAGGCAGTGAAAAATTCTCTTTGTATTGGAACAAAATTATGTATAGTGATGCTTCCATATGGTTTTAAGTTTCTTTGTATTACTTCTGAATATTTAATAATGGTGATAACATTAGGGATGGGATCACTAGAGCCGGCTGAGTGCCGGCAGATTAAGGTTCAGGTCTTGAACATCTATTGTCACAAGTGTCCATGTAACCCAGTGTGAATGGCAGACATACCTTGATCTGAGATAGTTTAGCCTAGAGAAGGCTTAGGGGGGAACTCATCAATGTATATAAATATCTGAAGAGAGGGTGAAAGAGGACAAGGCCAGGCTCATTTCAGTGCTTCTTGGTGACAGCACAGGAGGCAACAGGCACAAATGTCACATATAAATATCAGTAAACATCTACTGTGACTGACAGCACAGGTTGCCCAGGGGAGTTATGGAGTCTTCATCACTAACTAGAGTTACTCAAAATTTATCTGCATGTGGTCCTGGGTAACAAGCAGCTCTAGGCAGACTGCATGATGAGGGGATAGCCCAGGTGACCACCAGAGGTCTCTTCCATGCTGTGATTCTATGAGATTCTATGAAAACCTCAGCATTCAAGCAAAGAATAGCTAAGTGTGACAAAGAAATACCTAAACTTGGAGCTTTAAATAAAAACCAATCTAACAGTATAAAGTCATAGTAGCAAGAGAGAAAACCAAAAGATTGTCCTAAAATACTCCCAGGATTCTTTTGCTATATTCTGGTAATTGTAAATAGGAACTAAAATAGCTCCTATTTGTAATAGTGTAAAAAGTTCCTATACACTGGTATGACAACACTTATGGCAATAAATGAATCCTGAAACTACATCTTGACAAATTCATTTTTTTTTCTCTCAAAGATTATTTTATTTCTCAAATATTGTTTAGATTTTACGGTAGTTGAAACTTTAACTATAAATTCCTTAAACCTATTGTGTTTGGCAGAAAGAAAAAAAAAAGTGTTCTGTTTAATGAGAGGGCATAATTTCTATGTTTTAAATTATAGTGAAATATAAATAATTGTGACCTACAATAAAGAATAGTAATGCATGCTTGGCATGCACACTTTCCTGGGAAAAGTTGTACACTTCCGCTATTTGTAGGGTTTTAAAAATTTTTTCCTGGTTTTTGTTTTGTTTTTGTTTGGTTCATTGTTTGTTTGTTTGATTGTTTGGTTTTTTTTCTCTGCCAGGCAGTGCTTTAAAAATAATAAAAAGTATTTTATGGGGTAATCATTGTATACTGACCAGCCACTCCATGAACAAAAAAGAAGCCTTTTCTTGAACATCAGGAGAAAATTTTTTCTATATTATTACAAAATACAGCTACATTTATTATACTGTATTGCATCCAAATACAAGGTGATAATTTACTGCTAGGTATACTGCTAGGGGAACTGAAGAAAAAAAGATGCCCAGAAAAGAGTAACTAAAAGAGGATAATGAAATTATAGAAAACTTTTCTTTACATTTTAGCATTTTACTTAACTAATTCATCCATGTTTCCTTATTATACCATATGTTTGCAATAAAATTTTCCCTTTCCTCCTGCACCTGTTTCTTTTCATTTGTTGCTGCATTTACTTTCAGGTGTTTTTAGAAGAAATTAAGCTTATACTTTATTTTTTCTAATAAATTTTTTAACATGCTGAAGTTTGATCAAATTTTACAGAAATGTTGGAAATTGAAAACGTCATATTTTATGATATCAGAAAAGAGTTGAGTAAGTAAAGAAGAATGACCTTTTCTACTGTATTTGCAGAAATAAAGGCTAAGCATTATGTCCAACCACACTGAATATCAGGAACCCTGCAGGGTAGGGCATCATTATAGACATCAAAACCACAGGAAAAACCTAATCACTTGTTGTATCATAGATGTTAGGAGTGTATCCAGCCCCAAGCCCAGATTCAAAGTCACTCGGGGAATCTAAACAAGGCAAGTAGGTAATTTTAATTTCACTACTGGCAAAGCAGATTTTCTATTCTCAGAATTCAGCACTAGTATATGATACTGAAACACCATTTTCTTGCCAGTGTTAGATACACAGTTTCTTTTCAATTCTAAGTCAGTCAACATATTAAACTTTCCACAAGTAGCTAAACTGAAAAATTTTGCCAGTGTTAGATAAACAGTTTCTTTTCAATTCTAAAGTCAGTCAACATGTTAAACTTTCCACAAGTAGCTAAACTGAAAAACCAAAACAAAGCAAAGCAGAATCACATTTTCAGTACTGAATAATTTGTCCACTTTAATTTTGGTAGCTGATATATCTTATGAGAACTCTCCTTTGTGTTTCCATTTTTCACAGCTTCTGCAAAAACTATTTACTGCAAACCTTACCAATCAGACTGTCCACAGCATTACCTCTGGCCATCAAAAAAAGCAATGTGCTCTGTCAAAAAAGTAAGTATCACATGGTATGAATTCTACATTGCATATTTTCATCAGTCTTCAGTCCTTCATATACATTTTTAAATACATGTTGATATATTTGTTTTATGTTAGTAAGATAAAGGAGAAAGTTTCACTTCCACAGCATTGCTGGCCTCAAAGCTCTCCAATCTTCCAAAACTGTTGAAAAGACAGGGCAAAAACGCACAAAGAATAGAATTCTAAGAAGTAGTACACATTTGATACATCATTAGCTGATGTATCAAATTAGGCTTCACATTAGGCTTCATATATCATAAAGTTTATAATTGTGTAAATCAGGGAAACATTTTTCTTGGTGAGATTTCATTATCTATCATGTCATATACCAAATAAACATTAAGAAAAAATGAAGCCTAAAACTTGCAGTTTTTACTGCTGATAATAGATCTAAAAACTTAAAAATAGTTTCTGTTTTCTCACTCATTTGGGTAATGTTGGTTTATTCTGAAAAGGCTTTTATGGAACGTAAAAAAATTGTATTTTAACGTTTGGTTCAGTCTTTTGTGTTTAAGACACGATATTAAAAAAATAACTCTATTTCTGAAGTATAAAAATGCACAGCTATACTCCTAAAAAGGAGCTTGATATGGCCATGTAGAAAGTGTCAGTAATGACTGAAATCTCACAAACTCATTGCTGTAACCCACATAATAATAAAATAGAGAGTGAAACAAGTAGAAAAAACTACAACCCAACACCATGAACTGTGAATCACTAACTTAATATCTATTTTAGAGGACTAGAATGTGTTACCAATAATTAAAGGTATTGTACAACGCTATTTGAAATGTCTGTATACAGCATTTAGAAAACAAGTTGTGATCTGAAATGACAAGTTCCCAGATGGTATAGTAGAACATATTGACCAGCCAGATGAATAGAAACAGGTTTGGAGCATGTAAAAAGAGGAGGTTTATATGGAATAATAATCCTCATTATAAATTATTTTCAGGACATTGTGTATGAATCAGATATTGTCCAGATAGGAATAAATACTATTGTCATTCACCTTTTTGTGAACAAAATACAAAATAACCTTGAGTAGTCCTTTGTCATAGCACTACTGGGATTTGTAATGTCTCACTGAGGTTTCTTTCATAGCCTAAATGTTTAACTCCTGAAGTTACAAAAAGACCCAACCAAACAAAAAAGCCCCTTCAGAATCTCAAGAACAGCAGTACACTGGAGACTTGACTATAGCGGAAACGCTTCACAGACAATAGAAAAAGTTTTACCTTACACTTACCTAAATTCATCATTGCTTCTATCATAAAATTGAATGGGAAATTATGACAGGGAAATAAAATTTATTGATATAAAGAGACAGATTTCAGTAAAGTAAAAGAAGAATAGAGTCATAAAATGTTAAGGGATTGGAATATAAGCTAAAAAGCGTCTAGTCTCAACCACACCTGACATGGGCAGGGAGACCTCCCACTAACCAGGTTGCTTGAGGCATTTTTGTTCAACTCAGCTTTGAACATTGTCAGGGTTGGGGCATCCACAACTTGCCGGGAAACCTATTCCAGTGTCTTACCATCCTCACAGTGAAAAATTTCTTCCTATTATCTAACCTAAATTTCCTTTTTCAACCCATTCTACTATCTGTACAGCTCCTGAACTAGAGCCCTTCTCTATCTTACCAGTAGGCCTTCTTCAGATACTGGAAGGTTGCCATGAGATCTAGACACAACCTTCTCCAGGCTGAACAACCCCAGCTTTTTCAGACTCCATTCGTAGGGGAGGTGCTCCAGTCCCCTTGTCAACTTTGTGGCCCCCTGGACTTTCTCCAGAGCAGTTCCATGTCTTTAGGCTGAAAGACATCAGAACTGTACACAGTACTGCAAGTGGGATCTCAGGAAAGCAGAACAGAGGGGAAGAATCACGTGCCTTGACCCACTGTCCACACTCCTTTTGACACAGCCCAGGACACCACTGACTTTCTGGGCGCAAGCGCATACTGCAGCTCATTGAGTTTTTCTTTAGCCATCATCCCCAAGTCCTTCTCTGCAGGGTGGCTCAGTCACTCCTCCACCCAGCCTGGAGGTGTGTCTGGGATTGCCATGACTCAGATGTAGGACCTTGCACTTTGCTTTGTTAAACATTGTGATCTTCACACGGGCCCACCTTGTATGCCTGTCAAGGTCCCTATGGATGGCATCCCTCTGCTCCAGCATGTTGACTCCACCGCACAGCTTAGTGCTATTGGCAAATTTCCTGAGGGTGTCAGACCAGTATTCTGACTTTGGAAACAATGGAAAAACAGTTTGTTATTGAAATTTTTTTCCAGAAACCTTTTAAGAAATATGAGTAGAGACATTGCTTAGAAGCATAAAGTATTTAACAGAGAAGAATCATAAAGCATGACAGATGCACTCAAACCTGAAAATTAATGTCTGGTGCACAGAAATGAAAAACAATGGCTGTATAAAATTCAGTCTGTTGAAGTAGTCAGCTTAACCTTTTTCCCAATGAAAAGTAGAAGCCTTATGACAAAAGGTATTCAGGAATCAAACCAAAAGCAATGACCAAACCAGATTCTTATTTTTTTTAACAATTATTGATAATTCTTTTATTTCTGAAATTGTAAAAATTAAGTTTTTATGGCAAAAAAAGAAAAGCAGGTAATAGCATACTTGAAAATCCTCAGCATACAGAAATCAGTAGCAAAAATATTCCTCTTACCATATGAATTGAAAAGTATAAAATAAATTCCCTATGAATCAGAAGGTGTAAAATATCAACTAAAAGATTGGTTTTTAGATAACAGGTGATTATACCCTCAAGAAATTATTGTAGTAAAAGTAGCTAAAAAGATAATCAATACTCATTGTGTGAAAAAATACTGATTTTTCTAGGCATTTTACAATATTTAAGTGAATTAAGAAAATGGTATGTATAGTGTATTAAGACATGAATAAACCACTTACAATTCTGAAAATTTACTTTTTGGACTCCTTCAAGTTGGTGTAATTGTTGCCAATTCTGTGAATATTTATGCTCTTAATTCCAACAAGTGATCACATATATATAATATATATAGACAAATAACTATATAATAAATAAATATATAAAGAATGCATACAGGGGCATCTAGAAGCCAAATTGCTTTCTAAGAAAAATTTCAATGTCTGCTCTAGCTAAAATGAAGAAATGGGTATCAAAGACCACAAAGACACAGCCAGTCATGTTCTGACTGCTTTGACTGGAAGTCAGTCTTGATTAAAGTTTTGATCACAGCATTGCACATCTAAGATAGATGAGGTTACATTTTTCACTCATGCAGACTTGCGCAGACATTTTTTTGAATGCTTTCACACTTGCAAATTTGGAAGCAGAATTTAGCTCTCACAGATTAAACAGCTGAATCAAGAACACAGTGACAGATTTTAAGCACTTGACAGCATGCTACTGCTGCAAAGAAATTCTCATAAAAGCGGTCAACCTGCAAAGGCAATAACTGAAAATTCCATAGAACAAGATACGGCCAGCCATGAATGCTACCAAAAATCAAGTTTCTTTTTAAGATTGAAATACTGAAAACTAAAACCTCAAACCAGTTCTGATTGATAAAAAATAAAAATAAAACAATTGTTTTCCTCATAGAAAATAGCAGAATAGAGAAGAAAGTGATTTCAGTTAAGTTTTTATATTGCTATATTAAAGAGAAAATCCAACCAGTCATAATTGTTATAAACTTGATCTTAACACATTCACAAGGTAAATGTCACTGGAAAAGCAAGCTTGGCAGACGCAACATTTTTTTTTCTCAAAGTACTCCTGAGGAAACACTGTTATAACCTGGAATTTTCTTCTTATATGTTTTCAGTATCCAGTGAACACTCTGAAGTCTTCTTGAATGCAAATATTTCTGAGGGTTTTTCCTCCCTGGACCTCTTGTGTGTTCACATTCAATTGTTAGTTGTGCAATGACATATTCCTTCTGAAGTCAAATTTACCATTTTCAGAAGGGGCTGTATTGCTGATACCAGCACTGCTGGCACACGTGACCTATCAGTAAACAAGGATATTATAGCCTTCCAATGCTGACAGAATTATGAAATGCAGTGAGAACTTCATAGCTGCTGTATTTCTTCGCTTTACTGCAAAGCCTAATTAGTTAGATTTACCTACTTTTGAATTTTCTCTATTATTAATGGAGTGGAAAGTGTTTGATGGAAGACTTTTCAGAAACGTTCAATTTTTACTTCAAGAAAAAAACAAAACAAAACATGTTTTTCTGCCCTAGCTTTATAAAAAACAAGGAGATTGTCATTTTCTTGTCACTCTTGTATCTCTTGTGCACCTAGAAGATTAAACCTCTTTTAGGTTATATACACATACAGATAGAAAAAAGATATTTAGCAGTTGCTAAAAGCACAAAAAGTAAAGCATAAAAAACCAAAGGTATTAAAAAAATGGAGAAAGGCAGCCATCTTTGTAAAGAAAAGAGATGAGTTAAAGGCTATTTAACAGAACCTCTGGCTTATATCTATCTATCCATCTGTCTAAATATATATGTGTTTGCATATGTGTCTTTGTGTGTGTAGCTGAATAGGATGTGCTCCAGGAAAAATAGGAAAAATATTCCAACAAAACGTGGGCAATCAGTCCACATGACCAGACTAGAGGGAGTCTAAAGGACCTACCGCTCCTAAAATCTGCTGGCATGCCCAACAGTTCCCCAACTCCTGACCTTCACACTTAGGCTAAAGCAGAATCAAAGGGGAAGCACTGACAAAACAATTGAGAAACAAGAGTCTGGTAAGTGGTGTGGAATAAAAATGAGTTGGGGATAGGGGAAAAGGAAAATACAGAGGGCAGAACTGGGAATAAAGCAAGCCTTAACATGCTGCGTTCTACTATAGGGGAATATATTTTGAGGGATGAATGATATAGTCTGTTAATGATGATGTTTATTGATTTTGATGGCTTTGTATGCTTACTGAATAATAAAATAAATCAGGCAAAATAATTTTTATCAGGCCAGTTCCTAGTTACCTGAAATTCTATTTTCTCAGATTGATCAAAAAATTTGATTTCTTTACGTCAGATTAAGCACATACATATGTATATGGTCAGAAGTCAGGTTTTTTCCTGAAGATGACCACAGTTTTAAACCTGTGTTTATGACAACACTGGCAGCAAAGATGAAATTTTTTTTAAGATTCTTAAGTGATAAATATCACTAACTGAATTGTTTTGTAGCTTTGTCTGGACTGTTTAAAACATTGGAATAAGACATTAAAATAAATGTAATATGTTCAAATAAATAATTAATTTACTTTTTTTTTGCAGGAACACAGTGCCAGTTATTACATAGTTCAGGAAAAAAACATAATAACCAAATACATATTAAACTGATGCAATGGACATGGAAATAACTATTCTTCACATCCATAGAACAAGAAATATAATCTGTAGAAAAATTCATTTATGATCATTTGGGGGACAGGAAATAAAGAAAGCTAACAGGGGCACTATTTGAACACTGTAAAGATCCTCCAGAAGTGCTTTTATCAACAATTTGAACAAAATTTAGGCCATTTACCTATGAGGAAGGTGTAGTAGAACCTTGTTTAGACAAAAGGAATTAAACAAACTCAGGAGGAAACTTCCAGCTTTACTTCCAATTTACAAATCTGAGCAATCTGTATCTTACATTCTGGTGCCATACCTACCTATGCGATACTTGTAATTTTGAGCTTTTAATTTTTACTTCTATTCTTTCTGGCAGAAAAACACCAAAGACTTTGTTTCTAAAACAACATGAGAAAACTTGAAGTCTCAGTTTAATATGACTTAATTTCACAACTATTTCCTACTTTAGCTAAAGGGTAAATAAAAATCTTTGCTATTATTAAAATAATACATCACCTTTACTTTTAGTGCATTAAAAGTCCTAGCTACTACAACATTAAAAAAAAACTATGAATAGGCTTTAGATCTTATCAGGGACAAGTGAGTTAGATATCACAAATTTGATTTTTCAGTATCTATAACATTATTCAACAATTTTTGGGGTTTTTGTTGTTTGTGTACTTGTTTTGTAGTTTGGTTCATTTTCAATATTCAATAAGAGTGCTTAATTTTTTTCTTCCTAAATCAACAGCTACTTCATATCAATTTGTTCCTATTAATCAGTAATCTCCTACAAACTGTGTATGAGAGTTAGAATATTTCTGATGTTTAATGTTATGTTTATATATTCCTAGCTTGATGGGAGACCTTAAAAAGAATGACAATGGGATTTTAAATTAAAAAATCTGAAACTAAGGGAGCTAGAGTTAATGGTCTACTTGGTCCACACGATCCAACACATGAAATTATACAAAATACCCAACATTAAAAGACAAAATAATTTATAAATAAAATAATATGTATACTATTGCACATCTTGTTGCTTTTAATAATTCAAATTGATATCTTGAAGGTGCAGTATATTTTTTCCTTTTAAAGTAATTATATATTCAGATTTATATAAATTCAAGTACTGAATCAATCTTAATCTAGGAATAATTTTACAATCATTTTTCATATTCATGAGGATTTTTAAAGAGTAGAGAAAGCAGCAAATCTTCCTTAATTGTTTTTAACCCACAAAAGCCCCCAAAAGACTCCCAACCTCAAACCTTTAAAGGAAAGAATATAAAATATTTTCTGTCCATTATTAGTATAAATGAATTGAAGGAACTTGTGCAGCATTTACCATTTTACCTTAGCCTCCCCATGTTCACACTGAGTCTTACAGAACATTAGTAGATATCCCTGAATGTTGCCATAAAGACTCAGGCAAAATTAATCGGGAAGTAATTTTTTCAAAATATTACTGGTCTAGGAGCTGTCATGTAAATTATGGGATTATTAGTGGTGTTATACATGTCAACAGCAACTAAACCCAAACAACCCACCCCCTCAAAAAAAAAATCTGCCATAATGACACAAAAAACCAGATACAGCCAAAACTCAAGCACCACAGAAACTGAAAAAAACAGCACATTTCATGACTTCCCAAGGAATCTAACACATCCCATCTGCTCTCATTTAAAATTAATTTAAGACTGTGAAATGATTAATTAAGAATTACCTATGGACTCACAGCAGTGGAACTGCAGTTCTTTACAAGCAGAAAATAGAAACAAAAAATGTTTTGTCATACAATTTAAATTATTCATGGTCCATCTTTAGCCAACGATAGATTAAATAGTTCCTTCATATACATGTATTTTCAATTTTTTTTTTAGGCAATAATATATGGGGTGTGGGAGAGGGGGGAGGAGGAAAGTGAAAAGAAAGATCAATTTTTTTATAAGCTGTTCCTCAGAGTGTTATTTCATTCAGGTCTCTGAGACAATATTATTATACTAAGTGCAAGTCTTTATATGTATAGTTTTCTTTTTTGTCAAATTAATATACTTGGCTTGAAAAATGTTCAAGTCACCTCAGTTCAACCATCTTACCAGTAAAATTCAGAAACAAGCATAAAATATACAAGTCTTGCAGTAGACAATTCTTACTAATTAATGTATTTTTAAGACACTTTGTAATGGACTGCCTACTCCCACATACCACCTGCAGTATCTACACTAGTCAGAAATCCCCTCTCCTTTACAACTACAGTATTCCTTCTCATATTATTTATGAGGTTTATTAGAAAGGATCTCCCTGAGTTGTGGTATGCAGTGTTATTCAACTAACATGATTATATCTGGCATAAAAATACACTATTATCTATTTGGGTTTTTGAACTTTTCCTTTTTTTAATATCTTCTCATCAGTAATATTTGGAATGGGAAATTTCCTATAAAAGAAGTAGCAACCATGACAATTCAAGGCCAGTTTGGACGAGAAGCTGAGCTACCTGATCTAGTGGGTGGAATGGCTCCCCATGGCAGGGGAAGGGCTGGAACTAGATGATCTTTAAGGCCCTGTCCAACCCAAACCATTTTGTGACTGTGTGGTTGCATGCTCCCTTACATTCTTCTGTTCAGACTGTAAAACAAGAAATAGTATGAAAGCAAGCCTCTCCTGAAAACTGAAATTCAGTTACCTTTCTGTGGCCATAGTTTCATCTCTAAAAGCAAAGCAAAAATAGAAACTTCTACTATATCAGAAATTCAGATTCAAATACATATATCACAGACCACTGCATGGTATTAAGTTTAAAAAATTTCTTGTAGTATATTAATTTCTACAAAACCTCACTACAATACAGAAAATAAATTTTTTACAAGGTGGCTACTTCAAAGTTGGGTATTACACACTAGGTTATAGAGCAAAGTCCAGCTGACCACATATATCATCCAGTTTTAAATCAGCAATCAGTTTTAAAATTATGTACATTCAAGATTATAACTTCATTCTTGAAATGGTATGTCAAGCAGAATCTATAAAGGAGTATCTTTTGCATGAAATAGATTGACTTCATTACATGGACTGTAAATATAAAAATTCATGTTTTGGACATTTTAAAGTGTTCTAACTGAAAGATTAGAAAGACTGTAGGAAACCAAGCTGATAAGTGATCAATACTTATGAATATAAAGGAATAGTGTATGAAAGTGTCAGTAATTAACATTTATATGAGTTAGTACGGTCACATGTATTAATGCACACACCTCAAATACCAGAGACAGAAGAAGTTTTAGATGCATTTAATCCATCAGTCATGGACTGGAAATATAAACATCCTGTTGTCATTCACAGAGGCACCAATGGGACAGGAAGCTTGTTACACATTTCTGTAAGATGAAGATAAGTAAATAAGCCACAGTGATAGAGATAAGCAGCTTTGATTTCTGGAGGGCTTTTTTTCAGTACAAAAAAAGGTATTGAGAAGCAGTTGGTTGAAAGATAAAGCATAATTAGATAAAAAAGCAGAAAAATAACCCCAAGCTTGATGCAATTTATAGCTTAACTGAATTCTGAAGAACTTTTCAAACACAAGATATTTCATAAGTGATGAGCGCTTCTGTACTGAATAGTACTTCCCCTTATTCAGACAGCATTTTAATTGACTTGTTTTCATAACATGAGCAAAAATTAGCATTGCTAATTACTCTGAATTAACAAAGGCAATTAATGTATCCATAATATACAAAAACTCAGGGAAAATTGCTGAAATTTTTTTTCCTTTGAATTTTGGAATTAAGAAGACTAGGTGCAAATTTTCCATTTTTTGACACCTTGCATAAGTATGTTATGGTAAGTCTATTATAATGTTTCCTAATAATTAATTACAGTCATAATTTCTATCAAGCTCTACTCTCAGTTGGTTTACTGATGACGAACTCCTTAACCTTGCTTCTCCAGGATCAGGGATTGGAAATATTTGCATTCAGATGAGGCCATAAACCATAAATCTTAGTGAAACAAATGACGATCAGATATCTAAGTATCTTCTGTGAGGCGTTGTGAGGATTCAGATCATGTCTACTTGGAGGAAAGGAGTATGGTACAAAGCTTTGACTTACAATACAGAGCAGTAGGCAGATGTGTTGGCTCATCTATTTGAACTATCATGGTAGTGAATAAAAATTAGAAAGTTCATCCTGCACCCTGTAGGATAAAGAAAGGCAAACTTTGAAAAGAAGCAAAAAAACTCAACAAAGAAATGTTAAGCAATGTATTTTGTGAAACTAAATAGCCCTGCCTCTTCTGGGGAGCTGACTGCTCATCCTGTCATTCATCCCTCCTGTGTTCCAGAAAATGAGGGCAGCCTACCCTTCTATTGCTGAGATGCAATACTTTATGTGGAAGACAAATAAGGGCCTTGATTAACAGAGAAAGAGACACTGTGTCATACATAGTTCATTACTTGAAAAAAAAAACTTCTTAACTAAACTGAAAAAACTACCAAATGTGACTCTTTTTTTTTTTTTTTTTTTTTTTTTTTAAATGCAATGATGTAACAAAACAGATGCAGAGCTGTTTATTTAAATTACTGGTTGTAATTATTTCACACATTAAAGCCTTTAGTTTGAGATAATATTACTATGACAGTTAGGCCTAAACTCATCAGAGTGTATTCAATTTAATTTAAAAGATAAAAGTATGAAGTAAAATATATTTGCTGCCAATAATTTAAGGAAATCAGACTAGTGAACTAGCAAAAGTCACTGGGTATGCAGACAGAAGCAGTCTGTTGAACTACTAAACCACTCCTGACAGCATCTGTTCTCCAGGTGCAGAGAGAACGTTTTATTTATTCTAAGTTTTCTGAGTAGATCAATTCATTGACTAGTTCTCTCAGACTTGAGGAACCAAATCAGAAAGGAACCAAATCAGAAAGAAAAATAAGTAAAGCAGTTTGTAGGTTATTTATGCAGACTGAGAGAGCAAAAATGATACATGTTATGTGTATTTTGGTAATTCGTGCTGATTGAGATTATATGTGTATGTGTATATTGATAATTCGTACATTATGAGTATTCTGTGAGATGTGGTATGAGTATTATATAGGATATAGTATGGTTTCTAATAAAAGAAATCATGAAGGGCACACTAGCCAGAGACAAGGGATTGCCACAGGGAGAGAGGAAACCACAGCTGGCAGCAGAGGAAAGGAGTCCGAATTGATTAAAAAGACTGGCCAAGACAGGAGATGGATGTTCTCTCTGGAATGAACCAGGAGCCACCTAGTGATGAAGGCCCATGAAGATGTCTGACCTAGATAATTTGAGCCATCAGAAAGTTACATCTGAAAGACATCTTCCAGGAACTCTGCAGTGAAAATACATCGATTCCAGATGAGCTTTGTTGGACTTTTGCACAGAGAAAAGAAACGACATGAATATGGGAAATCCTGAAAAAAAGATGAGAGTCCTGAATGGAAGACAAGAGACTCTGCCTCGGGCTAGAAAAACTGCATTTAAATTGGCTCTACCAGGCTCTCTTTGTGAACACTGGGGATTCGCTGCTAGCGAGCTTGGATTCCATGTTCACCCAGCTCCGATCCCGGATCGGTGCTGTTCCTTGATTGTTGGCTGTCAGGACTGTATATTGGTAGCAAATAAATTCTATTTTAATTTTTATTAAATTGGCTGGATCAATTTTTTACCTATAACAATACATGCTGGTTCTAAAATCTTAGGATAAAGTAACCAGAACTGTTATCTGATCCTCCATTAATAATCTAAACATACAATCAGAAAAACTGAAAACAGCTGCATTTTTACCCAAAAGACTTTAATCCCAAAAGACAACAATCTTCTCCTCAAATATATTTTTCCCTGCATATTTCAAGAACTTCTTGTGCATTTTCTCTCCAGTCTTTTCGTCAACTTTGAAAACAGATTTTTTTCCTCCCCTGTAGAAAGGGGTTGCTGCTTTTAAGTAATACTGAAAACTCGTGAGTGATATTGATACCATTTCTGTGCTGAAGCTCCTGGCAAAGATCCCAATGAATAACAGTGATAGGGCAAGATTGATTTCAAGAGTTTGTAAGAAGTAATTTATTGAAACATGAATCTGCTGATACAAAAATGTCATATAAATTTTTAACTGCAGTATTAGGAAAGGAAGAAAAGTTCCTTATTCCAGAAAAAGACATAAATTTCACAGGAAAAAAGAAAAAAACATAGAGTTGGAATGAGGATCAAACCAGGATGAATAGTCTCACTCCTTGAAAGCTGCCAAAATGGAACCCTAACCCAAGCCAAATGGAACTTTAATCTGAAGTGAGCAGGAAAAAAAAATAGGAAACTCTTAGAAGTATATCCAAAAACTTGTTGAGAGCTGGAAAAATAATGTGAGCAGAGAAAGTTAAATGCTGTCACAGTTTGTATAAAGTGATTTAACATGGCTCTAGTAAAATAGTCTCAGATGACTAATAACTTTCACTGTACACTGAATACAAACCTGGATCTGGTACAGCCAGAAAACACCAAGAGAGCTTTGACATTAATTAAGGGTATTTAGTGTTGGTCTTTAATAAAGAACTTTACTAAAATGAGGATGGAGAAGAGGTTATTTTGTTTAAATTCCAAAAAGAACTGGGAAGATAAAAGCTATGAATATCCCTTAGAGTATCTTCCTTTTAGAGAAAGTTTTGGTATGATAAAACCCCAAAGATCCAGAAATAATGTTGATTTGTGAAAGAGTTGGTAAGAGAGAAATGCAGTGTGCCTGAGAAGGTTAGGAATTGAAAATATGGAGAGCACAATGATAGGGAGTAGTTGAAAATGAAGAAACTTGTAATGAAAATAAAGGTAATGAGTAGTGTACTGATTCAGGAATTTGTGCTAGTAGAGTCAAATCTGGTTGCTTTCCCCTTTTCCAGAGCACACAAGTACAATCAAGAGTCTAGTTAAAAGCAATGTGTGTGTGCAGCATGTGCAAAAGACTTTTTTCTGTACAAAATATTGGATTTGTACCAGTGTAATGACAATGACACTTAACATTGTAAGGTATTTAGGTTTGAATACTATTGTGTTTTTACAGTAAAGCTGAAAATCAAAACAAATTTGATATATACATAGCAACATACATGATCACAGCAATGACATTGTGCTTTATCTATTTCCATTATATTTATATTGTATATTTCATTGGACTCTATGTTTGATACAGCTTCATTTTTGCTATTGTGGTAGCTGTCATTTTCTCTGCTCTCTTAAAAAGAAACATTTCAACTACGACATATATTCTTGAACACCACTGGTAGACTTTGTTGGTTTTTTTTTTTTTTTTTTTTTTTTTTTTTTTTTTTTCCCCAGCTACTTATATTGTAACTTGTATTAGAAATGGTCAGCCTCCAACTGTCCACATCTGCTTTCAATTCACAAGCAGTTGGTGTAAGTCATGCATCATCAGCATTTTGCTTGCTTGCCATTCTGTATCATCGGGGAAGCCATTATATCAAGTAATAGAGGCAAAAAATAGGTACACTCCCTCTTTAAATTTTCAGCAGGGTTTCTGCTTTTTGTAACTTCTGCAAATTGCATCATTAAATTGCATATGTTGGTCTGTTGGGTGCCTCTAATTAAATAAATAAGGAAAAGCACACAAAAACTTCAAGAACTAACTATCTTACTATAACTTCCAGTGAAGAAAATGAGCTTCCCAACATTTTTTTTTTTGTCTCTGTTCAAAACCTGGTAAGCTATGCAGAAGCACAGTTTGTCATGCCAATTATATTTAGTGGCACAAGGCCACATTGCATATAACACACAAATTCCATTTAATTCATATAGATTCTTCTTCAAACATGAATTCAAAACTAACACAGTAATTTCAAATAATTGTTGAACAGAGAAGGTGAATTTCCTCAGGAGAAGAAAAAATAGAACAAATAATAAAATGGGCAAAATTAGTACATTATTGTCCTCATGTCAGCTGGCATAGAGTTTATGTTCTTCTTGATAGAGATACAGTGCTGTATTTTGAATTTTGAAATTCTTTTTGTAAAATAATAATGTTGACATCACACTGATATTTTAGTTGATCCTAAGTAGTGCTTACTCTAAATCAAGAGGTTTTAAGTTTCCTATGTTCTCCCAGAAAACAGCTGCAGAAGAAGCCAGGAGGGAGCATGATTGGACAGCTGACCTGAACTGGTCAAAAATATAATAAAATATCCAAAATATCCAAAGGGATATTCCATCCCACAGAGCAACTTCTCAGTGAATAAACTGGGGGCAGTTGTCCGTGATGGGCCAGTCACTGCTTGGGGGCAGATGGGCATCAGCTAGCATGTGGTGAACAACTGTGTTGAGCATCACATGCTGGGTTTTGTTCCTCATTCTCCTTCTCCTTTTCATTACAATGATGTTAATATTGTTATTTTATAATTGTTGTTATAATTTTTTGTCCCCCAATTATTAAACTGTCTTTCTCTCAAGCAATATGTTTTACCTGTTTCTGATTTTCCTCCTTATCCCTGTGAAGGGGCAGGGGAATGAGGGAATGAGTGAATGAGTGAGTGAGCGATGGTTTGTTGTCAGGGTTAAATTATGATCATTATGGATTTTCTTATGTATCTCCTTAAAAAAGTTTATTTTTCCATATATCTAGATTGCTCAAAACTCATAAAAAAACAACACAAATTTAAACTCTGTAGGAAAAAAACGTTGTATGTTGAACAATTCCCTGATACAAATAATATACAGTATATTTACTTTTATTTGAAGAGGATCAGAGAATATACTGGAATGTGGGTGTATTTTCCTTCTTTCTCTTAGGCCAAAGAAAATTGACCTCTAAAATACAGTTGTAGAGAGGTACTTATTTGGCTTATATGTACATATTTGCTAAAGTAAAGTTCAGTAGGTAACAGTGATCCATTTGTAGTCCTGGGACAGATGGGGGAAAGTGACATGAAAGCAGAGTCATCAGCACTGAACCATACTGCTTTATGGTCAGCAAAATTTGAGTTCTGAGAACATTTTTATACTACAGCAACATTTCTGGAGACTGTCCCCAGAGAAATTGGAAATTAGAAGCTTGAAAGAAATTATAAATGAATGTGATGGGAATTGGTATTCAAATTGCCAATATTTCATTATTTATTCCTGTTTCAAGTCAGGAAACAAAGATTTTTTTTCCCCAACATGAAATCTGAAAAAATTTATCAGTGAAATGTCATGAAATTCACAGTTACTCTGGTTCCTTAATTTGAAGCAAGCCAATCCTCTGTGTATGTTTTGCAGTGCTTTATTCTGTCTGGATTGACTGAAAATTCTATGTAGAAAGCAAAGCTGTCGCTTTAAAGGTGAGATAATTCTCTCACCAAAGGCTTTGTCCAGCAGTGCTTGGCAGGTATGGACATCTCTTGAGTGGGCAAATAGCAGAGTACTCGTCTTACTCATATCACATATCTGTTTGGCCTCAGTGCCAACTTCCTAAATAGCAGAAAGAAATGCATATTTTATAAAAAGAATCATCTATATATTTCTGTATATTTATCCTTAAATAAACAAAGAGCACCTCAGAAAAAAATATTGATTGCCGTTGACATCTAAAGTTCAACTGTTAAGGCTTAGTTAAGGCTGATAGAAATATAAATTTAGGCAAAATTAGTCTCACAGTCAGGGTGAGAGAGAGAGATTATACAAGAGGTGTGACTGGAAGGATCTCACAGACATGTTCTATTTGTGAACAAAATGAAAGAAAACTCTGGAAAAATAAAAATCAACTCAATCCAACAAAACAATTTCCCCCAAACCCTAACCTAAAATTAGGCAAATTAAAGCACCTTTAACGCAATGAACCATAAATCTTTGTGTGCTTAAGTACGGCTGAGAGTCTTAAATGTGAGACTAGGCATTCTTAGGCTATGGCATTAAAAGACCTCTAGTCCTAATATTCAAGTAGAATTAATTATCAGTGCAATCACTAAATATTGTGTATCACAAGTCTTGGTTTTCCTTGCATGTTTCATGATAAATTTGTTTTAGTTGATTAAACACTTTTATCATAACTTTCTAAAGGCTCCACTATACATATTGGCTATAAATAATATATTAATCACAATATTGTCATTGTTTTCATGTATTGTTTTTGAGACCCTTAATATATGTTCTTTTCATTTTAGGGTGCAGCATATTCCTAATAAAGATAATATACCTGCAATCAACATAGTTTTGAATTATTGAGTTTAATGGAGTTTAACTCTTTTGATATTGGGTTGCTAATAAGATCAAATAAATGTACAATTTTGCATAATTAAAAATGCATTCTAAATGTTACTTTTGTTTGGATGGATTTTGTGGTTAGGTTTTTTTTTCAAGATTACTTTTTATGAGGTCATTTACAGACATAATCATGAGTAAATGTGACTTCTTTTATAGCTAAGGCAAATGAAGCATATCTTCAATTAGAAACTTTTGAAGATGTACTGTGGTAGCCTACTGAGAATGGAATTGCTTTTCTTCACATCTTCACACCCACTCCTCTTTAGAAGATCATGTCTGTAGATAAGTGCTGCAAGTGCAATATCCTTCTCTTCAAGTGTTTTCAGCCACTGGGTGTTTTAAATTGCCTATCTTAAGTATAGTCTGGGATATTTCACAAACACATATGTGCTAGCTTGACTTTAGATATTCAACTTACTTTTCCTAAGTTTTCCTGTAAAGTGTAATTAAGTAAATATAACTGTTTATGTAGACAAAACTGTAACCATTTGCACTCCATATATAGGTAGAAGTAAAATTTTCAAATTCTTTGCTAAGATCCAGCAGGAATTCCTTCTGCAAGGTGGACAGCATAGTTGCTCCCAGTGTGGTCATGGTCCAGTAATCTTTAGCTCTTCTTCTCTATGCCTTTGTGTAAATTATTTAAATTTCCAGTTTGTTGTATATTATTTGTAGTAATAAAATGAATGTGTTTCAAAACCAGAAAGATTAATTATTAGTGAAAGTTATTTAAAAAGAAAAATAAAATAGATTTTAACAATACAGTGTTTTATGTTCTTAAGACAGGCTTGTACTTGCAGTTAGAATCATTAAGACACAGTGAGACATACCAAGATAAATTTAGTGTCAAGAAACAAATTAAAATTAAGGTCCAAAACCCCACTGGTACTCTCACAGAAGAATTACATGGGGAAACTTTCAAAATTGTTTATGAATAATCATTGTTTAAGGTTGTATAGAGTTATTTTTTAAATTCCAAAGGCCAAATCTGGCAATTGTGTATGTAATCTCTCTGTATTTTCTCGCTTTTGGTTATTAAGTTTCTGAATTCTTAACTTTTACCATTAAATAGGAATCATTTTAAAGACATATGGTGCTCAAACAATCCAGAAAACCATTCTGATCACCACTTCATATTCTGGCTTAATCTTATCATATATAGGATGATATTTGAACCGATTTTTGTGCATAGTAGACCTCAGTAAAGATACAGGAAAAAAAAACTATTGTCTGAACCTCATCTTTGTTGAACTATCTGTGTTAACTTCATTTCATTAATTTAATAGCTTTGATTTTCCTAATTAATTCTAGAAAATTAAATTATTCAAAGTTTGATTATTTTAAGGGCCACAGTTTCAGGTGGCTTTCAGGCGATACTCATGTCCTAGCTTGATGATAATAAGATCTTTTTGGACAGGCCTTTTGGTCTGTAGCAGCTATTACATAGACTGATAGCTTTATTCTTAATGTTCACTCTACTCCTATTTATGTTGATGACAATAAGGTTATAATGAGGAGTGAAGGATTGGATAGAAATGTTTGTAAATATTTCTTAGGAGAATATTTCTTAGGAGAAAATATTTCAGATACCAATACTACCAGGTATTTGAAAATGAAAAAAAGAACCAAAACTGCTTTCCAATTTAAAAGGCATTGACTCCTATTTTCAAAACACCCAGGGATCCAAGACGTGCTGATTTTCTTCAGTCTTCAATAGGATTTTAGTAAAGTCTTCGAAAAATATGAAGAGTTCTTGCTGAACTTCATCTGGAAAAAGTACAGTGTTTTTGAGTACTCATTTTTTGCAACTAATTAGTTATTAAAATATTGGTTTTTTGTTTGTGTTTGGTTTTTTTAAATGTTATGAAGCATTTATGATTTGTCTTTCTCCAAATGTGCATACAGGGCTTTAGAAATATTGTTACAGACGCTCTTGTAAAGTGCTGAATACATTGAAAAGAATGAGAACTTGAGTCATAGAAATGCGTTAATGCCTCAGGTTTTAATTTAGTAAGAATCAAAAAGAATTAAAAAAACACCTCTTAAGTGTGAAAGACTGGAGTTGGAATTTCATTACGCATTATGAGAAAATCCAGATGCTTGAGCTTGGACACCACAAGATGTTCACTGCTGATCAGGAACCCTTGTGGAGGGGGGAAGCTGCCTCACCCCAGGTTTCTGCTTCCTTTGAAGGATTATGCAAATACTTCCCTGGTTTCTGCAGGAGGAAGCTGTGTGCAGCAGATCCACAATAATTACAGTTTTCTGTTTCTAGTTTCCTTTAAAAAAGGCTTCTCAATACTACAAGGAACATGGAAGAGCCATCTAAGCTTTGGGGTTTTCACTCGTTGTTCGATTGACATTTTGAGTAGGAATTTTGCTAAATTAGAATGAGAAAAGAAAAAACAATTCAGGGTGATGGAGGGTGGAAAATTGGAGTATTCTGTCTCTTGAGAAGAACCCCACCACCCTCAAATTTATAATTATTTATGAAAAAGACACAGGTGCATTTTTTTTTCTTTTGTTTTCTTTCAATTTCATAAAGGCAAAAAAAGACAAATACTATATTTGCCTGAAAAAAAAATTGACAGAAAGAGAAGAAGCAATTATATTGTAGCAAAGTTAAAAAATTTGTCATTGTAAAGTTTATAATATAAACAAAGTATTAACTAGTCTCTAAAAGTTATGCTTAAAGGAACAATCTAGTATAAGCATGAGACTGATAACTGATGATATTTGTGTTCCCTTGCTAATACAATTATAGTATACAATCCACAACATTCGCCTCAGGGGGAAGAGCTTAATATAAAATGCATATGTAAATCACATAAGGAAATTGTCAGAATAGCTTTACATGAAAATTAAATCACATTCGTTATATTAGGACAGACACAATGTCATTTACCATATGTCTTGCCTTGTGAAATTCAGTCACAGTATTTGGCAAAGCTGAACAGTTTAGGAGCTGCATAATTAATACTTGCCTCAGTGCCTGCTTGCAGGCATTGTTTGGGGAAATTTTAACATATATTCTCTATACCTACTCATTTCTGTAGTGTGCTACCAAGCTATCTTAAGACATATAAAAACATACACTATAGAAGCACATACATATAAAAACATACACTATAGAAGCACATACAGTAAAGATATATCACTCTTAAAAGCCTGGGTTTTTTAAAGCTCCCCAGTTGTTAAATGTTTATTCAAGTTTAATTTGGAATATTTTTGCTTAACTAGAAAGCAGACTATACATCTGTCATTTCCTTGTCACAAAACACAAGGGGGAAGATAGTATAGAAAATGAGGACTGGAGAAAACAGAAGTGGTTAAATGCAAAAAATAACAAGATAAGGGATCCAGAAATAAATTGAGAAAATCCAGGAAAATCACTTTGAATAAAAATCACATCAAAATAGCAAACTATCCTAGAAGATGCATTAAAGTGAAATGAGAAAAAAATATTTTTTTGCTAACCATGTACAGTCCTCACTTTTGTCTTCACCTCAGGTATACTTGTGTGTCATGGTGCAATATGTTGTTTTGCTAATAAACTCAATAGTTCTCACTTGTTGAAACAAATAATAGAACAAAGACAAAAGTTTACTCCTTACACTGGCATTTTTTTCAGATGTATTTGCAAAAGGTTTCTTTTTGTGCACGCTTAGGTATACTTGGAAACTCTTAGCTTAACACCTTCGAGAACAAAGAATAGAGAACTTGTGTATTGCCCTGCAAAATCTTTCATGCATGAGATAAATCCAGCATCAAGAGAAATACATGAGAATACATTAGTGCACTCAATCAATTTCTTTGAGTTGTGCTCCGGGGAGCTTATTTTTAAAGTAGTGTGCAGGAGGTCCTCAGTACTTACTGACATTTTGCTGAGGTATATTGTTAATAAATAATTTGATTTGTGCACACATGTCTCTTACATGGCTTTAAAGATTTATTGCTTAATGGCTGATTTAACTTAGCAGGTGAATTGGAACAGTGTGACATGGGACCATTGCAGCTAAGTACAAGATGGCAAATTTATCACTGTGCAAGTTGTGTCTTAAATGCTAAACCTCTAAAGCCACAACACTGTCTAATTTTAGGCTTAAAATTGGATACTTAAACTAACATGTTAATTTCCATAGTGTCCTTATGGTTGATCTAGGATAGAGAATTCTATGCAAGAAAAGAGAGCAAAAAGCTCCATTAAAGATTGATGTAGAGACAGAATTTATCAGTGAAACTGGAGGGTGCAGCTAACTTCATCAAATTCGCCCAAAGGAGTGGTTGTGCCCTCTTCTTTGTCTTTCCCTGTGTCAGCACTGACATTTGTCTGACCCTCATCAGTGAGCTTGTTGAGGAGCTGAACTGGTGTAGAACAACTCACTTGTTTGCTGGATGAGCTCTCTGCTCTGACCCAGCTCAGACAGATGCAGCAGACAGATGTCAATGCAAGTGAGGGAAGTTGGGGGAGCAGAGGAGTGAAGGAAAGCAGATCAGCACAGGGCTGTGTCACACCATGGTCTTCCAGCAGATGAGTTAGAGTATCTCTCTCATTCACACTGTTATATAAAGGTGAGTTCCTTAATTCAGATCCAAAGCATAGTTGTTCAAAGGTAGGCTGTCCCCTCTCCCATCTCAGATTTAAACAGCTTCAAAAAGTCATAATCCTGCTTTCTTCATCTTCCGTTGCTGGCCTTGTCCTGTTCACTTATGTTCTAAACATGTTTGCATTGGTTTCTATTTTTAAACCAAAAATCTAACTGGCTTACCTAAAAGGAATGACAGCAAAAGCTGTTACAATAATGCATTTATTGGACCCCACCCCCCCTCCCCCCGCCTTTTTTTATTTTAGTGATTTCATTCAACGGACTGAACTATTAAAAATTTTTATTTTTTGTAAGGGTGATTTGCTGAGGCATTTACTGAGTCATTTGCTGATTTGCCTCAAGACATGGTTTAAATTGTTTTTCTTTTATTCGATTGTGGCAATACGACGGGAAATGAACAACACTCTCACACTGAGATGGTAACACTCACACACTTGTTCAGACAAAAAAAGGTACGCTTATTTCTGGACCTTGATATTTATAGAATTCCAAAAACGACCATGGATTGGAGGATGAACTTACCACCTCTCCAACCATACTGATCAAACCAACAGTCCACCAATTCTCTCCTCCTCCAGAAAAGAATGCAAAACAATCATTATTTGCATGAAAAGTGCATGAGAAACTCCATTACAAAAATGTAAACATCAGAAGGTTTAGAAGAACTTTAGAAGAACAGGGCGATATTCGATAGTTTTTTCCCCCTCTATTCTCCTTATTTCTGGGAATTGTTAGAATTTGGTTATTAGTGAAGCTAATAAAGCACCTATCTTTATTCCAGAGACACAATTCTGTCAAATGAGTGATCTAACAGCTGATGAAGTGAGGATGCCAGAATAAGTAAATGCTTTACCCGCTATCTGGAAGACTTCCTCTACCATAAAGTAGATTTCTGCAGTTATGAAGGAATGCTCAATGACCAAAAAGATTTTCTGCTGGTTATTATTTATCTGTGAACTCAATTCTCTCCTTGGTATACCACTACTTATGAATAACAGATTGACTCAAGGCTTAAGACATGAAATGATATGAGAAAATGTCATATTCATTATGTCTATACAGAGAAGAAAAGAGTCTGACTTTTATTTCATTTTATTTACTTATTTTCTTTGTGTTAAAGTCAAGCAGAAACAGTTTTCTGCATTATGTTTTAATGGCTACCTTTTCAATTTCTGTCCATAAAGGTCTGTAGAGAGAGGAGTATGGCAAAAAACCTTAATTTTTCCCACTGTGATCATATAATTATACAACTTTACAGGTTTTTAAAACAGCACTTTTCTAATGAAAGCAGACCCAGTAATATTTAGCCATCAAACATATCATTAAACATGCCATCAAGACTGCTATGATGCCTTACATCAATATGTTTGACTGTGTGTGACTCTGCAAAGGGAGATGAAGCACAAATATAAACAAGACAGAAAATACACAATCAGCAATTCAAAGACTTGTCAAGCACTTTGAAATTTAAATGTTTGCTAGAGCAGTGCTTGTCAATGAAATAGTGTTGAAATAACTGTGTGCTGCTTGCACAAGAACCAGTCAACAGCAAAGATTAAATGAGATTATAATCTATAATATTTTCTAATATGTTCTTTGCATCTTTCCACTACACAGACAATAACTTACCATTAAATCAAATGTACAAGTTTAGTTGGCAAACATCTAAGAAGGCTTTAATTTAAATTTGTGTAAGAAAAAAACAAATTTGAAAAATACTAAGAAATATTCCATTAAATTCAAAGAACAATCTATCTATGAAAAGATAAAATATATAGAGAATTAAAAATATGCTAAACTGAATATAGTATTTCTGAGATTGCAAGGCCATGCTCCTGGAAGATAAGAAATACTGGAATTAGTTTAAGCAATAAATTTAAGTAGTTTTAAGTTCTTACTAGTGAACAAAGCTACGTAATTATGCCATTCTATGCACATTTTTGTGAAGTTTGTTTTTTGCCAGTGACTAATATGGACAAAATAAAATATAAAAAAAATCTTCTACACAGGACGACTGTATCCTCATGTAATTTTGTGGGGAACATACAATGAAGCACTTTAGCATTTTACAGCTAGTGACATGGAGACAGTATTTTTTTTTTGTTTTTTAAATGGAGATAAGTATTCAAATGAACTGAAGTAAAGTATTTCCATTGATCTGAGAAGTAGGTGGTCTGTCAGAATCACTAGCTTAATTAAATAAAACATTTTTTCTCCAGCTTAATACTATAGGTAATGAGAAGAAGTTTTTTACATTAAGATGATCAGGTATCAAACAGCTGGAAAGATGCTACTCTCAGCCTTGCCTGTGGTAAATGGCTACAAGAAACAACATGGCATCACAGCAATGGTGGCTGCTTCAGAATTATTAAGTGTTTTAGTATTTGTAAGTCTGGCATTTTGTCAAGGATTTTTTTTTTTTTGTCCATAGCATTAAGCTATTATTTAAGGCTGATCTTCTATTCAGCTCAGAACAAAAGCTCTGCCTCTTTTTCTTGGGCGCAGGTGATATAGAACAATTTCCTGTTTTATCAGTAAATTGATTTGAGAATCTAAAAGCTTTTGGACATATATCTAAAGAAAATAGAAAACTGTTATGTCATAGGGCTGGTCTTTCATGAAAAACAACTTTTTATTGAAGTGCTGGAAAACCAAATTCTAGCAATCTCTGTCAGTGTAAATGAGGAGAAATTCTTATTTTAGCAAGGCTTTCAAATTTCTTTCCCCACTCATAGCTGCACTTTCACTGCTATCTTCAGGGGTTCTGCAGCCATTGTGAAAACTGCTGCCATTAATTTTTAAAGAAAAAGCCCAGTCTCATTAAAAAAATAAACTTTTAGGATATCCTAAGGCAGGTTAGCTTATAGATATAGTATAAAATGACAAATTATTCTTGAGCTGAATACACACCTTTTCTTACACAGTCAGGAGCGCTGGATTTTATCAGTGCTAATTATCTCCCTAGTACACTTCTTGGTATAGCAAGCTATCAGCTTCAGAGTGCTGGTCCCAAATGCCTATGTTAATAACAGTATGTGAGCAGTATTCAATAGTGAGTCATAGAGCAAGCTAGAAACCTGCCAACATTGTCATCATCTGCATCCATCCTTTCACCTGCCCCTTGCAAGAGCCTAGTTTATCTAACCAGAATCTTTTTTTTTTCACGGGAGGGAAAAAATATTGTCATGGGTTTAAACTCCAAAAGATAAGCTCTGGTTGTTGTAATTAAATGTACATGATTGTGTGGTGAACTTTATGCAAAACCACATAATATTTATTAAACAATTATTTTCTTGCAGAGTTCTAGTCATTTTCATTCCATCACTAACAAGGTTACTCATGTGTTTGAGCAGATAGCTATAACAAACTCTCACTGCTTCATTTTTGTAGCACAATTGAACTGAAAGATCACAACTGGTCACTGCAAAATGATATGTCATCATATCTATAAAGTTTATTTTGTTACACGTTGTAAAGGATGCTTTTTTCTTTTTCTTCTTTTGCATAACACGTTTATTCTTCATGTTAACATTTCAGAATGTTTTATCTATCACTTTCTGTGAGATTCATCTGTCAATTATCACTTTCCCAAATTCCCAGTTCTCTCCAATCCTGCTGTTCCTTAAGGGAGGCGTAACATACATTGATGCTGGTGCTAAGATAGTTGTAGAAGAATTAAAGAGTAATGGTGAGGAAGCAAAATCAAGGTAAGTTTTTTTCTTGTCAACCATCTCTTCTTACCCTATACTGATGGCTAAAACTTCTTTCTTAGAGAGAATCTAGGGAACACATTATCAGTATATCTTGCATCTTTATAATTCACAGAAAATAAATTTCTGTGAATAACCAGGGTCACTGTCTTGTATAAGGACAAGTTATTATGTGTTTGCTCCTATGGCAGCAGTGGCCCTGTCTCCTAGAACTGATAGGTTAAATGCCTAATTGGGCTGTTACCATTCAGCTTCAAGAGGCAACTGAAGGTAGCTCTTTTGTTGAACAGAATAGGTAACTGTGTTTTCCTTCCTTGGAAGTTGTGGTTTTAATCCTGACTAGTGTCGAATCATTCAATGCAATTTCGGCCTTTCCTAGGAAGCCGTCAGTGGGATCTGACATCAAAAGCAAGACAAGATAGTAGAATATAATACACTGATTTAGGAAGGGCACCATCAGGATCATCAAATCCAACCCCTGGGCCTCCACAGGACACACCAAGAATCACACCATGTTCTAGAGAGTATTGTCCAAATGCTTCTTGAAATCTGTCAGGCTGGTGCTGTCACCACGTTCCAGGGAACCCTGTTCCAGTGTTCAAGCACCCTCTGGATGAAAAACCTAAACCTAACTAAAATAATGTACAAACAAAATCAATTTGATAAAAAAATATAATGCCTAATGTTCTTCCAAATAATAGAGTTGCTACTGTGTTATTATGAGTGAAAAATATTATTTGCTAGTCTTCTTTTCTTCAATGAGCTTAGTACCTTCCTGAATTATGATTATATTAAATTTTTATGAAGAAATAAAGGTAAAATAAATTCAGGCTGTGTATATAATATTAATTTAAAGGCTTGGACCTAAAGTTAGTATATTTGGTGTAAGTGGCTTGGTTTTGTGTAGGCAATACCTACATTACCTTGCTTATGTCCCAAAAAAGAAAAAATCTTCTCGTATTTATTCAAGTAGATTAAAAAGGTTGACAGGATAAAAGAGTAAATAGTTAAACAGAAGAGCTTTCATATTGGACATTTGAATAATGTACTTGTAGGGTTAATTCATGGTAATATTATAGCAACAGATATAATTTTTATGTAATTTAAAGTAGATAACCAATATATAGAGCCTTTTCTGAAATTAATTCAAACCAGTTTTTCTACTGCTTGATAGCATCTACAATGAGTCAAAGTGTTTTAGAACAACTGTTTTTCCAAGATCCTTCAGAATTTAAATATCTTGTTCTGCTAAGCAGAAAAGGTGAACACTGGGAGTACGCAAGCACAGAGCAAAATCCTAGCAGGTTTTGGTTTATGAATACAATTGCTCTGATTTTTACTGATAAGGAAGATTATCTTGTAGCTTGCTTTTGGTGTATAATGTTCCCTTGATTACCTCTGCTGAATGTGTGGATTTCCCAAAGGAAGGACTAGCTTTTTGCACACTCTGCTCCCAAATATGGAGTAACTACCTGTGAAATCAATCTTCAAATTTTTAGCCCGTGATGCCTCTCCAAAATTCACAGACCTCATTTAAGACAAGGACCATGTCTACCCATAGTGATGATTCTAACAGAAAAACAACTCTGTCTCTGGATATATTTTTTTCTGATGTGTAAACAAGAATTTATGTTGAAAATAGCTTTATGTTACTTATAGAAAAGTTGGTTTCTTCAGAATAGCCTGGAAAAAGCTTGGAATAACATTCAGGACAGTTATTGAGAATGATGGACCAGCATCCTAGGATTCTCTTTAAACTGAGGGAAACTGTGCCTGGAACAACTTGCTGATATGACCAAACCTTTGACTCTTTAGGAGTAAGTAATTAAAATAGGGTGCTAGCTGTAAGAATTTAAGCAGAATAAGCAACTGAGTAGTTGTGGTAAAAATTTGTAAGTGAAATGAAATGCAAAAAAACAAAACACAACCTCAGGTTAAACTTAATACATTCTTCAACTGTATTTAAAATTGTTTTGCATTGAGAACTAAAACCAGACAAGTAGATAAATTTAATAATAAAATTTATGTTAACTCGTGAAACAAAATTGCAACTAGTGAACAGTAAAACTGTAATAAGATATATTCCAGATTTCTGACTCCCTTAATTCACACAGAGCACTCACTGGAAGCAAAACAAAACTCTACCATAAAGAACATCAACAGATCTAAGAGGTAAGAAGCAGCAAAGTCATATACTAAAATGATAAAAAATATTATAATAATGAGGAAGATGATGATAAGCAGAAAAAGGATAATGTCTGTAATTTTGGAGTGTTTCCACCCTCTCTTGCTGCACATGTAGAAAGAAACACAGGCAGCTGGCATACCAGATGGTTTATGTTTGTGACACCCAAAGAAAAAAGTTTGGACTAAAAAGAAGTTCTGTTAGCATTAGCAGTAACTCAGAATCCAAATGATGATTCTTCCTCTTCGTCTCTTGAGTGGTATAATACTACAATTCATCAAAAAAAATGGAAAAGCTACATTCTTTCTTTGCATTTTAATTAATTCATTTTAACTGTGTTGTTCTCATATACACAATTTTCTATGAGAAAGGAACAAAATGAACACACTGAATTTAAGGTATGAACAGATTTTTTCACAATGAAAAAAAACCCAAGATGCCATCTTCTTCTATCCTGCTCAGTACCAGTGCTTGCAGTTCTGGAAGCCCAAAGAACAGCTCAAAATATTACCAAAGGAGCATGTTGTTTTTATCCAATAGTGAAAGCCAGCTTCCCACTTTTGGGAATTTTGTAGTTGGTGATTTCTTGACCCACAGAAAGTTGAAGCAGTTGCTTCTTTTTTTTCTCTAAAATCACCACCCAAGCTACCACCTAGAAAAATAGATGATTAATACAGCTTTCCATAAAAAAAAGTTACATATATATATATATATATATATATATATATATACTGAATTCTCTGGCAGGAAGCTTAGCTAAAGGGATAAAAACTTTCTGCGCACTCTTGCTGTGTGTTGATTTTTTGATGGATCATAATTGAAATTTGGTTTTTCATGTTTCAAGAGTGAGACCCAAAAAAGCTTTCTTTAGAAGTAATGGAGAAAACAGACTCATTGAAAAGACAGACATTCAGTTTTAGATGTCTGTTTTAGGATGAGAACACCTAAAATCTAAAAGTGTTCCTTACTTTCACACAAGGGCATCTTTTAAAGTGCCTAGCTCTCTGACATACACATCTGCATTTTGCAAGATGAAATCCATCCAGGAGGACTACACCACAAGCAGAAATTATCTTCACAGCTGTTTGTTAATTGATATATTTTATTCTTTAGTAAAAGTTCAAAGGAGGATGGCAGAAACCACTATGGGTATTCATTAGCTCACTGCTAATTATTATATCATTTTTTTTTCCCAGCTCTATGACTCTATGGTTCTAAAACAAAAGCCAGTGTATTAATAAGAGAGTAAAACAGTTTAAAATTTTATTAAAAATAATTCTTTCTAATTGCTTATCCTGGGAGATATCACCATTTATATCCAGAACACCACCAGACGAATGTGTTTTATTAACTTATTGGATTATTTATATGAAAAATAAAAATAAGAGCCACAAATATATTTAGGGGACAAAGATAGAACTGAAAAAAATTACTATTTTTTGCAAAATGTGCATCTTATATTTATACATGCTTAAAGTTTCAGCAACCTGGTCTCTGTCTATGAATAATTATTCTTAGCTTATGAAAATTAAAAATTATAGAAAATTTAATGGCAAAAAGAAGAAGTGAGAAAGAAAAGAAAATGTTAGTAAAATCATCTTTAAAAAATATAACAGGGTATCCTACACATAGTAATAGTGTAAATAAGGAGTATGAATTAGGGGCATTAAATCATGTACTCATTTCGTGAAATGCTTATAAAAAAGGCAATTTTTTTTACCATTTTCTTCACATTTATAGTATTCTGAAAACAGAGAAACTGTTTTCCAGTGTTTAAAAGGATCCAGGCAAACTGTTATGTGTCATCTTTCCCCTAAACCTGGTAAGGTCCTTCTCCATGTTTCAAACCATTGAGTGTGTGCTTTATTTGACTGGGGTTTGATTTTTCTTATACCTTCACAGTTTCCTTGAAAGCTGCCTTGAGTAAGGCCTTGCTGTGGTTTTAAAAATATTCTCACAAGCCTCTAAGATGACTATTACATCATGTAAATGGCCTGATTTTTTCAAAAAAATCTTTTCACAGTGACATTTGATGCCAATAGACCGATGGAAAATAAAGTATCTGTGCATATAATATGACATGTAACAGTTCAAGTTTTTATCTGCATAGGCTTTTGCATAACATCTACTGCCATATATTTTTTCATCACTTCTATCTGTCTAGAAATAGTTTGATTTTATCTGCTCCTACGGCTAAATGGAAGATTTTCAGAAGGAAAAATGTAGGAATTCTGAACTGAAGGATATCTTGATTTCTTAAAATGAACTACTAGTTTTTATGTGGTACACAATAGACTTAGGGAAAGTTTTGAAACTTCTGTCTTAGAATTTAGGGTAGTTGGACAGTGGTTTCCACTCTTCTATAAGCATTTGTTGAGATGCACGCTCCTTCAGGAGTTTGATTTTATGTTAGTACACTTTCATTTAGCTCAAGACAAACCATTTGAGACAGCGTGAGGGATAGCTAGATATATTTTAAAGCCTGGATATATGCTGAAGAATAAAAACAATGTGGTGATCTGAGATGAACTTTTGAGGGGGGGATTGGTGGTGTGGGTTTTTTTGTTGTTGGATTTCTTTCAAAACATAGTGCACTGGGAAATCCATTCTCACACACTGTCAAACCTAGGATGCTTACCATGTACCCGAGTATATGAAATTTGAGAGTCACTTTGAAAAGTTGATAGATTTTAGAGAAATATTTTTAATTTACTGGAATTTTGACATATAACTAAACCAGGATGTAGTGCTGGCATCAAGAAACACTGATAGAGATATAAAGCCTTTTGGACTCTATGATGTACCCTTAGATGCATTTATATGCAGCAGCTGAAGAAATATATTTATATACATTAAGAGTAAGGTTTTGCCAAAAACATGCTGCCTATATGTGTAGAAAGGATAAGAAGTGCTCTTATTTGATCTATAATTTTGATCTATTTCTATAATTGTTTTCCCTGCAAGATTTCTAGATTTACTAATTTTTGAGTGTCATTCACTCTGAGTTGTTACTTTGGTATTTGCCTTGGCCATCTTCTTATCAGCTTCTATATTGAACAGTTATCTTTCTCAGATGCTGTCAGGCTGATCGATGATCATGAATTTCTTTCACCTATTCTCTGGGAAAAGCTTTACACAGGGACAACTATGGAAATTGTGAATGTCATAAAATACAGTTGTCTCATGGGATTGTAAATTCTCTCTTATTAACTAATTAGCTGACTAAGCAACACTTGTCATTATCTTTCAGTAAAGCTAATTAAATTCGGAGGAATGATTTTTTTTTGGTGAATATTAATAGTAGAGATTATGGGTTGAGTTTGGGTTTTTTGTTTTTTTTTTTTGTTGTTTTAAGAGTCCTTTATATAATTTCATTATCTTCTATTATTTTGGAATATAGGTACTTATATTAATTTACCTGCTTTGCCCATGAGAACCAAATGAGCAGTTCTACCAAGCTGTCTAATGCAGGAGACATCTAAACAATCTGTGCTATTTGGGGATTATGCTTGAACATTTAAAGCTTATATTGAGTCCAGAACAGAAATTCAATTATCTGTATTACCTATGAGGATATTTCATTTATTTGGAAGTAAAAGACAACACACAGATTAAACAATAAAGCCATGCAGGGAATAATCCAATAAATTCAATAAACCAGCAGTGACATATTTCCAGTAATTTCCAGTAACGTATAGTCATATTATAATACATCACACTGAGTTCCATCCTCATGAACACACAGAATACTAATAATAAAAAACTCTGCCTTTTAGCTGTAATTACTGAACATTGTTAGTAGTGTTGCACCTATTTTCTAGCATTGTGTGAGATAATTTGGTGGTGTCTGTGATTCTTAGGCAATTCATCAGATTCTTACATGCCAAAAATTATTACAATGGTACTTAGTCCTTCCTGTCTTAGTGCCAAGTACTAATCTACTGTCAGTACCTTAAGAATACCTCTAGTTTTCTTCCTTAATATTATCATATTCAGGTCTTTCTTCATACTACAACCTTAATTTCTGACACCTTCTGACTCCCAACTTGCATCTCTGTCACTAGATGGCCAAATGTCCAACTGAGGACAAGTGTAACTCTATTCTTTTTGGCCAATTCCTTTCTCTGTGTCTTGCTACCTTCTGTGCAAACTTTGGACAAAGTGATGAACATCTGCTTGCTAAAGCAGCAAAAATCAGTGGGTTTGAAAATGAGAGATGTAGCACCACTGCTCTTTTAGGTATAACAGTTGGGTGTGCCTGTCTTTCTACAGACAATCCATTTTCATTAAGTTTATTAAGTTTCTCTCTGCTGCAAGCCATTAGGCACAAGGTAAAGACTGTGCCTGTTGTGTTCTGTATGAGGAACAAGAGTAGAACTTTTTGACTTGGGTGACAACTATTTTAGCAGAATAAATAAGATGACAAGGTAAAGCTAGTTTTGTCCATGTTTATAGCAGAAGGCCTAACAGCAGGACAAAAAATGAAAGGAAAAAAAGAAATAACATTGACACAAATGGCACTTACTGTCCTTTAAAGTTTATGCAGAAAACTGGTCGGAAAGAGAGATTTGTCATGGTAAAATGATGAATTGTCTGAAATTTCTTAATACTAATGTTAGCCTTGGAAGATATAACTGAGCTTGAAATGGTGTGTGAGAAAGAAACAGAAATCAACATGCTTTTATAGTGCTGTGGTTGTCTTAACTGTTATATCTTTATTAGAGATTATGTTTGGATCAGATGCACACTTCTGAAGTGAATTTTCTAATTGTCACTGTGTACTACAATTTGGTTCATGCTGCCAAGCTGTCTTGGAGATGCAAAGCAATTTCTTTCTGATTAAATTAAGCTGGAAGATGCACTCCAGGAACACATCTAAAGCACTGTAACTGCTAGTGAGCATTCATTACAATAAAAAGTACACCTTTTTTTTTCCTTTGGTCCAGAGAGTTTTGGGTGTTTTGGTGGCTTTTTTGTTTTTTTTTTTTTTTTTCTTTTTTGTTTTATAGAGGACAAGTGTGTGCACTCACTACCTTAAGTAGAAAGGGAAAAGTTTTTAAAATTATAACTAAGCCATTGTGAGTCTTTTTTTCTACTATACTTTGAACTAAGATGCAAATTTAAAACAAAGGGCTCCAGGAAAAGTTGTCCTGCTTACACACAGGAAAACAGAGCTACAGGGTAAAATATAGAGTATTATAAACAAAGAACAAAAATCACATAAAGACACATCAAACACAAACCGGAAAAAAATTGAGAGAATCTTGAGAAAGATATCCTTGCACTAGATCCACTAAACCTAGTTAATAATTGCTTACTCTATTAGTAGAAGAAATATCATGACAAAGAAAACAGATAGTACCAGGTCACAAAGTATATTAGTAAAAGCATAGCATCCCATTTTCCTGGTTTTTAGACAATGGTATTTTTCCATGTCTATTCTTCTGCATCTCTCTCAGAACATAAATATACTACTTAGATGTCATTTTTGACACTTGCTATTTCAAAAGCACAAATAATTTTGATAGAACATCTTGAGATACTATATCAACTAAATAATTTTCACAAATTGGAAACTGGCCAAAAATTGTTGTCAGTGTACTGACAAAACTGACTTGTGTGCGGCTCAGAATAAGAATTTTAAAAATGCTGGAATAATGTGATTTAGCTCACAAGCTGAACTGATCTGTTACCTGCCTGTAAAAACAATCCAAAGTCCTGAATCATATACTCAACATCAGCCATAGTTTTAAAATTGACCTTTTTATCTTGCTTATGCCAAGCACAGGAAACTTCCTGGCTGTGACAATGACTTTATTTTTTTTGACCTTTATTTAATCAATAAAAACATGAAATTTAGAAAGCTAGGATGATTTAAACCTAAAATATTTGTTCTGTTTCAATACTGAATTTTAAAAAGTTGCTTCAAAGTTAACATTCATATTTATTTAGAAGGGCACCTTTCCATGACCACCCCATTACAAATGTAATTAGAATTCAGATGGGTTTTTTCTATTGACTTTATTTTATCATAAATCTCTCCATCTTAAATAAATACAAGACTGAAAGGATACAAATGTTAAAAGCACGGTTAAAAACACAAGAACTACTGATTTCTCACCTCTGTGTTTTTGAGAAGCCACCTGGAGTCAGATTTTTAAAAAGTGTTCAGGAACCAAAAAATCCATGTTCTGTCAAAAGTAATTTTCAAAACAGATGTGTTGATTTAGAAATTTTTCTTTCTTTTAAACTGCCTTGAGCTATATATCATAGGTGCTTTTTCTACTGCCACCAAGAAAGACATAGAGGACAAAGCATTTGTTCCAGGTATGTAGTGCTATTTTAGGAATCTGAACTATGCTCAATTCTAGAGACTAATGTAGCAGCTTTAGTCCTTCTAGGGCAGAAATGATACCATCAATCCAAATAATCAGTGTGCACCTCAGCTGCAGGTAGTACTAAACAGCAGAATTTCTGTCTGGTGGGTAAATAAATTCCTTTAAATTTCTGATAACTGTGGATTATTACACTAGACTGAAAAATACACTGACAAAGACATAGAGACTGAACCATCTCATCTCACCTTTATGTGCCTATGTATACTGGAAAAGACAGTCATTTGTTTTTCGAACATCTCAATGCAATTGTTCACAAACAGACATCATAAACTCTAAATCTGCTTTGAGATATGTAGTTTTGAAAAGCCCATCAAATTTCCTTTCTGTATGAGGTGTGAGTGTTTCTGTTGCACCACAGTGACCTTTCACAGTGCCGTTAATGAGTATTTGATGAAGCCGCTGAAATTCACGTACAACATAAAGATTTTTGTGATGAAGATGTCTTCCTTGAAGATATGAAGGGACTATGTGTGCCTGTGCATATATGTGCATGTGTATATATCCATATTCAGTGGGAACTATGATATATAATATCTATGTATATGTATATATATGTGTATATATATATATATGTATATATCAAAATATGCATATGTGTATGAAAACATATATATATATGAACTCTAAATAGCAGTGTACATCATGAAACACTAATTCCAAAGGTCTAATGAAGGGAGACATTACTTTGCCCAAAGACTGAGGAAAAAAGTATTCATTTTCCTGGAGTTGCTTCTGATAGTGAATTTGTATTCATGTGAGTGCATGAGGCTAATGGTAAAAATACCTCACAACACACACTAGTATCACATGCTCTCAAATACTTAATATAGAGTTTTAAAAGGTCAGGATGTTATAATTGCATATGATCAAGGTTTGTTTTTTTTTTTTTTTTTGATTAGCAGTAGTAGGAAGGTTATTTCCTTTGGGTTTGAAACAGCAACACAAGTTCTTATGTAAGCTTAGTAACCTAGGCCTGTCTGAATGCCCTCTGTCACATAAGCATTGCAACAAAATACAAAAAATATGTTGGTGCTCTGGCAGATGATGGCCTGTGGGTTGTTTCAAAGACCTCACTTCATGATTTTATTAATACCTAACTTGTTAACTTTAGTCATAGATGCACCTTTAGAATAATTCTGTGCATTATTCATACATTAAGAAGAAAATTTGACAGCACTTCCAGTTGCAGAGAGGGCAACATCCATAGCTATGGTATGCAACTTGCTGGTTTTCTCACCGTGCACTAATGAAAGTCATTAATTTTATCTACTGGCTTCAGAGGTAGAGGACTATGCTTTAAGTGACCCAGGCCATGTTAAGTCATAGGATAACTTTATAGCACAACCAGACTGGATAATTGGTGGGAGAACATCCTTCAGCTTATTTCTGATCTATGTGCCCAGTAGGCAGGTGGAAGGAGAGCAGACTGGAGAGAAGATGCTGGGGAGTATTTGATTTTGATCAATACTAACTGACCTGCATAGCTGGGTTTTGGTACTGAGGACCAGTTCCAGATTCATCATCTGATATACTCACACACGATTTATTTTGTAGTGACACTCCTTAATGCTCTACTAAGGTCTAAGTTAGGCACTGAGATTTTCTGTGAAGACCACAGGAGAGAACAGAAGCCTTAAGAAGATTTATGAAAGGAATCACATAGTGACTGAGGAGCTAGCTATAGCTTTTTCTTCAGAATACATTTCCTCTCAACTACTTTATCAGACTGAATTGTATTTCCAGAACTCTCTTTAACCTTACAATCTTGGATATCTTTAAAAGTGTCAGTGCAGTTTCATGGACAAATTGACTGTAGGCAGATTGAAAAGGTGGATTCCCAGCAGTAGATATTTAAGTGACTTCAGAATGTATCAACTTTTTTGACTTTGATGGTAGCTTGAATGAGAAATTTTACATATTTGAACCATTATTTTATTCCTTTAAATATCTGACTAATGCCAAATGTCTTTTGTATATATATTTCTCTGAAAAGGCAAAAAGTCAGATTTTCTTAATAACTCAATGAAAACAGAAATATTAACTCCAATACCTGCTTGATTATTTACAGGAAATATTCTGAAGTATTCAAAAACTGATCAAAAGTGTGCTTTTTGATTAAGAAGGAGTAGGTGAGAGTAATATTTTACTTAACTGTGAGGGTAAAGGAGCAAGTTCTGAGAATGAATTTTCAGCCTGCATGTTCTGAAATGCCCATGAATTTACCTATTAACATGAAAGGGAATATTAAAGTTTGAATATTTAAAAAATAGTCGTAAAAATTAAAATTCCATTCTAAAATTTATATTATAAAAATATAAAAGACTAAAATAAAAAACCTAAATTTACTTTTATTTTAAAATTTATATTATAAAAAATATACATGGAAAAGACCGAAAAAAAACCCACCTAAATTTACTTTTTGTTAACAGCGTGTCTGAAAACAACTTTTGAAGATATTTAAGCTAAATACTACTACGGTAAATTGGAAAATTCTCTTGAGATGTGTTAATGGATGTTCCAATTTAAATCTAAGAAATTATTACCAAAACTAATTTCTGTTTTCATTTAATCAAAAATGCCCCTAAAACAAAATAAACCCCATACACCACCACCACAACCAAAGTAATTAATATATAATTATAGGTTTAGCATGGTTTTTAGCCATTTCAAATTTTGTGGTTCCAATTTCTATATTATTTCTCAATTCAAGAATTTATAGATAAATTTTTCTGTGTTTATAATCTGTTCTATGTGTTATTTTCAGTTTCTTTCTCTCTTATCACTTGAATATTAACAACACAAACAGTTATAATTCCAATATAATGTGTTTTGAAGCACTATCATGTGGTTTCCTAAAAAGATAATGCTGAAATAGATATACTTTGGATATGAATTCTCCCAGACACTCCAACTCTGATTCAGGCCCTGTGAATTCTGTGAACATATATTTTGTTAGAAAGTCTGTCTGAATTCCTGACTGTCATGGCTCTACTATTTCAGACATCAGACTAGCATAAGGGTAATCTAGTAAAGGCCACCAAATAAAGATGTGATGAGCAGCAAAGACTAGGAAATCACATTGTCCCTGGCATGACTTCAGTTAAAAATCAGGTCATAAAGGAATATGCTACTGCTCACATAAAAAATTATAATTTTGAAAAGTTTGGCTATTGATGGCTTGGATAATATTTACAGCAGGATTACATGGCAACACATTGGCACATATTCTGTACATATGAAATAGTCTCAATTTTCTTCAAGTTTCTTTTAAACTGTTTTCTTATATACTTAAAAATTATTTTCTGGTTCAAAGACAGGCCATGTCTTTTCTTCCTACCTCAAAAATCCTAATCCTGAATACTATTATTTTTAAATTGTCATAGTAAAATGAACTAATACATAGCACTAGTGAACCTTGTGGCTCAAAGAACTTTATAATTATTGTCTTCAGTTTCCTCATTTTGCCCTGGAGCACAGAGAAAACTAAAGTAGCCAAGAAGCTTTTGTGAAGACCTGATTCCAAATTCAAGAAATTAACAATTTGTTGTGTTTTTAATGAGACAGTCTACAATAGCAGTCAAAAATAGGTCCTAATGCCCATGACTCAACCTTGTCAAAAGAAAGCAGCTGCCACATCACAGTACTGAGAGCAAGGGCCAGAATCCACTAGCCTTTAAAAATGTCAATGCTATGGACTGGCAACTGTGTGGAAGTATTCATCCGTGGGGTTTTTTTGTTTGTTTTTGCTTGTTTGGTTGTTTTTTTAGTGAACCCAGAGTTGTCTTTAAATACACTCTTGCTTGTGTTCGTCACTAAAGCCATGGAATTAAACTCAAAACCCCAATGTTTTGAGAGTATAGAGTTCTGACAGACTTCTCTATATTAGAAAGGGTGATTAATTGTGAGCATTTAAAATCTTTAAAAATATATCAGTGCCTTTTAATTTCAAGCCTTTTTGGTACCTAAATTCTCCATTGTAGTGAGGAATGGTGTTAATAGATGTCATAAGAGTCTCTCTGGCAGCCTGCTTTTCTGCTAACTTGCCATTGCAGCAAGAAAAGGCTTTCTGCTTGAGATCTTCTGATCTAAAAGACAAGAATTTACTCCAGGGAACTGGAGAGACAGCTATGTGGTGCTGGTTAGATCCTGTTTCCTTTGCTGCCACTTTTCACTGACTATAGCAGACAAGACTTAAATGACTACACCAAAATATAACAAAAAGTTATTATTACCTGACACATAAACATCAAAGAAATAGCTTCCATCCTGGTTTGTTCTGTGTAAAGAAAAACAATAGCAGATTTGAGGGGTATCCCTGTGCCTTTCTGTATTTATTTATGTTACGGCTCAGCTGCAGTACATGAGAACCAGGTTGCTGTCCTTTCCTGTGCTGAGGATCAGAGAACCTCATGATAAACTCACACTGTTGAAAGGCAGTAATGCAAAATTAAATTTTTAGGCAACACTTTTCTCCCAGAAGTGATATTTAAAAACTGAATGATCAGGGCCCTATAGGGTCCATGGGGTGTACAATAGAGTCCTACCAACACTTGCCTCCACAAAGAGTTCCAATTAGAACCTACATTGTTCTTACAATCTACAGCTACCCAAGAACAAAGGTCCAGAATTCTTCTCCATGGCTTCCCCCTTGTTCAGTGCTACATTACTGCTGTCTATGTGGTGTATAATCTACTGTACAAAGACCACAACTCAATTCACTTTAAAGTCTGGTGGTAAGACAGGTCTTAGAGAGAAAATGTATTCAAGGCTTCATATTTAATCAAGTAAAATTTCACATAAGATACTCTTTAGGACCTGAGATGAGGGTGACAGAGAACAGTAGAAAAAGTGCATGTGTCTCTTCTCTTCCTCAACAAGGACTCTCTTTTAAACCAGGACAAAGTACAGCAAAATACTGCAATAACCATCTTAAATAGTCTTCTACCTGGATTCATGTATACCCATGAATAGACACAAAATGCATTGGCAACATCTCTAGCTTATTGTTGCTTCATGCCTAATTCTCCTAATTAACATGATCAGTGAGATGAAACAGTTAGCTAAATGAATGGTCTCACTCATTATAATGAAGCTAGCTTTGCACTTGTGAGCTTTTTGCTGTTAGTCTCTTGGAATGATTCTCCAATTCATAATGTCTGCCTGGAATTGGTCCACATAAAATGTAGAGCTGGATTCAAATGTCACTACAAGTACTGGTTGGGAATTCTCATGTTATTAGGCTTCAGAGCTGGCAGTGCAGCTTTCCAGACTTGTTTTTTAAAACAAAAAATGAATAAGCTATAATGATGTTGGATATGTGTGGGGTCACACTTACTTGTTGCCACAGGCTAGGAAGGTATGATTGTAGCTTAATTCTGGATGTTTGGGGACAGATTTGTCTAGGCTAATGGGTAACTAAAGAGCTGGAATCTGTCCCAGTTAACAGGGAAGAGAAAGATTTGTCAGCTTCAAACTATTTTCTTTATAGCCCTATTCAAACATACATAAAATAATTAATTAACATAATAGCAAAAAATATTATTTCCCCAAAAAACTAACAAAAATCATTTTATACATTCTCAAAGTCTGGATTTTTTTAAAAAAATTATTTTCAATATGACATTGTTAATGGTTCTAAAGGTGACATTGTATTTATACTTTACTGTCAAAGAATTTTAAATACTGGCATTATATGCTTTGTCTTTCCTCAAGCTTTATAATGAACTTTTTTTATGATGTTATGACAGAAAATGTGAAACAAAAGGACTTTGTTCTTACATGGCAGCAAAAGATAATTTTCAGTCTCGGTGTTTGATTTATTCTGCAATCACAGAATCACAAAATCACAGGATATGCTGAGTTGGAAGGGACCCAGCAGGATCTTTGAGCCCAACAAACACCCCAAGAATCCCATCATGTGCCTGGCAGCACCGTCTAAGCACTTCTTGTATGCAGACAAGCTTTGTGCTGTGACCACTTCCCTGGGGAGCCTGTTCTAGTGCCCAGCCACCCTCTTGGCAAAGAACCTTTTCCTGATATCAAACCTAAACCTCTCGCAACTCAGCTTCATGCTGCTTCTTTGCATCCCTCTCCTGTCATGAGACAGAAGAGATTTCTACCTCCCTCTCTGCTTCTTCTCATGAGGATTTTGAAGACTGCGATGAGGTTTCCCCTCAGTCTCCACTTCTCCAGGCTGAACAGATGAAGTGGCCTCAGCTTCCCCTCCAGACCCTTTGTTATCCTCATGGTCCTCTGGATGCTAATAGTTTAATGTCTTTTCTATGTTGTGGCACTCAAAACTGCCCCCAGAACTTGAGATGAAGCTGCTCCAGTGCAGAGCAGAGCAGAGCAGGGCAATCCCTCCCTTGCCCAGCTGGAGATGCTGTGCCTGATGCACACCAAGACAGGGCACATTCTGCAAATATTTGTATAACTATACAACAACATAAATTTCCCCATTTAAATATAGCAAGATATAAAGAAAAAAATCAGTATGTGACACTGTCTCTCCTTTCTAGATACAGCTATTGCTTTAGCAATTATAAGGTCATTTAAAAGTCAACATGAAATGAGAACACGAAGATCTGCTAATATTGACTAAGTTACTTAAAACACATTGCTGGAAAGTTCTCAGTTCTAAAACCAAAAATTGTTTCAGCCACACTAAAAAAGAAAAAAAAAAAAAAAAAAAAAAAAAAAAAAAAAAAAAAAGATAGAAGTATAGTTTTGCCTGTATCAGATAAAATGTCTATAGAAACAGATTATTAGTTAGGAGCTGACACAGAACCAGGCATAGTTCTAGCTAATAGGGGTTAATGTATGTTACTTTGAAAATATCTTTAAAAACCTGATAACACACTGAAGCACCTAGCATAGGTCCTTGAAGTGCTGGATGTAAACAGAATTCCAAATCACTTCAGGAGGAGCACTTTTCCCTAACCTTACAAACCTGGATAATACTAGCACTGCACTTTGATTTGCCCCAGCCCACAGTAGCAAGTTTTGTTTTCCCAACCTTGCTTCACAGTTCTGCCTTTTCTGACTTCCTCATAGCTATACTTATATAAAGCTTATGTTTGGTGGGTTTGCGCTTACCAAGCCAACAGCAGCTAAGCACCTTTCCTGGTGACTCACACCAGGTACAATTTGGATGCTGTCTGGCAAAATGAAACTCATGACTGTTAGATACCCTGGATGTCTTTGAGCCCTTCAGAGACAGGTTTTGTTTAGCCAATAGCTCCTGGTCTTAGGTTTCTAGAATGGAATGTGTTTTCTTGTGTGTACAAATTGAGTGTGAGGTAGGAGCCCTGAAGAATTTAATCCCCGTTTTGGAGAACTAGCTGATATGTTGCCAGTACTTGTTCAGAAGAGTTCCAGACTGAAAAACTCTACTGAGGTACGTGTTTGCCTTTTTTAAACTTCAGTCATAGTGACATGTTTGATTGCAGCATTGTACACCTACACTACGCACTATTTTACATCTACAATATGCAGCCCATATATGTTTTGATGCGTGTCAACTCATGTGAAAAAAGACAGCAATGTGCACCTAATTTCCACTGTCAGCAGGCTGCAGGGTATGCAGCCCGTGAAGCACTGCTGAATAAACTTATCTGAAAAATAAAACAGTTACAGTGACCAGAAGCAATACATCCCAGCGGAGATTTACAGTCCAACATTGATTTTGCTTTCTGTTTTCAGGGAAATTTTCTTGCTCTTCAAAACCGTTTCTAACTTACATCTATAATATTTCTTACTTACTATTCTTTTTATTTGCCACATTATTTTTGTAATTGTCCCAGACATCTAGTAGTTCCAAGAGGTTTGCTCAGACTTACTGTACGTACATGTGATTACAGGAATGTAATCTTTCTTTTTTACAGGAATGTAATATTTCTTTTTTCAAGAAAGTGTAAATGTTGTGTTTATGTATAAGATAAAATAACAAAAAAAAAGAGAATAGTTAGTTATTACCTAATAAATGAACTAGGCATTCTAATTGACCTTAACCTGTAGCAGTCTGGATAGACATTCTGTTTGGCTAAATTATTAAATCACATGTATTGCTAAAGGATCTCTTTGACATCAAGTAGTTAGCTGAAAACATAACACATATTTCTCACATTCATTCCTATTTATTTCTGTGTAGAAAATAAATAACTTCTAATACATTTTCATAAATTTACAGCAAGATTTGTGCTAGAAAATAGAAAAGTAAGGACAAGAAATGTGGGAAACTGTGCACAATTAAAGCTTAATAGAAGGAAAATCAGAAAAACTATAATACATCAAAATACCACTGTAAATATTTTTTTTCTCTGAAATGATAGGGAATTAATATAGTATGAGTTGAGTGACCAGCATTCTAAAATGTTGCATGATGGAAAACCTCAATGTAATGTAAAATTATTTGCATGACAATGTATTAAATTAAATTTAAACTAATATTATTTTATAATTTTTAAGGACAACCTTTAAGTCAATTTATTGGCTCAGAATGGCAGAACTACACTGCTAAATGGAAGGGGAAATTTATATGGAATGTGTGTTTTTTGTACCCTGAGGAAGATAAATTCTCCTAAGGTTTTTTTTAGTAGAAAGATTAGTTTTCAACTTTGTCAGTAACCTATTTCTTTCAGTCACTCTTTTAAGATTTTTATACCACTGTTAATTACTTAATATCCTGGCAATATATTTGCTTGATATGTTCTGATTCCAACTTGTCAGTGGAGACGTCATCTTTCAGTATTTCTCACTCTTTTACAGTGTTGTCTTAATTTTTTTTTTAACACGTTGTACAGTCATCTTTTTGTCTTTAGGGAAGAGAAAGAATAATCTAGGCTGAAGTCTTCAAGGCCTTCAAGAGTTTTAACTCTATTTGAGCAGTTTATGTTTTGTTGGTATGGCTTCATATTGAGACAACTTGTTTACTAATCGGCTGGGTACCTATTTTAATTGAAATAATTTAGTATGCAAACAGGAGATTAATCTCAGCAGTACAATTATGTTCCTGTCATTCACATTTGAAAGTTAGATTTTTAAGACAGATGGGTTTCATAGTTTTATTCTAAGTTTCTCCTTTCATATTTTTGTAAGCTTCAACTTTTTTGGCCTCAACAAAGTCTTTAAATTATGCTAAAATTCATAGGTTTTCCAGTGCAATGACACTGGCTCTTTTTGAATGACTGTATGAGACTATATGACTTGTGAGTAGTACAGATCATCTATTAAAAATCGACAGAACATATAATATGTAATAAATTGGTTAGTCTGAAATCACAAGTCCAAGAATTTTAGGAAATGCTATTTACATTCAAAGGGCTATGCTGATATTTTCTGCTGTGGGACTGGATTTGTCTTGCTTTATTATTTCCATCTAAAATTAGGTGCTTTATTAGTGCCATCTAAAATTAGGCAAGTTTACATGACTGTCAGTGGAGAGAGATAGGCATTCCAGCTGACAATTCGTCCTTGTTATCTGGGTCATGTATAGTAGGATGGGGTGAATCACCTTCTTTAAGTGCCTAGAGGAATGCCAGGTGATGATATGGATTAGTCACCTGATTTTAGACAGTTAAAGCAAGATAAAGTGAAGTCTGATGCACAGTGTCCAATGTAGTTACTGCAGCACTCTTCTTTATAGGCACAAAGGGTAAAAGATTTTGTCATCTGAAGATAATGTATGGTCTGAACTGTTTATCAGTTCCCTGACCTGGGTTGCAATAAGCAGCATGATTCCTGAATTAAGCAGGTGAATGGCATAGCTCCCGTAGTGACTGGAGTCCAGCAGTTCAGTGTGATAAAAGCAAGAAAAAAGCTGTTTTCTGTGGCTACTCTTGTATAAGAAGGCAAGCAGAGCATACAGACTTTGTCCTTCAATGCAAGCAAACAGGAAATCTACTACTTAGTGCCTGAAAGGTACTGACATCCAAATGCCTCTCTGTAGGTGACAATCACATGTGCCCGAGAAATTAGCATCTGTTAAAAGGTTCCTTGTGGAGGAATACTGTCAACACTTTGCAAATTGGATTTTATTGGTGATTTTATACTCTGAATACAGTGTAAATCTCTGGAATAATAGAATGAAGGGTAAATATTTTTCCTTCTGGAAAGAAAATGAGCTCACAAGACAGTAAATATCTTAAAAATTAAGACTGGGAGTATTTGTGGTTTTTTCATTTCTAGACAGTGGTGAATGATTTCCTAACTGTAGATTTCATACTAATCTTAAAATATTTAAGAAAAAAAAATACCATAGTATTTTGTGAATCATTACAATTTCTTCCTTTTTTTTTGTTCTTTTATGATAAAAACTTATTTTCTAAGGTCAAAGAGTTTAAAAGGGTTTTTCCACAAGCAGTTCAAATGGTGAGTATCGGTTTCTTTACTTTGTGTCTTTATTTGGTTTTGATTTGCTATTTGTTTTTGTTTTAAATTTTTCCTTCGAATTGACTAATTGCCTTATTATAAGCATACTGGAGCAAACCTAGATTTTATAAATAAAAACCTAGATTTTATAAACTACCATTTTTTGCAATAAATTGCAGTGTTACTTTATAAAGCCACAAGAGACACTGTGTACAGGTTCTGTTTCTGGCACTGTCAATTTTTGGTGGCTAGAAAATGAGAAATACATTATATCAGGGTGAATTTGAAACATTTTGATCAGTATATGTTTATTACAAGTTTCTGAAATCTCTTCTTACCCCTCCCCTTTTTTGAATTCCATATAGCTTGATCAAAACATATTTAATGAATAGATTAAACCATGGAATACGCATCGGAGCCTGTACAATTTATGCGCAATTTACATTAATTCTTTATTTCTTTGTTTGCAGCATGCTTATATTTAATTTACAGATTAAGAAATCTCAGATTACACAGATAAAACAGATAAGGAGATCTCTCAAGTAAGTAAATACCTTTTGACTTTTCATAAAGTTTATTATTGCCTTGTGCAGTACATTGGAAATACAGAGAAAATGAAAGAAGTTTACAATTTGTTGTTGTTTTGTAGAGAAATCTGTTTACTTGTATCCATTAAAAAAAAAAAGATAAAATCTTACTATCTCTTAAGAACAAATAAAGAAATACATCTTCCTAGAAGTGAAAAATTACAGGAAAATACCAATATAGAAATGAATACATTATAAAAAGATAGAGAAATGTAAGGAAAAAAAATTACAAAAATATTTCTATTTGGAGAGGAAAAGATGGAAAATTGAGGGAAGAAACAAAGAAATGTATTGTCCTCATACTTACACTGCATAGTGGTACAAAGTAAAACATTTAGGAGGTCAAAATGGTAATTTTGTAAAAAATCCCCTAACAAAACCAAAACATCCAATTGACTATTTGTCTTCAATATTCATTATTGCATCCTTGTGAAAGTATTCTGTATTCTGAGTGACTATGTTCTGATTCAGCTGATCTGATTTAAGAAATATTTTGTTCAAGGAAGAACTTCTTACAATCTGTAACTATGTTGAATTTTTTGTAATTTAAGTTTTCTGCCTGTTGAGAAAAACTCAGTTCCTTTTACCTATTACTCCCCACTAGAAGTTAGAAGGTTTTAGATGGTATTTTCTGTCAGTAGCAGCTTCAAGGACTATCTTAATGAGATCTTTAAATATTGTTTGGGTTTTGAATATTTTAAACCTAGGAATCAGCCCCACAAGTGTAGATGGAACAATGAGTTGGATGAGGCTTTTAAACACGCACAAGTGAACACGTGCACACATGCAAAATCTGCTTCTGTGAAGTGAGTGGGCTCAGGTTACCAGCAAAACACTGAGGCCAAAAGAGTTAAGCCATTTCTTCCATTTTCTTTAGCCCAAGTTGCTCCAGACATCTGTACATCCATTTTAGTAGATAACTCATCAAGCTTGTGCTCACTTTCTAAATTAGTGAAAGTACTCTTTTTCTAGACTCAACAGGAGAACCTGGACAGTGTAACCTAACATCCCTTCCTCACCTCCTTAACAGCACACACAATCAGGACTATCAACTATTGATTTGTTTGTTAACCAGAAGAACCAAAATTCAAAAGAAATACTGATTGGGTTTTATTGATTTGTTTAGCTGGGTTTTTTGTTCCTCCTCAAATTTAATATTTTTAGTGCAGTGATTGATTCAGGACTGATGATAACTTCAGTCAGCCACTTGAAGGTTTAACAGCTTTAGAAAAGGATGAATGCTGAAATAAACTGCAGTGTTTTTACAGGATTAATAGTAAAATATTTAAGCTTGTTTTATTTTCTTCTTCTCTTCCCTCCCCCGAAACTATTAATCTGACCTATTGAACACATAATACCTCTTTATGAATATATAATATTCCTTCAAAAATTTTAGTCTAGATTAACTAGTCCTGTTACAATACCACCCCCCTCTAAATCTCCCATAAAAGTATTATACAGAGCTGCCTTGTTTTATGGTACAACAGAGTGGAAAAAAATTATTCAAAGAATTATTTGCTTTCACCTGGGAAACCTATCATAGCTTCTTCAGCTACAATAAATGAATACTAATTTCACTGTCAGCAGGAATTCAGCCTTTCATTATTTAGATAAATTCACCTCTGTATTATAACTGTAACTCAGTGATGTCAGTAACTGAAAATAATGAAAAGCTGGATCTTTTACAGACATCTGAAAGCAGTATCATATAAGAAGCACAAAGCACTTCTACCTGTGGAGTCTACTAATGGCTTCTAGATGAAATAGGAGCAAATTGGCTATGAAGAATCCAGGTTAAAAGTCTAGAAATTGATAAACTTGCAAATCAGGACAATGTTGGTATGTAAGTTAATGGGAAAAATGAACAGCCTGTTCTAATTATCACCTCCATTCTAATCCTCTCTGCTTTCCTCATTTTAATCACTTCCTGTATAAAATACAACTTTTGATCATCCAAGTAAAATTTTTGCCCTCAGATTTTGCTTCTACTCTCTCTCTTACATAGGACTTGAGAATTAGCTGGGCTAATTCCGTATGGATTCTAGTAATATATTTAAGCTTTTTTGCTTCCTTCTCAACACACTCATAGATTCCTCTTATCGTAATCTCTGCCCCAACTCCTCAATTTTTCTCTGTGCCAGCCATTTTTTCTCCTACTTCCCTGGTGAAAAGAAAGTTTGACATAAAAAAGTAGTCAATTCTGATCAGTGTAAGGGGATCTCCAGGCATTATTTGATTAGTCAGCTTGCTTTAATTCACTCATCTGCACCCTTTTTTTGGCATATCTTGATTTCATCTTAAGCCCTATCATCCACAAATAAAACACGTGAAAGCACAGCTGCTGGTGCAATCAGGAGTTGTCAAACACAACGACAGTTGGCCTCTGTAAGTCAGGGTTTTCATGAAATACCTTCCTCATACTCTCCAGGTAGTGAGTAGCAGAAGCTTGCAATTGAGGATCTAGAAATGGTTCACTGAAATTACTTGACTCAACTTTAGTTCTAAGACTTGAAAACATGGTTTGAGAGAGTGGGAGTGACCGAGTCTATTTCTGCTTGGTTTAGTTTGGTTGGATTTGTTTCTTAAGTACAGGTAGAGAATTACCTTAACCATAAAAACTACAAGTATTATGCAAGGCTTACTGAACCAGGCCAAAGTATTATGATTACTGCCTTCAACAGAGAGCAACCAGGATGAAGAACAAAAAGGAACACAGAGCATCTGGGTGTAATCTCTCTTATTTGACAATAAAACCTCTACGAGAGACAACTTAATGTTTTAGAGAGTCTAGTTAATGTCATCCTCAAGGCATGCCTTAAAAAAGATTCTGTTGTTATAGGATAGCCCAAACAGTGAGTACATGATCATCAGGTTTAAATAGCTGTTTTACTGCCTATTTGAACAGGAGGGGGAAAAATCCAAGAAAAATACATTTTTATGGTGACAAAAAGGCATGGCAAAAAAACCAGGATGATAGTAGCAACTGCTATATCCCAGGAATGGCCACATTCTCCACCAGATATATCACTAAGAGTCAATGCTGATGAACACCAATCTTTTTGTGCAGAACATGAATGACAGAATAGAGAGCTTTTTCCTGACTACAGGCTGGGAAAAGCCTCAAAGTGTCTGCTGCCACTTTTCCTAATGGTTACTGCTGTCATTTTATGTAGCAGGTTTATCTGGAGGCTACTGTCAAGTGTCAGAATTCTGTTGTGCAAACACTGCAGAAAAATACAATCAAAAAGATTTATTTCTCCAACTTCTTCATAAAAATGTGCATGTTTACCCTACCCCACTTAGTCTAAGTACATAATGTCAGAAATCAGCATTTCAAAGTCTGAAGGACCTTACTGTGGCCATGACAAAAGGCATGGTCTCTTTTTCCTCAGAAAAGCTTTTTTTTTTTCAGAGTCTAGGTGCCACCTTTCCTTGGTATTCAAACTGACATTATAAATGGGAATCTTACATAAGCACACTTCCCAGGCAGTTCATGTTCTTTGACTTTATTTAGGTTAGGAGCTGTTCATGAAGGCCATTATTACTTCAGTAATGAATCAATGTAATTTTAAGGTCTTTAAAAGCATTGCATTAGGCAAGATTTGAATATTTCTGGTGGAAAAAAATGTCAGTGTAAGTGTTCTTGATAAAAGATAGCTTTAAGGCCTCGAGATAAACCAGCTTTAAGGCCTCCAGATAAACCTGCTCTATAAAATCAAAGTGAGCATGTAACTTCAATGTAATTGTCTTGAGAATTTTAGGATCTACTCTGCAACTAAATTATTATAAAAATTAATTTCATTATGTTGCTTTGAAAATAATATCCTCTTTTTTGTTTGTTTTTTACCTCACATAGATCACAGATGTGCATGAAGGAGACCTATACTTCTAATCAATTAATTTCAGCTCTTTTTCTTAGGATGACAGATTAGTTGTTTGTTTGTTTTCACTTGACTCCTCTGTTCAGAGCCACCACCTTTTGGTAAAGTTGTTATTATATGCTGGATGAGGTTGCTGGAAAAGAAGTCTTTTCTGGAGGCTGCTATAGTTGTGGCTAAGGATGTCAAAAAGGGAGAAAATTTTCCATGCTGCTAGAGAATAAAAGCTGCTAGAGTGTCAGTTCTGCCTGAGTAACTTACATCAATTTAAACATATTTGAGATCATTTCCCTCCCCATGTTGTTGACTGTAATTTCAGTTTGGTTTTCTGCTACAGGATATTCTTAAACTAATTGCATACCATGAAGAAAGAATTTTCTCTTAATATCAATTACACAAAGAGTGAAATAGGAGATAACGGGAAATAGCCACATAGAAACTACCCTCAACTGAAAAAAATATTTTGTTTTAAAGAACTGCCTTACAACTTTGTTAGTCTCTTTATGAACAAAGAGAAACAAAACAATAACTATTATTTTTGAATTCTACAGAAAATCTAATTAGATGGGAGCAAAAAAAAATTAGTTTCAGGCATTTCCTCCAAGTTCTTAGGTCTGGCTTAAGCAGTTTCTTTTGGGATATGACAAAGTATATTAATACTTGCATAGTATAAACACATGCACATAGAAAATAAAAAGAAAAGGAAAAGAAAAAAAACCCAGTCACTTTTTCACTTTCCTGCAGTTAAGTTCTTTAAAAAAATCAGTGAACATAGTATTGCTTTTCATGTGCCAATTTGGCCCTAGCTATGTTATACCAGCTGCTTTGCTAAGTCAGGCTCTTAATAGATGGCAAGTAAAATGAGTAAGATTGAAGACAGGTGAGAAGAAAAAGGCAGCAATAGAAATCAACACAGCTGGGAGGAAAGAGCAGAAAACTTATGTTCACAATTTAGGAAGATCTTCAGATGCAGCCATAAAGATGATATGGTGTCTGGTCCCTTCACTCATTTTGTCTGCAGAGGACGTCTCAGAATATCAAGGAAAAAAACCTGAGCTATTAAAAAGGAAGAACTGCAGATTTAAACATTCAGAGGCACCTGTTAAAGCCCATGGTTAAGCAGCACTGTGATATATATATATACATACATACATAAATACATACATATATATATATATATATGTACATACACACACACACACACATATATGTGTATATATGTATGTATGTCTATATCTATCTCCTCACATGAAATTCATTCTGGTTAATGAATTTTAATTGTATTATAGCTCATACCTGTGTTTGTGATCATCTGTCAGATGCCTCACAATCTGTGGCTGAAATAGAAAGTGGTTTGATAGCAATCAGTTTGCAATAGCAAGATAAATGTTACTTGCTGTAAAAATAAAGTAATAAACCTGAGAGCTCTTTTGAGATTTTTATCAAAGTCTCTTCACCTCAAAATTCTAATTTGTGGGAGATTGAGTGCTCCATTGCACTGGATGCATTTGTAAAGCATGGAAATATGGAAATGTTAGTCAATGGTTCATGGTCTAAAAAATTCAGAAAAAATTCTCAAGGCACCTATAAAGAAAAAGAGAGAGCAAGACAATACATTTTCCAAATTAGGAACTTCTTTAGCTCTCAAACAGATTTAAATCTTAGGAACACAGAAGATATAAGGGAATAAATAATTTAAAGGGATGCAGGCAGAACATAACTTTTGGGTTATTTGTCTGATGGATTAGTTGATTTATTGACTGATTATTTGTTAGGGTGTGGGATTTTTTTGCTCTACCTCTGAGGACATTTTGACTAAAAAATACATTATAATGAATTATTAATGAGCAATACAAACCTAATAAAGAAACGGAAATCAAAGTGTTATTAGGTAGTTTTAGAATCAAATTATGGATCTTAGACCTCTCTACTGTCTACTAAACACAAAAATATCTTACCACCTTGAAAAATGAGTATAGAATATTATTTTCTGACTGTCTGTGAGAAAGAAAAAATAAAAAGACATTTTATTTCCTTAAGAAAAAAACAAATGTGTCATATTTAGAAGTGGTGTAGGGAATACATTCCTTCTTGATTTTATTAGCTTCAATGGTCTACTATATACAACTAATGAAAATATATTAATTCAGATTAAATGCTCTTTATGGTATTTCTGTATTTGTTTTTGATTTCACTGCATAAGGAAAAAATTATACATTAACTCCAGAGGAATAATCTATATACAATTAATTCTTGCACTGAACTTCTGTGATTTTGCCACTATTTTTACTCAAGCATAGAGATAATAAGAGTTGGATCAAATTGGTAAAAATAATTTGAATGAAGAACAACAGAGAAGATGCTGACAAGTCCAAATCTCTTTTGTTATTATTTTAATTCGACTCATCATGTCAGACCATGTACTTTGGGAAATAATGTTACCTTTCCTGGCCTTAAAAATCCAAATCCTTTTATTTAAAACGTGTTTTAGACGTGAAAATTCCACTCAGCATTGGTTAAATTCTTTCCTGATTTAAAAAAACAAAAACAAAAACAAAAAAACCCAAAAAACAAATGCAAAACAATCCTGCAATTACTTTAGTTCAATGAACAAATTTTGCCCCATGGTGGAATTTTATTCCTTGACTTCACAATATTTACTACTCTTTTTTCAGAGATTCATAAAGCAATTTGTAAACCAAACACATGAAAATTTAATCCCTTCCACTGAAGTGTAACCACTTGCAATGTGCTGATTTATGGTAATGTAGCAGAAGTTATGAAGACTGCAACTGTCTAACTGGAATTGGAGAGTAAACTGATTTACTCAAAATATAATTTAACCAACACAGTGGAATTAACAAATCTGTACTTATTAGAAGTGCCTCAAGAGCCTTGATTATTATAGCTTATGAGAATATTAATTTTACACTTTATATGAAAGGTTGAAATTCTAGCAAAACTGATTCTTATTTTTCTTTGAGGAAGTTGTTTTCCTAAAGTATAACTGTGCCATTAAATTAATTAATTAAATTTATCATTAATTTCATTATTTTAAAGATGTTTCAGATGAATGAAGTAAAAAAAATTACTGAAATTAGCTCCACTGGTTACAGCATTGTGGTAATACTACTAGGGTTGGGGGTTTTATCCCTTTGTAAACCATTCACTTAAGAGTTGGGCTCGACGATCCACGTGCGCCACTTCCAACTCAGAATGATCCGTGAAAACCGTGAAACAGCAAAATCAAAGCCAAAATATTTTGGCATGTTCTTAAAATGTTTCTCATCCTATTCAGACCTGTAAATACTTATATCCACTAGGCATATATGTGTGGTAGATGTAATACATTAAAAGAAAATCTTAAGTCTTAGGTTTCCTTATTGTATACCTATCTCTTTTATTGAGATAGGTATGCAATAAGGTATACAATGAGTTTTCTATTGTGCTTAACATGATTTCTAGAATGTCTGCTTTTGTAACACTTGTTTTCTTGGATAATTGCAGTATTTTAATATTAGTTCCAAACTAAAAAAAACCCTACCAATAGCAATGCAATACAGTGATGCACAAGCTGAAAGGTTACACAGCCAAGTAAATACCATTTTTGTGAGACACATTGGTCTACTGAACAGAATAGATTTAACGAGGGCATGGTCTTCCCACAGATGTTAAATTCATGTCCTTTAGGGTGCTTTTGTTTTGTATGTGAAAAACTAGAAATAATATTTTTCTTCTGATATGTTTAATAAATGCATTTGTTTAGACTAGAAGTATTAGTAGATCTGACACTGAAAACTAGAGCAGAGCTAGCTTTGTAGATATTGAGCTGCCTTCCTGCAGACAGCTACAATATTGCAGATTTCAATACTGTCAATGCCAGTTTGTCAGATGCCTGGAGGAGTGTCAGCTTGGGTTATCCTTTATGTAATCGTCATTATAATAAACCCAAGGGCTTGAAATACAGTTTCTATTATTGCCAAATGTGAATGTATGTCATAAATTAATTAGAATTAGTTTACAGAATTGTGTGTGTTGTTTTGTTTGTTTGTGGGGATTTATGAGATTCTGCTTAAAATTTCAATTAATCAAGATCTAAATCTCTGGTTTGAAGTGAACTCAGAAACCTACATTTATAAGGAGTATTTGCACAACTGGCCTTTGACTGTTTTTGATATCAGACTTTTAGACCTTAATTTTCCTTGATTAGATGCTTCATATAATCAGCTAGTAGCAAGTGTGATTTGCACACACATTGTTGTTACACTTTTCTTTGTCCATCAATTTAATTTTGCTGAAAGGAGAAATGGTAAAGAAAGTATCAATTTCACAATGAGATTGGGCTGAAAAGAGATCATGGTGTAGTAGCTGGCCTTTAAAATACTTTAAGTAGACTGGAAAATTTTAATACAAAAATATACCAAATCCCATAGTGAGAAAGTACTATATAACAAAAATACTAGATTTCCCAGAGGAGGTGAGCTTTCTGGGGTCTGCAAATGTTCTGTAAAACTAATTCCTGGAAATTTCACAGATTCTACCACTAGGTAGAATGCTTTCAAGATCTGCACTTGCCTCTGCCTTACTGTCTTAGAGCTCACATTTTCTTAGTCCTGACAGATGCAGATAGACCACGTGTTAACTCTAAATTTACTTCACATTCTGCCTTTTTTGGGGCGAGCTAAGTTACTTTCAAACATGATGCTTAGGAACGAAAGAACACACTGCCATTTGCAAATCTGGATGAGAATTGGATGCAGAGGATTTGGTTTTAGCATTTTACCATCCGTGTCTCCTGAACTTGGATGGTGTGTAGGGAGCCAAGTTCCTACACACCAACCTGAACTTGGCCTCAGTGTAATGTACAGGTAGAGATATAACTTCCTTCAGATGTCTCTGAAATGCTGAAACAACTGGTTCTTACATCCAGGGATGTGAATCTGTGATGGTTAGGTGACAAAGGGCCTTCCAAATTAACTTCAACAGTGATCTGTTGCTTCAGCCTTGTGGCTCAGTCTTCAGAAGTCATTTCTCAGGATAAAGTTTTCCTGCTACATCCCTGCAGTGCAAGCCCTGCTAAACTGACCATAGAACTTGCCATGCTTTCAGGTGTTGAGAATCAAAGGCAAAAATCTCTTGCGTGGCAAAACCTTAAAGCTAGTGTTGTCAGCAGAATAATAGCCCACTCTAGTCCATCCTAGGCCAGAGAAATGTTCATGTCTACAAAGCAAACCAGTTCTGGAAGGTCTTGCTCCCTACCTCCAGAAGAAACACATCAGAATAATCTAAGATGGCAAAGAGATGTTTCAGAAATTCTCAGCTCAGCTTTCCTACTCAGCACATGGATCCTAGGGTCCTACTAAGGAGTTTTCCAGAGAGACCTTCTCAAGAAAGATTTACCAAGAATAAACTTTAAGTTATGGGTCCCATAACTCCACATCTAAACAACCCTAAAGGTGGGTCTAGCAACAATTTAGGTCATTAAGAATAACAGTTTAGGGAGGACACAGTGCAGATTTTTCTTCATCCACACTTACTGAACTTCAATTTAAACTTAGTGCATCTATTATTCAGGTGATATACATCAAGACAAGTGCCCTGGAAAAGTGTCATATTTATTTAGGGACTAGATCCTTGTCCTTAAAGTAATTTTTTTCTTAAATTTATTGATATGTTTAGTCCTCAAAAGATTAAATAATTTTTGCATCCTTAAAAAAAGTAAATACATTATATATATATGTGTGTGTGTATGTGTATGTGTGTGTGTGTGTGTATAATAAATGCATACATTTCCTTATACGTCTGCTTCTACTCTGTTATTATTGTTTTGCTTTGCCATATTTGTTGTAAAGGTGTTAGACCTGAATTTTTAAGAGCTTTCTCTAGGTTTATTTAAACAAAAAAAACACTGTAGTTTCTTTTTTTTCTGTATTGATTTTAGCAGTTTCAATTAAACCTGCTTTCTTCATGCAAGAATCTCCTCAAGGAAACTCCATCAAATAATAAATTGCACTTTTCCAGCTGTCACTAATGAGAATATTAGCTTCTCTTTCCAATGTGTTATACTTTTTAAAGGTTTTTTAATTCTGAATGTGATTAAATTACCAAGATTTATTATCTTTATATTAGAGATGTCCTTACTGTTAAGTATATTACATTTGTTTTATATTCTTTTTTAAATTAGATTGAATTCTCAACTACCTTAATTACTGTTTTGCAAGAATGGGTGGAAAGAGGCACATCACCTATGCATTCATCATAATTATCCCAGCGATAAAACAGATAGCAATTAATTTGTCTGCAAAGGAGATGTGTTGTGAATAGAGCTTTAGTTTGCAGCACTTGATATTATAAGAACACCTACTGCGTGAAAAGCTTACTTTCCACCTAAGAAATCTCATAAGAAACATACTTCTGTAGTATTATGCATTTGAAATCTGAAATTTTTCTGATACCTCCTGATACCTCCCTGCATACTTACAGTGCTACAAGATTTTCAGCCTTAATACAATTATGGCTTAGCATAGACAAAATTAATTATTTCATTAAGACAACTAAATTATAGAAAATCAGAACCACATGAATTCTCTTTTTCTTTCAGATATCCTCAGTACATACTTTTTTCCTCCTTTGACATTACTTGGTTTTATACAACTGGTGTTTAAATTTGGTTTTGAGATATCAATTTCATTTACTTTTTAATAACTCTGCAAAGTGCATATGAAGACTTCTTTAATGTAGCTGCTGGCAGCACAACTGTACCATTATAACTGTAAATGACAGATTTCTTACACAAGTAAAAGTAGAGAATAATGCAAGTCTGTGTTTAAGTCTAAAACCCACATATTTTTATTTCATTAGGTGTAAGCCATATCTTGAAATATCTAGGTGAGGAGAATTTATTATTACTTCAATGAAAAGTTATATCCCATTAGTTTATTAATATGAGAAAAGCAATTAGGGTTTTGACCAAAATGTTTCATGTTTCAGGTTTTCTCAAAACTGCACTTGTTTATGAATTAGAAGTTATAACTTCTGAGCAAGTTTAATTTCCACAAACTTATCAATTGCAGAAAAAGTGGTGAGCTGAGATCATATACGTACCCACTCTTCATACGAGACAGATTTCAGAATACAATGAAGTAGATGGGGATTTTTCTCACACTCAACTCTCTCTTTCTGTCTGTGTGCCACACAGTAAAGCTTTAATCTGTCACACCATCACCTTCACCAAGACTATCAGTCAGTGCTGAGCTGTCTACCCACTGTTTCCCTGCAGTTCTATCCTTAGGTGTGCAGAGAAACAGCAATTAAACGGACTGGATTGGCTCAGGATCCCTGTGAAGAAAGGAGGAGAACAAGGGAAGAAGTACCCCAGGAACCAAAGCAGATCATTGATAACTGTGAATAGCTGGATTTAATCAGAATTTATAAAAAGTTCTTGGCAAGAGTGTATCATACAGAATTAAGCAAAAAAAAGAAAAGTATTTCTCTTCCAGCCAAGGAAGGTACACTTGAAAGAAAAGACTAGGAAAAGTTTTAAGTTCTTGAACTACTCAGACAACAACAATAAAGAGGGAGCAAGAGTGAAAGTATGTTTGATTTTTAATTTTTTTTTAAATTTTCTTGATCACTATGGATCAAACCATGAAGTGTTGGAATGTTCTGTGAATGGTGGTCCATGATGACTTTTGATAAAGGATTGCTGTTGCTAACACCAGCTGTAGTGAAAAGCAGGAATATTTTTTATTCAACATTATAGCATTTTCTTACTTCAGAGATTTCTGTTGATGAACTTGGCCTTTTAGAAAAGACTGGATATTGGTACATTGTTTTCCACAGGATGAGTTTGTGTCTGAGATATTTGAAAGATGATATAACCTGAAAGTAAATTATGGATTTTGTTTTCTGGAGAATTTGGATAGTAAAGAGCACACAGGACACCAAATATCAGTATTGACACAAAGTTTTGTTAGCAAAAATTATAGTGTCAGAAATTTTCTCACAATGACATGTGTCTCATGGAAAGGGAAGATTTCCTTGGACCTTGCTATTGGGTTTGTCTGCCAGTGTTCTTGACCAGTCAGCATCCTTTTATGGGAACCCTTCACTGAACAGTCCTGCTGTACAGGAGGATGGTTTGACTGACTTATTCAGGGAAATACATCAACAGCATAATGGAGACTCCTCAGCAGGCCTTCCATTTCATTTGAGTACATTGCCCACTGCCAGTGCCTGCCAGCACCTCTGAAGGACTCACACTAACTGCCTGTGCAAAAGCACTCTTCATAAATACAAAATTGTGATGGGTTAAGGTTCAAGGATTGCCAGTGACACTCTGACTGCAAAAACATTCAAAGCAATGCACAGTTAAGCTCTAAACCCCAGTAAAAATATTTGGTGTGAATGCAGTGTGTTTCTTACCCAACAGGTATGCATTAATATTACAATTGGGCTATAGTGAACCAAGTTCATCTGAGGAGAGTGATTTCACCAAAGTTGTTGGCTCAGCAGCAGGACATCTTCTCCCATCTCCCCTAGTTGACAGGTGCTGTGCGGTTTCTCAGCTGCAAAACCCCACCAAGTTCCCCTCTCCCTGCAAGGATTTCAGTAGAGCCTGGCTGTGATATCTCCTCTCTGCTCCACCCTCTGTTCCATCCATTTTATCTTAGCAGGTGCTTAGGGCTGCAGATTGTGTGTGTGGGGACTCATTGTGGAACAGGTTTTGAGCAAGCCAACTGCGTTCCATCCAGGGAGCAGCAGTTCTACTTCATCCTGTAATTTCCATGTCATTCTAACTTCTGTTAAAATGAGAATATAACTTCTCAGTTTCCTCTGATTTTACCCCCAGCCATCTTTCCACAACATATAATAAACTTTAAAAGCAAGTTTTAAAAACTTTTCTGGTTTTAGGAAAATGGAGGTTAAACCACATCTTTTTTCCCATTCATTTGTAATTTCATGTACTTGCACATTAGTTCCATGCACTTGCAAACCTAAAAAATACACTCATGATTTTAATTTCAGAAATCACTTGGGTAGGTCTGGATGTCATCTGATAAAAGATGAGAAATGATTCATATAATGCTAAAAAGTAACTTGATCTCAATCAATCTGCTGAATAAGTTGTCTGTCTTATCCTTTTGGAATTTAAAAGGAAAATTTAAAGAGGAATTTCAACTTAAACAGATAAAAGAGTATATATCTCTTGGCATTTTTATATGTATGAATATTGTTTATAGTCCTAATTAGATCATAGAAACATAAAATTTGTATACATATACAGGCACACACACGTAAAAATGTAGAAAAAACATTAGCACATGATTTTTGATGTGATTTTTTTTTAATATACTTACATCACAAAGAAATTTAATCTTTGTACATACACAGAAACAGAGAAGGTTTAAGCAGGATTTCAGGTATTCTAAGAATCTGTTTTCATGCTTCTACCTAGTTTTTATTCTTGCACCTACATCAAAATGTTAAATGTAACTTCTAATACGTGTTTAGTTTCTTTGTCATTTCTTCAGGTATGACATTTGCATTTATGTTTGATTCATCCACGTAGAGAAGAGGGTATCTATGAAGTGATTTAGGAAAGTCATAGCTCAGTTAGAAGCCTGTCTTTCCCGTGGGGTATTAATGATGTATCAAATCTTCCAGGCTAGTGCCCCTGTACTCAGATTAAGTCCTCCATCAGAAATGTATGAATCACTCAAACATGTATAAAAACTCTTAGATTAATTGGTAAGCAAAAGTGAGTCATATACATTTAAAAAGTTTAGCCCTGATTCTCAGTAGCCACAAGCCTCCATTGCAATCTCTGAATGCATCAGGTGAAGAAATAAGGCTTTACTGTCCTGTGCATCTTTAATTCTGGTCACACACTTTCTATATCTCAGCAGCAATGATTGACTACTTATTATTTAGATTTAATAAGCAATGGTCCCTGTCAGTTTTGTCACTCCTCCCTGAAAGATCAAGAGCTATAATGAGAAGCATTACTAAGGGAAGATTAAAAGAGACTCAAGCAATGCAGAGAATTTAAAAGACTAAAAACTAAACAAAATCAGATAGACAGATGAAAAGACAACCAGTAGAGAAACATCAGAACTGTGACAACAAAGATACAGGTAGTGGCATAGTCAAGGATTAAATTAAAATGGAGGTGATTGAGTCTTAGAAGAGCAAAGTACAGGGTTGGGGGGGAGCAAAAGAACAAAGAAAATATCAGAAAGATGAAGAAAGAGGGATCAAAGGAAATAAAATTAAATATACAAGACATAAAAGAGAGAAGCTACAGATCAAGGCTAATATTCAGTGTACCATCAAGTCATCAGAAAAACACCTTCTCAAATACTGAAATCATACTGGAGATTAAAAAAATCTAAAAGAAAAAATTCATTGTCCTAGAAGCTTTAGTAGAAATCAGTATAAACAGAATAGAAATTATTTAAAGTGCTTCCACAGTCAGGTCTCCACAATTTTGTGATATAAATATGTGTTATCATTTGAAGGCACAGTAAACTAAGGAATTAAGAGACAGCTCCATGTGGTACACTGTCTGTAAGATCTACTGCAGAAACACAAAGTTTAGCAAAGACAAAGGGAAGGGCATTTTTTTATGACAAAAGTGTTGTATATTTGGGCATAGAACATGTGGAGTGTTTACAGAGTGTAGGTGTTCTCCAAACAGCAGCCACTTTAAAGGCAAAATAATAACAATGTCTGCATATACAAGGAAGTAATTTCTTGTTAACCTATAACTACAGGGAAATTCCATTATCTTCCTGCTGCATTAAAAACAAATTGAGAACATCCAAAGGGAAAATAACTTCTTAACTATATTCCATTAGATTTCCCATAGGAGGTGAAAGAATGTTTTGCAAAAGACAAATGAGAATAATTCCTCATATAAAACAAATATATGAAAGGAAATAAAACCAGGTTTTCCATACACACTAATAATAGGGTATTTTGTGGGGTTTTGGATTTACTTTATTTTAAGCTTGGCAGCTTTATATATAGAAATGGTTAAAATACAATGACTTGTCCCAAGCATGTAGATATATTTTGCAATTAATATTTATAATACATGATTTAAAAAAAAACAAAACACCACAACAGGAAAAACTTCTCAGGCATTTTGTTCCCTATTTTCCTGTTTAATTAGGTATTTATTGTTAGTCGTTAGATTTTTTTTTCTTCATTGACACTGTTGTGAGAACTGTAAGATCATATTGCTTATTCAGTTTAGTAGAGAAACATCCTGCTGTTCTTTGGAAAGTTATTCTGGATTACTAATTATTCCTAAAATTGCCCAGAATTATCAGAATATACATTGTCAAAAAGATAACACAGCTTATTTTTCAGCTGTCACTCTGAATTTACTCTTACCATCAGAGAAAATCTAGACTTAAAGAATGGATTTTTGACAGTCATGACTTTTCAGTCATAGGCAATATAATAAAGTAACTACAGATTCATTGCAGAAGAAAAAAAAAAAAAAAAGTTGTCTTTTTTCCCTGCCTAAGCATTAAATAAAATACCTGAGAGTATCAATTAATCCTGAAGCTGAAAATGGGCCTTAGAAAGTCACAATCCATCTCCCTCTGCAATGTCAAACTGCATAATACAGGGTACTGTACTTTTTCAGACTACTGTTTGTCAAGTTTGTGAGTAAGGTTATCCACAGAGGACGGTATGACAAGCACTCCAGCAATGCATGCAGTTCTGGTGAGTTCCTTGATACCTTGCATTCAACTAAAGATTGCATTGGATAATTCCTGTTCACTTGTTGGCATTTCTTCTTCCCCTACCAACTGATTTTGCTGGTTATCAAAGCTGTCTGTGTAAACCTCTCTGTGGAATGACATTTTGCTAGATGTTCTAGGAAATGCATTGCAGACCTGATGAACTTTTAAAAGGATCCTAGTTCTCCACTTCATAAATTTACTATAACCTTGAGGGTAAAGCACATTCATTTTGGGAAAAAAAAAAAAAAAAAAACAAAAAAACAAAAAAACAAAAAAAACTTAGCCTAAATCAAATTATGATAAATGCAAATACACATTTTTATTTTCACCAATTAGAGCAGATGGCAAAAAGAGAATACACAGGTAAGAAAAGAACAATAACAAAAAACCCCAGAAAACAAATAAGCAAAACCTGCAACAAAACCACATCTGTTTAATGCAAGATGGGATCTGGCAAGTAGTTTTCTAATTTTTTTCTTCTTTTTTGTTTATGCGTTTTACACCAGGAGGTGCTGGTGCCTTTTGACACCAGCAAGAAATATACTCTGTAAGATGCCTTTAAAATGCTGTTTATTAGAGCTAACAATATAAGAGAGAATGCTGCAGATGATCATATATCTCTTTGGACTTGGGAACCCTGGGAGACATAGCCTTGAATGAGCCTCTTATCCATGTGCAGCATGCTGTGTAGACCCTGTCCACAGAAGTCTCCAATTTCTGTCATTTGAGCAGCTATAGGATTTTCTTACAAGGAAACAGCTTCATCCAGAATTTCTACAGTCAAAGAGCAATAATGTTTGCACAAGAACAATTTATTGCTGCACTTTTAGTTCAAGGCAAGGCCATGCAGATGGCATAATCACTGGTACCAAGCGGGAGATTCCTTGCAGGCTCCTCTACTACAGCACAGCCGCTGAGCTTGTGCTGCAGGGGGAGTTGTGCAGCACAACGCAGCCTGAAGGCCACTCTGGACAGCACAGACCTGGGCATACTCCAGTCAAATGACATGTAGATCAGCAACTCCTTGAGGTACAATCCTTTTCCAGTCTGGATCACTGCACTTTACCTTACAATCTCTCTGAACACTCATGCAGGATTTCTACTTTCCTTCCTAACCTAGATACCAAGCTGCTTCTAAAGGAAAGGATCTTCTGTTGATGAAACCTGCTAACTTTTTAAATGACTTGGGGTTTTTTTAGTCCTAGGGGACAGAACAGATCTAATTCTTTCTCTGAAATGTACAGTTTCAAGTTTTCTTCATTTTTAGAAAACCAATGCTTGTTTCCTTATTTGGTTTTGATAGGTCATACTTTTATGGTACCTGTCATTTTCATGTCTCATTTTGGTGTGGTTTTTTTTTTTTTTTTTTTGTTTTTGTTTTTTTTTTGGTTTTTTTGGTTTTTGTTTTTTGTTTTTTTTTTTTTTTTTTTTTTTTTTTTTTTTTTTTTTTCCTGGACATTCTTTACACTGCTCACAACTTTTGTGAAGTTCAGAATCTAAAAGATATTCAGATTCAGCACTACTGGTGCTGAGCAAAGGTAAATTTAGAAATGTATTTTGAGGGTTCTTCCCCTAGGTACTTTTCCTGCTTATTTTCTGCCTGCTCAGTTACTACTGGGTATGCCATATGTATGCAGCTTATTACAGAATCATAAACTGGCTTAGATTGAAAGGGATTTTTGAGTTCTTTTGAGTTTTTTTTGAGTTCCAATCTCCCTTGTCATGGGCAGGGACATTTTCCATTAATTCACCATTTAAAGTACATATTCTGTTACATGTCACTGTTGGATTTCATTCTAATTTCATTCTAATTAATTCCTCCAATCGCAGCTCTTCTGTTCCTTCATAGAAGGGTATTACTACTTCTGATCTTTTTTCCTTCTCATTGAAATATAAACATTGAATTTATTCTCCTCATATCACCCAGAATCCTGATGTATCTGCCATGTGTGAGCTCTCAAACACAGGCAATAGTAGTCCTAAACTTCTACTGTTTATGTAATTTTGCACAATACTTGTTGGATTATGGAAATTTCATATTGTGTGAATGCATATGTTTCCTTCTCTGTTCTTTGCTACAGTCTGACTTTCCTTCTTCTGTATAATGGAAAATTTTCCCAAAAATTTCACAGTTGATCACCTGTCAGATTTTGTTATCCTGTACACCTGCTGTCTTCATTCAAATTTATGATCCAATACCTGCAAATATTTTATCTCTTTTTAATGGGGAGACTACCATAATACAATAATAATAATTTAATGTTGAGAAAGCAACACTTGGCTAGTGTCAATATATGTAAAACCATTCCCTTCTTTGGAATGGAAGATGCACATGTTTCCACTCAAACTTTTTAAGTACCAACAAGAGCTTTAACTCTTGATCATTTTCATTGACACTGTCATAGGTATTGATAATGGATATGTTCCAGCATCAGTGCTTAACAAGAAAACTTGTTAATCCACTGTGAAGAAAACAATACTTTTCTTCTAGTAGTATAGATTCCAATGTCAATAATGTCTATACATGCTAGAACTTGTATTTTACATAATATTGTTTCTACAATAGCTATAGTTGATGCAAATCCATAAAAACAAAAAAAAAAAAAAAACCCAAAAAAAAAAAAAAAAACAAAAAAACCCAAAACAAACAAACAAACAAAAACAACAACAAAAAAAAAAACCACTGGGTTTTATTAAGAACCATTACTTAAAATCAGATATGGAGTTATACTCTGAGATGATAGTAAATTAGTGTGACTTACCTTTTTGAAAATGAGATCATATTCTTATCAGATTGTAAAAGATTATTTTAATTTGTTAATTATTTTATAGTTTATAAAACCTCAGGTTTGATTAGCATTGTACTTCTAATAAGAGATAAAATTTAAATAATGTAATTAATTTTGAAATATTTTTATTGTACCTACCTCATGTAAAAGGTGAAATGATACCATAAAATTATAAAGAACATAATTAATTATAATTTACTTTTTTAAAGTCCTTGCATATTTCTATCTTGTTTGTAAAAAACTTAAAACTAAGCAGTATCAGTTTTTAACTTTTAGTTTCATAGCATAAACTTCAGCTGTTTGAGATATTTCCAGAAATTAAGAACTATACTATAGCTGGTTGAAAACTTTTAGTTTCATAGTATAAACTTCAACTTTGAGATATTTCCAGAAATTAAGAACTATACTATAGCTGGTTGAATTCTCTGATCTGAATTGCCCAGTCATAAATAAACAGTGCTGTGCACTTCTCAGTATTCAAAGTTTAAATTTCATGGAAATACAGGAAGGAAGCCCATTATAGTTACGTTCTTTTTTTTAATTTTCTTTGATTTGGAGGGGTGATTTATTTTAAACATCTTTTAAAGAATCACATTTTTCCTACTCCAATGAAAAATCCAAAAAGGGATTAAAAAATTATGGTAAAAAAAGTCTCAGTGTTTTGGTATTGAAATTGCAGATCAAATCAATAGGATCCAAAGACTTATGAGGTTATCCAGTTTAAAGTCTTAAGTCAATACCTATAATGAATAATAAAAGGATGTCAGGTGTGGAACATTAGTAAGTATGTTATTGCTTGGATTGTCTGTCTGAAACTTGACATTTACACATGATCAGAGATTATTCAATATAAATAATTCTCTCTGTTGAGTACTTATTTATTCAGAGTGGCATGTTGGTTTTCTAACAACACCATAATGAAGAGACTTCTTCAGAGCTTGTGGAGAGGGATTTTTCCTAAAATTTCAAGAAGTGTTGTGGAACTGAGGGATAGTGTATAAGTGCTTTAGAGGATGAAGCAGACGTGAAGACAGAATTTTTATGGAAATGCATCTTACCATGTCATAAGAAGAGAATGACAACTGCAGATAATCTTGTAAACTCTACCAGTAAAGGAACAAAAAGGAAATATTTGTGAAGATATTTAAATTTAGAATAAAAAGCTAAAATTTTTTGCAGAGACTAGAAGGTTTTCCTGGAAAAACAATTGGGAAAATATTGCAGAAAAAATAATGGGAATATTGTCACCATTAGTGTTTATATCTTTGGTGCATGAATGCATGATATGGATGAAATAATGTAAGAGTAAAAAAACATCAGCACTTTGCACATCTGATAAGGAACATAAATTTTTACTATGTAGGGATCAATTACTGCAAATGAGCACCATCAAAACTTGCATGTGTGGACTAAGAGACCAAGAAAAATAACATTCAAAACTTCATTTATGACATGATAAATGTATCTGGATCTAGAAGATCAATTTTCAATTTGAAGAACTTGGTGTGACACCAGACTGTGTGAGGCTTGCAACACAGCAACATGATTCCATTCAGGAGCAGCATTTGAGTGATATTTCCTAAAACAGCAGATGGTTGCTGTTCTTGTTTCTGATTAATGACACTGAGAACAAAAAAAAAAAAAAAAAAAAAAAAAAAAAAAAAAAAAAAAAAAAAGGGGTTTTTTATTCTATTTTTTTTTTTTTTTTTTTTAATAAAAAAAAAAAAAAAAAAAAAAAAAAAAAAAAAAAAAAAAAAAAAAGGTTGTGTTATCTCAGTTAGGTTATCAAAACTTAACAGATATTAAGATGTCCACAAAACATTAGAAGAGAAGGGAAGGAGTAGACATCAGCAAGGACTAGACAAATTACAGCATAACAAAGAGCATTATTACTTAAGGAAAGAGAACAGGAGCATACAATGTCTGTAAGGAAGTTTTCATGGTAAATTTTGAATGGGAGGAGAAGGATTCCCAGAACAGATGCTAAAGGATTGTCCTAGGTGAGGGGAAATCAGAAAGACAAATTGTCATATTGTCAGTATAATGGGAACATTTGAGTTCTGGGAAGACTGAAATAGCAACCAGCAGATATGAACAGAAAGACAGAAATTTCTGCTTCCCCTACAAGAACAGAGAATATGGCAGACTAGCACAGAGTGAGTGACTAAAAAAATTGTGGAGGAGATATTTAAACAATAGCTACAAATAAAAACATAAAATAAATACATTTTGCCCTTGGATCTTTCAGTTTGCATTTATTCAAGAAAAAACTTAATTCATCATCAACTGTGTGTATCTTGAGAAGAATTTATGTTAGCACTTCCAATAAGATTTTCATATGCTGTTTTTCAAGTGACTAGGCTAAGTCTTTGCTTGGCTAATAGAGTGCTAAATAACTCTAGAACAGTATTTCTAGAGAAAGAGCTTTTCAAACCTTTGTTCATAAGAAATGGGCAATTTCTTTTCCATACCAGTTGTTTTGTTAAGTAATAGTTAGTAGAGGTACTACGTATACTGCAATTAATCCTATAGGTGGGAAACAGAAAATAGACTCTTCTTTGTAGTACAATGGCCTGTTTTTAAAGCACCTAATTCGTATCAGAAAACTGCCTAATAATTAGATGTCCCTGCTTAAGACACAAAAGTTGCTGTAAGTTATTGTTTAATATTATGATTTTTAAAACATCATCAATTTTTTAACAAATAGATTTTTTAGTGATTTTTGTTCATTCCTCTGTTGAATTAATTATTGAATTTTGAAGACAGCTAAATTCTGAGCTGAAAGTAATAAAATTCAGAGAAACATGGGTTTTTACACTTGCACAGTCTATCACAATCATTTAAAGAAAGCAAGGTTAGAAAGTCCGAAAATTTTAGTGCTGGCAGTCTTTCAAGTTTTTACTGACAGTGCAATTTATATTACTAGAAGTCTACCCTTACTCGTAGAAAAACTGTTACATGTTAGGTAAATTTTAAGAGCACAAAATTCTCAAGTGTTAAGACTTGAACAATATAACCTGTTTTGGGTTAAGGAAACATGAAAATAAAGAAGCAACATGGCTTAAAATCCTATTTCCATCTTGAGGTGGAAAAAGGATTCTCAGTCAATACCACAAACTCTCTAAAATATCATCTTCCTTTGGGTTAGAGAGGGATTTTTCACACTGGTCATGGAAGATGCATGATAGTGGTAACAATGGGACAAAGTTATCATCGTTCACATTAATGCTTTTAAACCTGGGTTACACTAAATTAATCTTAAATTCTTTTTTAAACTTTATTAAGGCTGGCATTATTACAACTAAAAAAAAACCAAACAAAACCAACAACATACAAGTAATGGTATTTAGTATAGGCTAGGATTTTTTCTTATGAGTTTCTGACTACCCTTTGTCAACATCACTTGCTTTGCCCTTTCGGATAGACAGCATGAACAGCTGCAAGTAAGCATGAAATAGTATGCCCTTGGTTCCCACAAAAAGCATGATCTTGTCAGTGGATTAGATATACTTTACCATAAAACATTTAATTTCTGATGACTGAATTTTTTGTACACCATTATTAATAGTTTGTTATGATCTATTTCTTTCAAATTGCATGAATTGTACAGACTTTTGTTTTCGAGGAAGTTGTAAAAGTTTATCATAGGCATATTTTCTGTGAAAAGTACCACATGCAAATTTGATGTGCACATTTGTGTGAATTTCTGCAATGACTTGTGGGTTAAAGTGTTTAATTTTGTTCAGAAACTGCCAGAGACACACAATTTGTGAGCTGCGTGCACTGACTTTGTAGACATTTTTCTATTTTTACCTCTTCTAGGACAGAAAAGTCATCAGGCCAGAAGAAATTTCCTCAGACAACATTAAGCAGTTAAATTCAATCCAATGTGGGATTTGAATGAGGGCCAAAAGGCCTTTTGTTAACTTCTTGGCATCTGTGCTGATGTAGTGCTAACTCCAGAAGCTGCATCAAGATTATTTAAAACATGAGCCTCTGCATTTTTAAGAACCCAGTCCACGAAAGAAGTGTGTGCTGTGTAATGCTACTTTACATCAGAGTTACAGGGAGAAACCTAACAATGTGTCTCCTCCAGTATAACAGAAAATCAATGTATTTGTTAACACCAGTTCCCCAGAGCCCAGGGAGAACCTAAACCTGGTAAACTCTGAAAATGTGTGATCTAGTAAGGAAAGAAAAAAATAAAAGAAAGGAGTTTACTTCTGAACAATGAATAAGAAATGCAGAAAGATTAGTTCTTAATGGGTGTTTACCTGGAGTTGTTTCTAGAATAAGGAGCATAAAAGAAGAATGATTAAGCCCAGTGGGTATCATCTATAGCCAGTTGGTCAGTATTGATAGTATGCAGCATCAGAAAAGCAGTAAAAAAAATAAAATGAAAAAAACCATACACCCTCATCTAAGAAGCCTACAATCTGGAAAAAGTAACCTGTTTCATAAAGCAGCAAATGTTTTTCTGTTCTTTTTTTTTTTTTTTTTTTAATTCCTAGCAACTTCATTATTTCTTTTCTTTGATGATATAAACTAGCAAAAAAAAAAAGTGCATTCCTGATTTTTTTTTTCTCACAAAATAATACAAATAGATAGTAACAAATGGTCTCCTGTGACTCAAGCTTTACTTTTTAAAATTATCTTTTAGCTGAATTTCTAACAGTGTGCAAGTTTTCATAGGATGTTCAAAATAGATATTAGCACCAAATAGCAAAAAAATAATTCTGCCTTCCACATACTTTTTTGCTGGCTCAGTGATTGGAAAGAAATGAGTTATTTGCATAGAAAAAGGATGCAGAAACCACTCACCCATACAAAAATGTTATTGAAAATATGTGAAACCATAACCATTCCATTTAAGCCTACATGGTGTGTTGCCCAGCTATTTCATAGCTCCATATTTTTCTAAAGACACTGTCTTTTCTTCACATTGAAGATGAAGTATATAAACATGTATTCTGCAGTTTAAAATACATAGACACTTAGAAACCTCTTCAGCTGAAATGAAATTGCTTTCATGTTGTATTTTACCTGAACATTCTAAATAAATGGAGAAAAAACAGATACAGTGTCTTGAAGAATAAGATAATAATCTGCTTTCTATGTGTTATACAAACTGCTTGTAGGCTGTAAAAGGACGCCATTAGAAATAAATTATTGGCATAGATTTCTGCATATTTTTATTTCAATTTATGCAAAACTAAAAAAGGATTATACTGAATACGAGTTAATTTCCTCATTTTGTAAGAAAAAATTTTTGTAGAATAGAATTACTTTGGAATTAATTTAGAGCATCTGGATTTGGAGAAAGAAGAAGTAAGACAGTAATGAGAGAAGGAAAAGGTAACCTTTCAAGGAAGACTTCAGAATGTGCATAACTCTATGTATGTGGAATTTCAGTACCTGTAGAAAGACTGAAGCTGCCAAAGGCAGGAAACTATGACTCTACAATAGAATAAAACAAAGTTCATGGAGAGATTATATGTCAAAAGTAGAATGATAAATATCCAGATCTGGAAGAGGAAAAATTCAGATTGTGAGCTAGAGAGGTTTGAAAGTGTGCATTAATATTGGATAATGAGCAATGACCCAGCAGGGGAGGAAAAGGAGAGGAATCAAACCAGCAGGAAAAATGTGGGTAAGTGAAGAGGGTCAAAGTCAGAGCTGGATATGAAGGCTGTCAAAAGGTATAAAAATAAAAAGAATTCACTAGAAAGAAAAAAAGGTCTGAGATGGAAAAATAAAAATAGTCTATATAAGTATGAGATACAATATTAGAAAATGAGACAGAAATTTTGCAGAATCATGGCTAAACACCTTTAAAGGAAGGAGTCAAACATGATAGGGCTGAATATAAAGTAAAGTTGATCTGGCTGAAGGACATTGTTATGAATAAAAAATTATTTTTTTTTTAACGGTTGCAGAGTTAAAACAAGTTGAACCAGTTGCTGTTAAGTTAGCTTCATTGTTGAGAGTTCTTCTTCAATTACCTGTTAATGGCTGGTGATTAGCCATTGTCTCCCTGATGCTTGCCAGGGTGTGACAGCAAACCCTGCAAGTAGCAGGGCAGGGGAGTGGCATCAGAGTCAGTATGCAGATGAGAATGCATTTCACCAAATTTTGCAGTTTTCCAGCAAAACCGCTAAAGACAACGAGCCAACATAGAATTAAGAGACCTAAGTGATGTCTAAGGATGAGGAACTTAATCCAGTACCTGCTAAGATCCTTTTTACTTGTCACCCTAACCTAAAGAGATATTAACTAGAGGAAGGACCTGAAATGTTAAACCAAAAAAGCAGAATCTCCTAATCTCCTGTGAGGACAGCTCTACCTGCAGACCAGCGGACACAGCTTCATCATCATCATCCTCCTCCTCCGTGCCACTCCTGGGACCAACCGCATCTTGGGTGCGACCCGTCGATTTCTTGGCAGAATCTGAGCTGATTCTTTTTAATAAAGGCATTAAAAAGGAGAAAGATCTCCTGCCCCATTTTATTTATCTCAGACATTGTTTTACAGAGACACAGATATAATCCAGGCTTTACAATGCAAAAAATTTAACAAATGTTTTTCTTTCAGCAACTATTTACTTCTGAACACCTTAGTATACCTCTGTCTCTCTTCTTAGTGTATCCCTATTGTATCATAAGGTAGCATTGTGTCTTTGGTCTAAACAACCGGGCTTTGCTGAAAGTCACCATACAGGGACAGATAGAATGCAATGGAAAATAAAAAAAAAATATCCATTTTCACAAACATGACTAGGGAGACTCTTTAAGGCAATTTTCTTTTATTTACAAAAAACATAGCTTCTTTATACAGGTTCCACAGATTTATTTATTTTAAAAAATATTTGTGAAGCCCTAGGATGTTATAGCCTTCACACTTTGATATAGAAAAGAAAAGAATATAAATAATTTTATATTTGACACAGAAAACACTTTGGTTTTTTTATTTTCTGTGTCCATTTTCTGACTGGATAAGTAATTGATCTTGAAATCTGACAGCTGATAATATATATATATATATATATTTTTTTTTTTTTTTTTTTTTTTTTTTTTAAGATCCCTTTTAAATATTTAATATATACCGGTACAGTTCAGTAATCCTAAAAGTGCAGATTTTAGTAATATTGGGCTGTATGTGCTGACAAAATATACTGAGCCAATAGAAATCAAATTGATCTTTGAATTTTTTTTTTCTCAGAATTTTTTTTTGACATTGAAAATTGTTACTGGGATTTAAAAAGAGGTGTTAAAGAAGGTCAGGTCCTTCTCTTCAGAGCTGTTCTCTAACAGGTCAGCCCCCAACCTGTACTGTAATTTGGGGTTATTCCTTCCCATTTGCAGTGTCCTACACTTGTCCTTGTCGACCCTCATTAGTTTCTCTCCCCCACAACTCTCCTGCCTAAAACCCTATGGGATGGCAGCATGGCCTTCAGGTGGATCAGTCACTTCCCCCCAGTTTTGTATCATCAGCAAACTTGCCAAGGGTGCATTCTATCCCTTTGTCCATGTCATTGATAAAGGTGGGTAAGACTGGACTCTGTGTGGATCCCTAGGGGATGCCACTGGATATAAGGTTCTGCACAAGTCAGCAGTGTGCCCTTGCTGCACAAGAAAATTGCCATTATGTCAAGGGATGTGATCCTTCCCTTCTGCTCAGCACTGCTGAGGCCACCCAGGAGCTCTGGGTGCGGTTCTGATCCTCCCAGTACTGGAGATATATCAACATTGTGGAGACAGCCCAGTGGAGAGACACTGAGAGTGGAACACCTCTCATACAGGGGAAGGCTGAGAGATCCAGGACCATTTAGCCATTTAGGAGAGGAGAAGGCTCAGGGGGATCTTATCAGATCATAGTCAGGCTCCCTCTCAGTGGTGCACAATGATAGAACAAGAGTCAGTGAGCACAAACTGAAGTACAGGAGGCCCCTGAACATGTGGAAGCACGCTTTTCACTCAGGGTGTTTGATCTGTGGCACAAGTTGTTCAGAGACATTGTGTAGTCTATCACATTTGGAGATATTCAAACGCTATCTACACATGATCCTGGGCAAGCAGCTCTAGGTGGCCCTGCTTGTCTGGGAGGGTTTGGACTGGATGACTTCCAGGGAACTTTTCCAACCTCAACCATTCTGTGATTGTAGCATGATATAGTGACATGCTACAACATTTGAAGTGTAACTTCACTGTCAACAGCCACAGAATAAATCAAAAAATTTCTGTGACTACAACATATAACTAAGCTACAGACAAGAAAAATTGATGAGATTTCACATGCAGTTTTAGAAGAATCTGTTTTCTCATACTGTTTCTAGGTATCATTGTTTTTTTGTTAGTGACAATAAACTATGATCTTTTCCATTATTTTTTCCTTTATGCCCTTCTATCCCAACTGTCATCTTTCGTGAGTCTTGCTATGTATGCAAAGCTAATTTCTATCTGGTCAGAAAATTTGTCACACCCACCATTAATAGCAAAACCCCACTTTGCATTTCTTTCTAAGTGGATAGTCTTCAAAACTTTCATCTTGTAACTTGCATTATCAATAAATTATGTTCAAGATGAGCTGCACACTTATAAAATAATAATTTCTTCATCAGTTCTTCCTTTGTAGTCCTATCTGAGCAGACTTTTTTTTCTGGGATTCCACACTATCTGAAAGACAATGAATCCTTGCAGGTATCATAAAGGATATTTTAAATAATTTACATAGCAAGAATTTAGCTGGCCTAATGTTTATCTTAGCCATTATTGAAATTCACCCAGCTTACAGGTAGAGAACTGAGGACTTGAAATGTGCATAAACAATTTCTGTGCAGATTTCTGCCAGTATAGTTACGATTACGACCTCATCAAAACAGGTTATTTAAGTCACAGAAGCAGGTCAAACCAAACCCAGCTTACTAGCTCATTCTCAATAACAGTCATAGTAGGCATAGGTACATCAGCCTGAGAGACTTAGATTTCTCTGTGCAGTGTTCTCAAGTCCCTCAATCTCAAGAGAGGTCTTCACTTAATGAGCAGAGGTGCATGAATGGAATCAGACGCTGAAACATTTTCTACATGAGTTACTAAAAAGACACTCATTCTATAGTATCATCAGTAAGATCTGTAAAATTCAGATTCTTAAATCATGTCAGAGAGAGGAGAAGAGGGGCAAAGGATTCAGTATTACATCTGGACTACTGCTGATGTACAACAATGACTGTAGCAGGGACACTGCTTCCTGATTGCCTTTAAAGGCATGCCTAACTTTGGGAACTTGAGAAAATATGTGATATTTGAATGCTCCTCACATTAAAATTTTCTGAAAATATTTCAGCTTTCACAATTCTGTCGCAGTTTATCCTGAGGTTGTCCTTTGAATGCAATGAGCTTTGTCAGAATCTGGATGAAGATATGCCAATAAAAGTTGGAATTAAAACATCTTAAAGAAGAGCCATGAAGGCAAAAGATCTATATCTGCTCAAGACAAATGCAATATGGGAGGTATTTGGATGCACAAGACTTTTTTTTCTATTACTTAATTTTTAAAAAATGTCATTTTCATATGTGGTCACTAACTGTTGACTTTCAGTTTTTTGACATGGTTAACTCAAAAGAGAACTTGGCTTCTGGTTCATTATAATTTTGATGATTTTCAGCTACAAGAAAAATCCCTGTAAGCAGCTTGGAACAGAGAAACTCCCAGATAGTATTTAGCAATCTGAAACCCAGCAAATGTCAATTTATATTGAAAATCAAGTACAAATAGACAATATGTCTCTTTTGTTATTATTTCTCCATTAATATATTACAACTATCAGCATGCATAAGTACATAGAAGGTATTGAGGTAGAGTAAATTTTTGAAAAATCTTAAACGTAACAATTGGATTTCAGTCACGTAAAACCTGTTAGAAACATGATGACAACAATCCTCACTTTCACTTCATTGTTATGTAATATGACAAAATTATACTGAAAAAATAGGGTATGTCTCTAGAGAATTATGATTTCAAATTCTGGGCCCAGTCTACAAGAACATTTTAATTACAATGTTAAGTGATTTCCTTTACCACCATTGGCCTCAGTTATGATTGCAATTACAGAAAAATGTCAGGTACTGAATTATTGGTTCTTGTGTCAATGATTCTGCTGCAGATCCTAATTTCTGAGAATTTTAAAAGGATGAGTAAGCATACTGGTTGCATTTACTAATGCAAATGTAACAACTGTATACCAACATCTGGAATCAGGAAACATCCTTGAAAGAGTAACTTAGTCAATAACATCTATCCTGTAGAAATCAACATAGAAAAGAAGAATCTGTTCTTACTCCTTGCAACATGTTTCCAACATATATGTATTATATGTTTATAGGCTGGGAACTAATCATTGTTGATCAACCTCTTGTTAGAACAGATCTGTCTGTAGCAGAGACAAGAAGTGCCCACACAGAGAAAACCGCTGCTGTAGGGATAACTTACAAAAACCAGACAAACAGTGAAGAACTACATTTTATTAACCTGATTTTGGTGTTCCTTGCTTTTCCTTTTTCTTATTTATTTTTTTTTTTTCTGTCAAAGGTGCCCTGAATTTTTCATAGTGCAAATATCCATAAGTACATTTTCCAGTTCCAGAAGCTGAATTTCTGTAACTGTTTATCAGTTCAGAGATGGTGAAGTGAAGAGTTAACCATAAACCCTTTGTATATGTATTGGTTTTACTTCTGGGTGAGCACAGATGCATAGTGTGGATTATGAGCAAGTATGGGTTTTGCATGACAGCTATAGTGGGACAACAAGGAGTGTATATAAAGCTGTCTCTCTACACATTCAAACACAGCTGAAAGCAGTTTATAACTTCATACAAACTAATAAATTCTGGCTTCTGCCTGGCTTTTAGTTGGTGCAGAGTGAGCTCCCATCTGCCCACAATATTCCAGACTGACAAGAAAATATGTATTGTTTTTCCCATCAGTGAACCCTACTTGCCTTGTCAGCAGTGCACTGTTTCCTTGGGGCTAAATCAATTAGAAGACTTTAGTGGCATTTAAGCTTCTCAGCTCCAAACTGCAGTCTGTAGAGCTTCATAGTGCCTTTTTCCCACGAAATTGCTCTATGCACCATAAAGGAGATTCTGACTCTTTAGTGATTGTGTTCATCTGAGAGATGACAATCCTGCAATTTTACATTTTTTCTGTGAGCACTCATTATTAAACTTCTAATTGGAAAAACTACATGAAGAAGCCTGCTTAATATTTCCAATCTCTTTTTTCTTTTTTTCTTTTTTTCCCAGTATCACAAAAGGACACATTAGTGTTGTTTTCAACTCCTTACTCAAATATTGAGATAACTCCAAGAAACTCCCCTAATCTTGCTTATTGACAACTGTATTAGCAGTGTAAAAATTTGGATGGGAGCTAACTGTTTAAACTCCTTTAATAGTTACAGTATAACCAGCTATCTATGGGAACTTTTTTTCTTGTTATGTATTTGACTTAGTTTAGACAGGTAAATTATGTTAAGATGATTAATTATCTAGATATATCTATTTCATTGCCTATGAACATTGTTTTTATAATTTTATGACATTGAGATAACTACATGATAGGAGTCCAAAAGAGAAGAATTGCACTCCTGTTATTTTATCTGGCTTGGAAACATGATCCAACATGTTTTTTGGGTTTTTTAAATGAGATAAGTATCTTGAAAAAAGTCATATGGAATTGTGTGTCCTATGTGGCTAGTGAGTAGTTTCAGTAATTAGAGAAATTTTACTTTATATGCTGTCAGCTGACACCCCAAGCATTTGTAACTGTATAGGTCAGAAAGCATCATGTAGTATTGCTACCTTGACTGTATTCTGTAGTTCTTACTCAGAATATTTGTGTATAGCTACCATCATAAGAAATATTTTTTGCAGTTGAATTAAACCTTCGTCAACTTTTAAAATTAAAACATGAGGAAAAAACCTGCATCTTCTGCTGTCCCTAGAACATTTGCCTCACAATACCATGAGAACGTTCTTGGGCAGGAAGCTATATGTAGGATCAAAAATAACTACACAACTTCACCTGAGGAGCACAATTCTGTAGAGGTAAGAACAGACATAGAACACTAGATATGATTCCAGATTCCTAAAATATTATTACCCTGTGTTGAATAAGAATCTGCTAGTTTAGAGGTTAAAACACATATTTTTGATACATGCATTTTTAACTTGGATATTTATTAGTGTATTAGATAAAATCTTCATGTCAGAGGATAAGACTGAGCTGAGTATATGAGTCTTGTGAAAGACAATTGTTGCAGTTCTTCATATGTAATTTTTTGGGGGGAGGACCAAATTTGGTGTTCTGCAGTAGGGAAGTAGAAAATGTATGGGAAGAATAGCAGGTAAATAAATCATTTAATTTAAAAATATTATTTTTTCTAAACTTTTCCAAGCTTGCTTTCCTTGAGGTAAGAATTGTTAACATAGAGAAAAAGATGCAAACTGAAAACTAGTGTAAGCTATTATTTCACAATAAACATAAATGATAAGCAAATAGACATTTAATTACTTCAGTGTCATTAAGATGCAAATAATTTATTTCAGTCCTGAAACCAAATTATTCCAAAAAGAAGAAGCTGCTAATCATGAGCAAACACAGCTTGTCTCCTCAAGACATTCTTGTTCTACCTCACTTTTTTTGAAGACATTTAAATATACAATTTAGAAATGTTATTTCTATATGGAATGCAGTTAGTGATGGCCATATTGCTGAAAAATTAGACCTCTAGGTTGCATGCAATGTTATAAATATACCTTCCAGGCCATAAAAAAATATATCATCAATAGAAAAACATTACTGTTTCTTTATCCTTCTTTTTTGTTTCCTTTATTCTTCTATACCCTACCACTTCTCCTGTAATAGTTTTAACTGATCCAAACTAACCTAAGTTGTTGCATCAATGAAAATTCCATCTTAAGGGTATATCCAGTATATCTAGAACATCGAGAAAACTGGAATCTATTTCATAGAATAATATGCTATTTCATACATACTTTCTAAGGTTCAATTATGTATTTCTTTGCCCTTGTGCAAGGAAGCATCCCTGTCCTGTTCTAGCCTTGAACCTTAAAATTTTCCTCATGTGCAAATCTACATGCTTCTGGCATTTTTAATTATCCCTCATCACCTGGTATTATCATAAAATAAGGCTATTAAAAACCTTTCCTTAAAATAATTAGTGTTCACTCTAAGAATATATTGTTGAAGTAGTGAGAATTTTGTATGCTATCATAGTTCCCCAGGTACACATAATCCAAACACAGATACTTCACAAGCAAATAGAGAACTGGAAAGGAAAATAGTACACAACAATAATTAAGGTTTCTTTCCTCCTCTCTGTTTCCTGCTAGATTAACAAAACAAGGTGGACAGTTCTTTCAAACCAGAAAACCTAATTCTCGCCAAGTACTAACACAAGACACTTAGAAGAAAAAGAAATTAGAACTTAAAGGTCATTACTTGCAAGTCACTTCTTTTTGCCTGAAGACTTACCTGATACTTTTCAAAATATGCTAGAAGTTCTGGATAATGTGATTATTTTTGATACCTGATATTATGATACATAAATAGGGAAATGCTGCATCAGAAGTATTTGGTGGTTAACAGTTCTTTAGGGAAAAAAAAAAAATGGTTACTGGGTGGTGGGTTTTTTTGTTGGTTTGTTTTTTGTTGTTGTTGGGGGTTTTTTTGCTGGTTACTGGGTAGTGGGGTTTTTTTTGGTTTGTTTTTTGTTGTTGTTGGGGGTTTTTTTGCCTTGTTTCTTTGTTTTGTTTTGTTTTGGATTTTTTTTTTTTTTTATTTTTTTTTTTTTTTATTTTTTTTTTTTTTTATTTTTTTTTTTTTTTGTAAATAGTAATATTTTTTCCACAGATCTTCATGGCAAAAAGAGTAACTGTGGAATTTTTACCTATGATTTACCCTTTGATCCTGATGAATTAAATTATGTAAATATAGGGAATGTTGCTGGAGCTGATGTAGCGTGCTTTATATAGACCACTTCCACTCATAATTTAGGTTCAGGGAAGTCATTGCAGAAATTGATTTTGACAGTAAGCTTTCCTCTTGCAGTTCTCCACTGCATGTCCTGGGTGATAGTTTTTATTGTCTTCATGAAGTAAAGGAATTATTCTATCTTATATTTTATAGAGGATATTTCAATAGGAGTTCTGCAACATTGGAAAGAATAAACTAACAAGTGTTGTCTATCTAGGTTGTTTTGGCATACTTAAATGCTTGTATATCTTGAAGGAACTGCAATTTCTATTCCCATAATTTGCTCTATTATTATTATTATGGTTAGAGATCCAGGTTATATTCTAATTTTGTTCAAACTCTTTAAAGTTCTTCTGCTTTTTCTCACAAATAAGAGTATGTAGACGATAAACCATTCTGCCTTCTACTGCTCCTTGTGCCTCTTACATAAAGCAACAAGTTCCAATTCTATATTAAACTTATTTGAAAGGTATATTCCACCCTCTAACACATAGATAGATAGCAACTGTATATTGAGAATCTCTCTCTATGAAGTAGGAAGCAGGAAGTAGAATCCAGGCCATAATTTCTGGTCAACACAATCACTTCTACAGCTGAAAATATTCTAATTCTTTTAAAAAATGCTGTGCAGTAAATAACCACAATGGCTAAAAAGCCATCGTGCTATAGCTAAATAGCTAAAAGCTAAACCTGATGCCAGTATTCATTATACTGGAAGTGTTCTGCTAAACCTCATTCAAACAGAGCATTTTCATTTTTATCTACCTTTAACCAACCAGTTTATTTTAATCTTTTTGCATGTTTTAACATAGAAAAGAATGTATCAAAAGTAATGTGAAATATCTTTGACTTGATGCAGTATGTGCTCAATTTCTTGCAGTATCAGATGGAAGGAGAGTTTTCAGTCAACTGACATTCTTCTTCTGACAATGTTTGTACCAGCAGCTTAGTACAACAAACTTTGATTACCACTGCTTTTACTTTGAATTTGTCCATATACCAGTAATAACAATACACATTCTACTCACATCTCACATACATCAGCGCTGTGTAGACAAATGTCTTTTTCCTTGTTTTTATTCTGCTGTTTTCTGATGCAACAAAACTAAATTTCTGCGCAGATTATTGAGCAATTCAGTGTCTTAAGACTTTCTAATCAGAGCTGCAATACAAAGGATAATTTGTAAGTAGAACTTGTTAAAAATTGTTACCATATGCCTAGGAATCTGTTAATAATCTGTCTTCATTGCTTGGTCTTTGGTTTTGAGATTCACACTTTTTTCTCTTCCTGTTTTCTGGGTTTTGCTCTTGTTTCATCTTGAGTTTTCTTTTGTTTGATTTGGTTGGTTTTGTTTTTGTTTTTTGGGGTTTTTTTTGGGTTTTTTTTTGGGTTTTTTTTGGAGAGAGAGCATTTCAAATAAACTCAGTAGTTAAAGCTCATGCTAATTTTTTCACTTCTAAGTCTCATGAAGAATAATTGGTTTTTTTGTGCTCCCGGATCTCAAGATATCCTAACCAGTAGGTTGACATTTAATTTAGAGGCTCATTTTTTCCTAGCCTTCTGTATTTTCTTATGATATTGCACTTGGTAAAGGCATATTGTAATACATTTCCTCTGATATTGACAGGACCCTGAATGTGCCTGTGGACTCTACAGTCTGTCCCACTCACCTTCGCACAGGGCTGGGCTTCCATGACCCTTGTCTGAGCTCTGGTGTGCACTGATTCAGCCCCAGGAGATTTCTCCTCTCTCACTTGAATATAAATAGAGGTTAAGCTAACTGAGTTCACAAGCTAGAGCCTAGAGTCCATGGCATACTCAAAAAACACCTCCCAGATAAAATGGGAGAAGTTGTGGTGAATTCCTTAACATCTTCAAAATCTGAAAGTTTTCAGTTCACTTTAAAATACACATAAACAGTTTCAAATATGAAAGGAACATTCAATCTAAAATCTTACGTGTTGTAGTGAGAAAATAATAGCAGACATATACAAATAGTTTGTACTTTGTGCCATCAGATGCTCCAATCACAATCCCATGCTGTTGCTTTCAGACAGCCTGAAATGCCCTCCAGCATAACACAAAAGACAAAAGGAATAGAAAATGCGGCTGGTCCAGTATTGAGTTTAATAGGAAGTTATAATCCTTTGCGCTTAGGCAAAAAATTAATCACATGAAAGAATCAGACAAATGTAAGTTTCTGAGTAAAGTAGTGACAGGGAAAAGTCATGAGTTTTAGTGTAAAATTTTTTTAAACCCCCACAAAATCCCCCTAAAAAACCCTGAAAAACACCTCAATTCCTATGTTTCAAGGGGATAGGTGTGATTTTATCAAAGTGTAAAGACCCTGACACTTTTATCTTCAGAGGACCATTTTCCTTGTGAAGAAGAATTTCCTGCCTGTGTCACTCAGCCTTTTTCAGAAAAAGTTTCAGTTTTCCAAGAGCTGAATATGTAGCTTTGCTTGAAGATGTCTTACATATGTCATCTGCATTTTTGTAGACTGCATGGCTTGGAGAAGACAGATTAAAGGTCAATATTTGCTATAGCAGATCACTCTGGCAGGAAATGAATGGCCATGATATAATTCTTTAAGTAGCATTCACTGTAGCTACAAATGACAGCCAGATCCTGATAAAAGAGCTGTCACTGAGTTACCTGGTGCAAGAAAGAGTGTGTCACAACAGATAGTGCAAACAACTGAGATTCCTCTGATTCTTTCCTCTGTTAAATATCTACTGCAGCATTAAATGCACGCTATCTGGCCAAAGCATGGGGAGATTAATTGGACATTTAGTATACTAATTGTCATAGTGAAGAAGCAAAGATGTAATTTTGGGAAAAAACCAACCAACCAAACTTAAAACCCCCCAAAAACCAAAAAAATAGGATTTTAATTAAGAACTATAAATGAGTACAAGAAAGACAGTAATTGTAGACTGCAATGAAGTCTCCCCCCAGTCTCCTCCAGACTGAACACTCAGTGCCCTCAGCCACTCCTCATATGCCTTCCCCTCAAGGCCCTTCACCATCTTTGTAGCCTCTTTTGGGCACTCTCTAATAGTTTCATGCCTTTGTTATATTGTGGTGCCCAAAATTGCCCCAGCACTTGAGGTGAGGCCGCCCCAGCGCAGAGCAGAGTGGGACAATCCCCTCCCCTGTCTGGCTGGTGATGCTGGGTACCCAGGACATTGTTGGCATGTAAACACTGGCACAGAGTAGGAATGAATATGCAATTGAAATGTCTTGTGTTGGAGAAAAATGTAATTTTTCTTGTAGCTAGTTTCCTCAAAGCCAAATCTTGAGAAATCTATGTTAGGTGATAAAATTTCCACATGTTGGGAACATACGTTTCTTCGTTCTTGACTTTGTGTTTTTTTGCACCAACCTTGAATCCTCTAATGTATTTGCTGTGATTTTTATACAGATATTTCAAGTATTTTTAATTCAGATTGGCAATATCTGATGGTAGTTAATATCTTGTGATTAGCTTACACTCAGAAATACATGGCACTATAAACTTAAAATTTAAAGAAAAAATCAAAAATTTTCATGTGCAATCACTAACAAACATATAATTATTAATAAAAACCTAATAAAAATAAAAACCTAAAGTACTTGTTAAAATCAACACAAGCTTCCTTGACTTTGCAATCCTCTTAACACAGTCATGCACTGGACTTGTATGGAAAATATACTATTAAACTGGATTAAATGTTTGTATTTGTTTTATTTGAAGATTACTTTGACTTGTTCTTGTTTTCCATTGTTCTTCAAGTTTAAATAAAATTTTGAATAAATCTGGTTTTTTTTGAAATTTCTTATATTGTTTTTCCAGGTTCGTTGAGCACTCTGAAGTTTGAATTACATTATAATGTAAATATTTTTTTAAATGCAAAAACTAGATTAAGTTCCAAGATTATAAATTTATATATATTTAGAGAGAGATTTCACTTTAATATTTGGACAGTAAATTATAAAATCTGATACAGATGACAATTTGGACTGGTAGACTTCCTTCGAAATTAAATACTCTAGCAGGACTGTTTTTTCCAAAGTATGTTTTTGGAGGAGTGAGATTTTAGTAAGAATGAAAATTGAATTAACATTCTGAACTTTAGCATCTCAGAATTAACATGCTTTTAAATTCCAGTCTATGATAAACTCCTGCAATACCTTGACTGGAGCAAGGTTTTTGACTCTAAGCATCACAACACCCTCACATCCGCGTAAGGATACTACGGTTTGCATGTGTGATCTGGGTGAACAAAAACCAGCTTATATGGTGGGATCAGGAGTTGTGGTTAATGGTTTATGCTCTGCCTGGAGGCTGGAGAGAAGGAAGCAGAGTACTGCAGGAGCATATCCTGAGATCTGTCCTGCATAATGATTTTATCAATAACCTGGCAGTGGCAACAGAGGACACTCTCATCAACTGCACAGATGACATCAAAGTGAAGGGAATAGTTGGTATACTTAAAGGGAGATTGTCAGCTGAAGGGACACCAATGAACTGAGGGAATGGGCCAAAAGGAGCTTCATGAAAATCAAACAGGGCAGATGCCAAATCCTGGGAATACATGGGCTACAGACAGTCTGCCCATCTGGAGTGTTTCTCAGGGTAAAAAAAAAAAAGCACTGGACTTTGTGTCTGACAGGGAGCTGGCAGGAGACAGCCCTGAACCTCACAGCTGACCCTGGTTTGAGCAGACAGTTGAGCAGATAATCTCCAGAGGACCCCTCTGGTCTGAACTATCCTGTTGTCTTTCAATGGTGAAATGAATCTTAGCTGCGAAACAACTCTGAGGAACACACACCTGTTTTGTTTTCCTTTCTCACAAAAGTGAGAACTGTGGCTAGTGAGATCTCCCCTGTGCTGAGCTTGTGAAATCATTGCATTTTCACAGCATTTTAAGAGCACCTACTAGTATATTTTCATAGGTGTTCAGGAGATCCATGAATATCCCAGGTATGGGAATGATCTTGGGCTTGTATTTGGGACCTGAACATAACAGCATATTTAAAGAGGAAATTTACTGCCTATCACTATCACAAGGGAAAAGACCATAACTGAAAGCATTGTGAGAATATCCAGCACTTTGTGGGAGTTGCATTATTTTAGATAAAACATGTTAATATATGGTTATATGGAGATTTGTTATATATTTTTCACTCTCAAATATTTTTGTGATGTAACTACTCTGATTGACCAAATCATAATGGTGTTTTCTAGAAAAGGAAGTAAGAGTAACAGAGAAATAACTCATAGAATAGGTAAGAGGACAGTTAAGTGGAAAATGCACATTGACTTTTCTGTGCTGTTATTCACTAGAGGATGCCATTACCTGAAAAGTATTTAGATGTCTAGAAATGTATAATGGAAAATACTAACTCTTAGTCTTTTCCCATGACCATTTGATATTGTTCTCTGAAAGAATTTTTTCCTCTGGAAATTAAAATAGAAAATATTATTTTCTTCCACAGAAAATAGGTGTCAGAAACGGTCTCATTATTTTTATTTTCATTATTTTCAAAAACATCTTGCTATTAAGTCTCTATAAAAAAAAGTAAAACTGCTGAGCACTATATCACTGGGAGTTTTGTTTTACTGAGAGAAAGGTTCGATATATTTGAGAAAATATTATCTAAATGAGTGTATTTCACTGGTATTCTTTTCTGTACGATTCAGTACAAGATATGATCTCTTCATAATAAAATTCAAAGGATCTTGTTTTATAAAAAAAATAATTTTTTGTTGTTTTCTCATTGAACAGAAGAGTCAACACTATTAACAGAAACTCATTTGAGGGCACGACTCCACTGCCTTCTCTTCAGCAGCTACAAAGCAATATCCATTCTGACTACTTTTCTGGAAATTGACTTAGGCTTAATGGTGTCAAGGCTTGGGATATTTGGGATGGATTTTTGCCCCCTTGTCAATAACTTCACAATCACTCCTGCTTTCTTAATGTATAGTAACACTTAGCTTAAAAGAAGTGTTTTAACATTCTAGATTTATCTTTCCTATCTTTTGCACCTGTTCACACTAGGTTTATGCTTTGAATATCTTTTCTAAATTACAGGTGGTTACAGTGATAAAAATGGTGTGAGATAGCTGTGAAGTTTTCTATCTCTATCATCAGTTGTATTTGGAATTGACACGCATATTTTTCTGTCCCTGACAGCTTCCTTGCTGATGTTCTGAGACTTTTCAGTATCAATAGATTCAAGTTCATGGGCATTCTGGGGATGGTGGCATACATATAATCATACTAAACAATCCTGTTATTTAAGACTAATCAAAGTATTTTGTGACAGCCAGCTCTGCAGTTTTATATCAGTACTGATTTTGTGCATTTTCAGTATAGCAGGCTGCCAGTCATTAACTTTTGTGAACAAATACAACTCAGCAGTACATTGCTTCACAGTTTCAGGGCTTGTTTGATCTAAATAGTGCTGCAGTTGGTTTAATTATGAAGAATCTTCACTGTTCTTCTTTATTGAAACGAGAAAATGTGAAATGTCATCTGATTTTCCTCTCAGTGATATAAATATTTTTTCTTTTTTCTAGTTGTTTATTGGCTAGTAAGTAAATGTTGATGGGGATGCTGTGACATAACTTTGTAAAAACAGGCTGATAATGGAAGAAATTTAGTTTCCTTAATCAAGAATTGTATCTGTTTAGATCCTGAGTCCCATCTGTTTCTATCTACAAACTATTATCACAGCTCCTGTACACCCTCCTTACTTTGCATACTGGGACATACTGGCAAAGACATCAAGGTGTGGATATGTGTGTAACAGCAGCTCGCAGAAGAGCTCCAGATGGCAACACCCAAAGGCTATCACAGATCACAGAAAATTCTCAGTCGAAAAAGACCCACAAGGACCATCAAGTCCGGCTCTGAAGTGAATGGCTTATAGGGTGATTGGAACCCAGAATCTTGGGGTTATCAGCAGGTTATCAGCACTGGACCCCTTGGCACTCCATGGCTTGGTAATGGATAGTTGCTTAAGATGCAAGTAGCATTCACCCACATATAAATCATTAAAGGCTTTTGAGGTGGATTATTTGTTCTTTTTTATTCTTTATTTATCCACCCCCAGTCTGTTGAAAAATATGAGGGTTAATTGTAATGTTGATGGATTTGGGTAGAATTTCCTGCTGTCTTCTGTGTTCTCCACATTTAATTAGCTTTGAAACTGAGTAAGAGGTAGGACTAATCTGTAAACACTGTCAGGGTATCTGAAAAATATGAAGAATAGAGACCTATTAATACTTCCTTCAGAGAACAACTGACATACCTTCAACATAAATAATGAAAGCCTGTAAGTAATATGAGACACGTTTTTCATCAGTTCAGCTGGAATTAGTCTGTGCAAAGCCAGCAATGAAGAGAAATTCTTAAGGATGAGAGCAAAGCTAATAGAACTGGTTTACCTAGTAGAAAAATATAAATTCTAGAGAATGTGCATTTGACCTCCATTAAAAAAAGAGATGCAAAACAATAATAAGGTACAGAAGGAAGCCCAGTGTTTAGAATTAAGAGAAGTGTTCTTAGCTCATGACAGACTGATTTCCAGCCTCCTGCTGAAAATCCTCCAGTAGAACATGAAAGACAGGATATGTGATTGTAATGCATTCCAAGTAATATAAGAAAGATATGGAAAATGTTGTCTAATATTTTTCACAAGCCCACAAAACATACAGTAACATTGTGTGATTCCAGAGACCACTTCCTGCCAGTGATATTTTCTACCTTTGATTTATAAAGCAGATCAGAATTATAGTTTATTTTTTATTAAAACTGGCCAGATTGATAATTAAGCCAGATTATATAAAAGGTACTAATAGAGTCTTTAAAGTTTTTTACTTTTTGTGAAGCCATAGAGCTTTTAAAGATTACTTTTTATTGTTTAAATTTTGGTGATGTATATGGCTTTCTTCTTATTTGGTTGTTTGGTTTTGAAGTGTCTTTCTACCATAAAGTATGTTTCTGTGCCTTAAATGTCTTCCAGAAACTTTCTCTCTAAACTCAGGTAAAGAAGAACAAAAATGGAATGATAGACATTGGGAAGCAAGATTTTAGAAAATAAGTTGTCATGAGCTAATATGAGATAATAAACAGTTAAAGAATAATTTTCTGTCAAAAATTAAGTATTCATCAAATGATTAACTGTAAGAAAAGCTAAGAAGAAAGTAAGATGGTCAGATTACTTGAAGAACAAAATTACTACTGTTCCATAAGTGTTTTGTGACATATTTGTTAGTAGAGATCCTACAATTCCTATCATTATTTGTTAGGAATTATTAACCAAAATTAGGCCATATGGAGGTACAATCTTAGTTTAAGTATTTATTCCCCTATATTACATTTTTCCCTTCCAGTCCACTTTGTTTTGTTTGCTGAATTTTTAATTAATTCTTTTGTTTGTATTATCATTGTATTAAAAAAAAGCAACAACATATTATTGACCTCTTTTGTTAAAATTCAAATTTTGAAGAATAATTTTAGATATTTATTTTATTGCATTTAATTAAAAAAAAACTTATTTCTGTTATTAAATGTATTATTATATAGACTGATTTCTATCAAAAATATATCTTTATTAATGTGATACATGCCACACATTTTCCAATGGCTCAAAAACCCCATATTTCTGAAAATATTCACCTTGTATTATGAAACATCTGTTAAATTAATTTTCTTACATGGAAGAGAAGACACCAGTGAAGGACTTCATGAGTAAACCAAGAGCAATTTTTTTCTCTTCTGTCATGAATACAAGGATTCACTTTTTTTTTTTTTCTTTGTAGCATACCAAAAAAGAAGGTCTTTACTCAGGCTTTCTGGCTTCTGAGACAAAATTGACTATTACATTAATACACAGTAAAGGACTTTGTTATGTGCAGGGGTCTGAGAGGTTTTTTTTTTAATGTAGTGTTCTAGCTCTTTTCACAGTGGAAGAGCTAAAAATGCCCAAATCAGATAATTTTACAATAAGATCTGGGGCTTTTGTGATATATGGCTGTTCAGCTCTTTCACTTCAGAGGTGAAATCAGAAATTATAATTCTGTTCAGGGATAAGAAGACCAATACCTGTGTGGGGTAGGACAGTAACACAGACTTCAGATTAGAGCAGGGGGAATTCAATTTTTCTCTCCAACAGTGGCAAAATTAATTCAGTTCTACTAGTCAGCATTACTAAGTGTCCCATAGCTAAATGAGTGTTTGCCTTGAATGTTCAGCCTTCATCCTTAAGGATGATTTATGTGGTTTAGGGGGGGAAGGGAAGACTCTTGTGAGCCTTACCAAGACCTTTGAGCTTATCTTTTGACATCTTTACCACTGCATATGACAGCATGTGGGAAAAACTTCAGACACAATTTGTTCATTAAAAGACAAATCATCTAAAAAAGATACTAAAATTAGTTGAGATATTTAGTGAAGTGAATAAAAAATGTTCTATTTGTTTATTTATCTCATTTTTATCATAATTCTTATTTTATTTTTCTATTCTTTAGGAAAATGTTTCAATTGATCAGTAGAGTTCACATCCAACTTCATTATGCTTTTGTGCTCCAGACTTAGATACTCCCAGCAGTTACTTTAGGTCGCTTCCTACTAAGGAATGGAGGAAATATAATTGGGGTCATCAGACATTTTGTATGTTGTTACTCTGTTCCTTTTGTTATTATGTATTCTCCAGGTCTTTCACATAGTCACTGACTGATCATTTTTGAATTCCATCTAATCCTCATACTTTTTTTTTCATTCCTCTAGTGTCCTCCTTTTCTGAGTTTATAACAAAAGGTCTTGACAACTTGTAATCATTTGCATTTGCATCCTTGTAGTGTCTAATCTCTAGCTCCACACCCAGTGTAAATGAAAGGCTGCAGCAGTGCTGTATTTGTAGTGTAGAAATAAACTCTCCTCAGCATTTTATAAGAATTCCCCCCTATGTACATGCCCTTTTCTTTTTTTCCCCTATGTTTTATTTATTTTCACAGAACACAGGACTGCTTCCGTCATGTGTTTGTATTCCTTTTAAAACTGACCTGTTTTGGGTCATCCCAGACACACCACTGCTTACTAGTTTCTTTCAGGATCATACTATAAGTCTTCCCTGCTTTTGATACAGGCATAGTAGGGCACTTAGGCTCTCAACAAATGCTGTGTTGTATCTCTTGACTTCACTGCGTATGGCTAAAGGCAGAGAGGAGAAGCACCACTGATCACTTTTCAGGCTGTTTCATGGAATGCAGTTATGGGAAGCCCATTCAGCTGCTGAAGCTGTATACAGGCTGTAGAGAATCTGTTTAAGGAATTTCTCCTAAGATATTAATGACCTGCCTAGGAACTTAAGAGGAGAGAGGAGAGGACACACAAATGAACAGAAAGTTTGAGTTTGCTTCCAAAAAATGTTGTCAAGAAATTATTTGTGGGAAGAAATGAGCAGAAAATTCAAAGCGAATAGTTCACTGCTGAATTCACTCTTCTGGTTTACTCTTTCTGCATGCAGCCTTTTATCTTATAATGTGAAACCATTACTTGCCAATTTTTTAGTTGTTCAATTTGTTCTCAGTATATTGTAGCATATTTTATTGTACTCAGTTGAGATGTGATTTGTGTTACAATAGTTGACATCACTTGTCATTGTTAATCATAGGTGTTTAGAATAGGCACAAACCAAAGAAGCCATGAGCTTTAATACTTTTGTCACTACACATATTTAAGCAAATTCATATTTAGGCACAATAGAGGAATGTTGGAGAATTTCTTTTTATGCAAAAACATTTTGATCACTGGGTAATGACTAGATCACTGTATGACATTGGTTAGGTAAATTGTATACCTGCATTCACTCAGATATTGTAAATCTGCATTTTTTGATATTAGATATAAAGACTAGGATTCATATCAGATAGATTCAGGTTTTCTAAAGAAGCTAAGGAAATAGTCTGAGCTACTCCTTTATGTTATTTCTATCATGAATGGAGAGAAAAAACAATATCCCAAAGATATTAGGCCCCTACCTTACCACAGGACCAACAGCTCTCTTAAAACTGCAATTCATTTCCATAAAGGAAGTCTAAACAAAAACTGACATTTAAAGCATGAACTCATGTTCAGTTCTTTGAATTTTGTTTCAGGTGACCCACTTCTTACAAAGCACAGAATTGCCCTATATAAATTAATTGTTTATGAATAGTTCAGAAGATTTACATTAATGTTTTTACAGTATTCACTTTAAAATTTCAGAGATTTCACACATCAAAGGTCCTATGATTTCCTGAAAGACAGGGAGTGCTGAGGAAGAAGAGTTGAAAGTAGACACAGTCTTTTCAGTAAAGAACATGATGGCTCAGGCACATCAAATTATCCACACTAGCCGGAACTAATGTGGAAAATAGATCTTTCTTAAGGTAAATGGGGCATTTCTGGAGTGACATTTATTGGCTCTGTTCAGGATTTTTATTTTGGTTTGGTTTAGTTTTGTTTTTGTCGAATATGGTGAACTAAACTATAAATTGCTTTTACCTATTTGAAAGAGCAGCTGGCTGATAAACAGATACTTAGCTGCAGATTGAAATCAAGAGAGAACATTGAAAAAACAGAACAGGAGATTCAGGAGTGATATGTAGCTTCAAGAATTTCCAAAAGGCTCTTTTAAAACTGATAGCCAATAACATTTTCTTTGATTGTTTACCTGCTATCATGCTGCTTGTGGAAATAGTGGTGTCCTGTGATACTCTATAAAAACTGCAGCAACATAAGTGATTGGAAATTGCTTACATCTAGAAAAGTGATTTTATATATATATATATAAATACATACACACACACACACACACACACACACACATATATATATATATATTTATATGAGTATTTTTTTAATATAGTTGAACAGTTTTGTGGTCACCAATATGTATTTTTGTACTTTTGAATAAATATGTGAGCAACATAAAGTGAAATTTAAATAGTGAATAAATTATAATTTGTATTTGTATTTAGATTCAGGGCATGCACAAGCATAATACATAACTATCAAAACCAATGTTTTCTAATTACCCAGGAGTCCAGAGTGGACTGTTTACTTAATTTACTTTTAATCACTTTATTTTGGATTTTCTCAGATGTATATGCAAATGACATACACAATGTCACCTCTGTTATAGATGTGGGTGAAAGAAGGAAAACTATTAATTGATCTTTGGGCAAAATTGATTCCCCCAAAGCAATAGGCTTTGAGTCTATACTGAGAAATAAAATGAAACTAAGTGCCAGTTCTCAGTATTGTAGTTGTCACATGAAGAAGGGAATAGTAAAAAACAAGCTGAATTCTTTTAATTATGGTTATACAATTGTGAAATAAATAGAGAACCTGGAGTTTGATTAAATAAAATATACAACTAGACTGAATTAATTTAAAATAAGAAAATATCTACAATAATAAAAATTCACCTTTCCGAAATGTTACAGTTAGGACAGGTAAATGAAAATAAAATTTCTTGCCAACATACAATACATCCATATTATCAGAAACAAAATGATTCATCTGGTTTGTGATTCTGGAAATAATTACCCAAATACAGAAGAAGTGGTTTATGTAAATATAATACTATATTTATTCTAGAAATTTAGTGGGTTTTCAAAAAAACCCCCTACTTTATTTCTTTCATTTTGAAAACAAAAAGTCTAACTCATTTTACAGCAAGAAATTCTTGCTTTGTGTAGGAATGTGTTTTCAGTTTGCACAACACAGACGCTAACTGATCCTGAACTTCTTTGGGGTAAGTGCTGTTTAATTTTGTTGTTTAATTGCTGTTCCTTCTAGACAGTACTGTTCCATTTTTTTCCATTAAATATGCATTTGAAGGACATTATACATAAATCAGAATAAATTGCTGAATCATGAACTTTTCTGGTGACAAAATTAGTTATGATGAACAATACAATAATCAATTACTTTTATTATTGTGATGTAATTATAACTAAGAAGTCCCCAGCATATGTAGAAATGTCAAATTCAGATAATTCTCTTCTTTTGAGACACTTAGTCACAATCAGCTAGAATGAAATTACATGACGGCTTTAATTATTCTAAAATAATTTCTTCATTACAACTCTGTATACACTTTACTTTTTTTACCTCATTTTGTTATTTTTAGAAGCTAAAGCCAACAATAATAATAAAGTGATATAGTGATTATAAATTGTTGTTCATATATTTTAGCTGAACGTAGCCTGACAGAGGGTAGTAACAGCAACCTAACTGAAATAATGTAAAAAAAATATTTATTAGGCTGTAATGAGAAGGCTTAGATGATTAGTAATCTCTGATTTAGAAGATTAGTAATCTCTGTTTTCATCATTGATGGGGATTTAGAGTTAGTAAACAACCAAACCATGCTCAAATGCTTATAAGGATATTTAATTATCTTCATACATGTTTCAGTTCAAGTTACCCATCATGAAAAAAATTAGCACTTTTCTTAAAAGGAAGAATTACTTAGCCTACAAGTTGACCAGATTTAATATTTCACTGTTAAGAAACAGAAAAGCAACTTCATAATCTACTAATTACTTAACATAGATTCGAGTACATCAGCTGGACTTTGAAATATGCTAAGATATATATATATGAGAAACAAAATAATGATGCATACTATTGGATGGAGAAACCCTGGTGATAAGGTTTTGGGGGTTAGAGAAGGTAGAAAATTTTATAACGTTAATCTGAGCAGACTGGTCTGCAAGAAAAAGGACGGTGCAGCTCAGGTGGTGGATAGCTGGCAAAAAGCCCTGTCATTTTACCTAATGTTACCAAAATCACAACCTGTAGATCACATTCAGCAACACTTGAAACACATCAGGAGACTGGACTAAAACAAGTTAATCCATATCAAAAGCTGAAATGACTGTGATTTTGCTAAGGAATTGTGTTTTATACATATGAATGCTTGTAGATGTGTTTGTGCATTTCTCTGTGAATGTGTGTGTGTGTGTGTGTGTGTGTATGACTGTGTCTGGTCAGACGGAAATATGACAGCTGAAGCACCATGGATTAGTCTCTGAACTGTCCTGTGAAATGTGGCTTTGGCATGTATATAATAAAGGAGATACTTTAATTTCAGAAACCTGCTTAGCTGCATAAGTTTTTTTTTTTTTTTTTCTTTTTCTTTCAATAGGAAAATGAAGGCCTTATTGGTAGAAGAAGAAAAAAAAAAAACAAACCGAGGATTTTCAGGTATCTCAGGATGCTTGTTTACTTCAGTGATTTCAAGGTGATAAAATAAGTTGCTTGATGTAGACCTTACTTAGCGTAGATTGTATAACCATAATTTTTTTCTTTATTTACAAAAATGAAAAGGTAATATTTTATTGACTGTTGTAAATAAATGTATTAAAAAGGACAGATATCAAAATAACCATTAAGTAGGAATCTGATGAAATTTATCCCCTCAGACCAATCAAGGTGTTTTGTAACCTAAAAAATATCACATGGTTACAAACAGCTACACTTTCAAATGAAAAGTCAGGCTGTTCCATATTCTGCCAAAGTTATGGTATGGCAATTGGCTGATCTTTTAATAAATTAGGATCTTTTGGAAACCTTCCCAATACAGAAAATACAATCAATTTGGATAGCAGAGAAAAAGCATTTCTAAACATGTCAGACCCTTATGCAAGCAAACAGAAATGGGAAAATAGAAAAGCAGAAGGACTGTGAATTACTGTATGTAAGAATTCCATGTGTCTTAATCTAGTTCTGAAATGTGTACATTTTCATGAAAAACCTATTGCAGGAAATTAGTTCCTTTGAGAATTTTGAACTCAGGTGAGTGCAACAATGAAGTTAATCTCAAATTGAACGTGTAGAAAAAGCAGGAGGACAATTCTAAAACATTTTTATAGAAAAGTTATTAAGTCAAACACCTTCCTTTGCTGCACTGATTTTTTTTCCCCCATTTTTTAAATTATTAGATGCCCCTATTTCCTAGAACTAGGAAACCTAGAAAAGTGTACTAGAAAGGTGATGAGTATAAAGTGTAGAATGTACAATTGGATACATGGTGGTGACAAATATTTTACTTTTCTGAAAAAATGCACATCTTTTTCCACTGCAATACAATATCTATGTCAGTGACCATAGCAGTCATTGTTTGCCTTACCTGACATCCTCGTCTAAGAAATCAGGGGCACTCTGAGAGGCTTGAGAATAAACCTCATGAAGTTCAAAAAGTCCAAGTATAAAGTCCTGCTCCTTGGTGGGGACAATCTACAAAATCAGTACAGACTGGGGGGTGAATTGATTGAGATCAGCCATGCGAAGGACTTTGAGATATTGGTAGACAAAAAATTAGGCATGAGGCCGCACTGTGTGCTTGCAGCACAAAATACCACCTCTGTCCTGGGCTGCATCAAAAGCAGAGTGACCAGCAGGCTGGTGGAAGGGATTCTGTCCCTCTAGGTCACTCTTGAGATCTGGAGTGCTGCATCTGGCTCTGGGGCTCCAGTATGAAAGGACGTGGATCTGTTGGAATGGGTCCAGAGGAATATCATGCAAAAATACATCAGGGAGTTGCAAACACTTCTACAAAGAAAGCCTGAGCAAGTTGGAGTTGTGAGAAGAGAAGGCTTTGGGAAGGTTTATTTCAGACTTTTAGTACTTATGGGAGGCTTATAAGAAAGATGGGAATTTTCTACCAAGGTCTAGAGTAATATGATAAGGTTTTAAGCTCAGAGACGTAGATTTATATTACACATAAGAATAACATCTTTTGTTGTGGGGGTGGTGAGGCACTGTGGTGAGGGTGGTGAACCTGCCCAGAAAATCTTTGGATGCTCCATTCCTGGAAGAGTTCAAAGTCTGTTTGGACAGGGCTCTCAGCCACTTTTTCTAGTGGAAGATGCCCCTGCCCATGGAGGGGGAATTGGGGATTTGACAAGATAATGCCCTTTGAAGCATGTTTCAATCCAAATCAATCTATTATTTTTTCTTTAGCATTCCCTATGCAATAATAGACATTCTTGTTATTATTTTCCACAATACTTTTTTTCTAAAAGCAGGCATATTTTATCACCTAAATCACTGTTCTGGGTAATAGTTGCAAATTCACACAATATCTTTTAAACATGCACAGATGGTTTAGGTCTTGTCTACCTTTGCTGCACCTCTACTGATAGAATAGTCTATATCATAGGTTGTCTTTTCTTATTCAGTTGGTATACAATATTTCCAAATCAGCTGATCTGTGAATTCATCAGTGTCAATACTCATTTTCAATCCTCTGCTATACTTACTTACCACAAATGTAATATTCTGGATTCAAAACTTTTGTGTTTTTTTTTTAAAGTCTATTATTTCATTTCTAATATGTTATATTTACAGACAAAATTATGCTTTGTGTCTTCAGCCTAGTACTTGTCTTCTATCTTATTGCTCCCTTGCTGAAGCTGCAGCAAGCCTGGCAAGCAATTATAGAGCACATTCAATGAAAATAATTATTAAAATTTGTAGACATGTAGTATCTGGTGGGACAACAGCATGAATGCTCATTCTGGAATTCCCTGGCATAGGCAGTATCTGCTGCTTTGCTGCTTCTAAGCTATTTTGAGCAGATTAAAAAAAAATTAAATAAAAATAAAAACCAGCTCATTTTACATATATTCAATATTTTTATTTTGTTTTCCTAAAGTTATGCATTCATCTTCACTAACTCTTCCTTGTACCAGATTACAGATTCACTTGTCTCTCAGACGGACATTTTTTTCTCTAGGGTTTCAAGAAAAATACAGAACTTTCTCTAGTAATATTTGTTTTAGTCTCAGATCTGGATTAGGAGTAAGTACAAAAAAGTCACAGAGCTATACCTCTTTGTGCACTCAGATGTGCATATGCTTCTTCTGCAATTGTTCAAGATTATATAGTAAATTAGATTACTTTTTACCATCACTCATCTTTGCCTGCTTATTGCTGCAGAAATTAGAAAGCCAATAATGGATGAGGCACCAAACTGCAGGAAGAGAAAAGCTGTAGTGGAAACATGGGAAATTCCAACAGGCACGACTTCTATATAAAGAATCATATGCACACATTCCTCACATAGAACTTTTTGCTAATGTGTTCTCAAGGTAATATATACATGTTAACCAAATCATTCTAATGTTATGAAGCCAGTTCTACATGCTCTTGCTGTTTAATGCACTGTATTAATGATATGCATTATTATATTTTTCTGTGTTCTGTACAATGGTTCCTGGAACTTTTAGATATCTAATGAGATAGGTTTCAAGGGCACCAGAAAAAGCATAGAGGTTGGTGGGGTCTCTTGTTTGTTTTGTTTTGTTTTTATTTTTTTCACAAAAATTCCTATTTACAGAAAATATCCATTTTCCACACTCAATACTAAAGATCTTTAGTGTAGAAAAATCTGTGAAAACTGTTACTGCTTTAGGTTTTCAAGTTTGAAAAAAATATATATATTCTGTAACTTTCTTATGCCATAGTTCCTACCTTTATGGAATTGAGATTATTTCAAGCACAGTGTTTCAAATCTGGTTCCAGTGAGTTGTGTTTACTAGTTATCTTATATAGACAATGACATCCTGGCCTTCAGAACTCGGAAAATCATATTCAGTGCTGAATACTGAACTCATGTTTTTATTTTGGAGATGCTTAAGGTGTTGATTTAGCTATAACTAACTTCTAGAGGTCTCAAAGGAAATGTCTGTAAAACTCATTTTGTTTTCTTTTTCATTCAGATTAGACTTTAGCTGAAAAATACCTTAAAATATCTCATTAAAATATTGTTTGTTAGATAAATAACTCGGATAGTCCAGGAATAGCAAGACTGAAAACTTTATAGACACCAGATAAAAATACAAGCATTTTGCCTTGCCCAGTGTTGTGTTTGATTGTACATAAATTACATAGGATAACATTGTCCTGGTTATGTCTTGGTGCATTTTATTTTTATGAACGACATTAAAAACACTTTCTGTAACACTTAATGTGTATCTGTGAAACTGTGTGCTGTTTGATGGTGTGGTTTACCTTCCTTTACTTTGGGTGTTAGGAAGTATGGAACTGAGTAGTTTTTTTTTTTCCAAACAGAGGATTCCCCATTAAGGTTATGTTGGAATGACTGTGGTTCTTCTGAGCATGTAAGAGATGTCACTTTATGGCCAGGAACCTGTCTAGTAGTATACAGCTTTCCAACATCTATGAGGCTGGAAAAATCAAAGCTTACATTAAGTCAAGTTTTTCATTGGGGAAATGAAGATGTGTTGGTACTGTTCACCTATTCTACTTTTATTTTTTTATTATAAAAGTAAGAAAATAATTAAAAATATTCTGTGGGTTTTGGTAATAAAAATACTTGTGTTATGTGCCTTATCTGGATATGGACTGGTTGATAGAACTCATCTATGCAGAAAAAAATTAGAAAACAGAAAAGAAGGAGTCTTAAAGCCATTCCTGGTAAAAACATACTGCCAACAGCAAAACTTTTGTGTCAAAGGAGTTACAAGGAAAGTCTGCTAGTTTCTCTGTTTCTCTTTATTTTCATGAGGCGTTCAGCAGTAGAGCTGGTGACAACAGCAATACAGGGTCATTGTGTCTGCCATGATCTCTGTGAAAGGCCTTCAAAGATTCTTCAAGCAAAAAAAAATTTCTTTTCCACAGTTTTTTTTTTCCTATCTTTCATGGGTTTATCCCCTTCTTGTGGGAAGTATTTACAGTTATAAATAGTTTTCTGTTTTCAAAATAATCTTTAATTCTTCATGCATATCTTATGCATATGAAATCTTATGTTTCATATTGCACCTGATTACCTCAGTAAACATTCATACAGACTTAAGTAAAGTGCATCAGGAATATTTTTAGAAAAAAAAAAAAAGAGAAGAAAGGAAACGGTTGTGATGTTAGGTAAGCAAAAAAAAAAAAAAAAAAATTCCGTTTCATATGCTGTTGCTTTTACACCTTGTATAAATGTTTTGGAGATCAGGAAAACCAATTAGCAAGTGGTTAGCCTGGGTTCCTAACAAACAACTTTCCTTTAATCTCCTGACAAATATTTTGTCATTAATCAATGAATCAAGTTAAAAGTAGATTGTCTAAAACTCTAATAGTCTGGACTTTCAAGATAATTTGTATTATAATAGACATCAGTCATTATTTTGTCCTTTTTGCATCACTGTTATACCAAATTGTTTAAAAGTGAAAGTAAAACCATGTAGTTAAGAATGGTTAAAGTTGTTGGTTTTTTTTGTTTTTTTTTTCCAAATGAAGACTGGCTTCGCCTGTGAATCTGTGAATACCAAATACTACAGTCAGGAATGAGATCTTTAGCTGACTGTCACATTGACATCCATTATCAATTTGCAAATTGTTGCACAGCTCTTCTTATACTAATGCATTAAAGCTAGTAAACAACCCCAGTAAAAATGAATATATGAATCATAGCAGATTTTTCTTAGAGAGACATTAGTTTCATAAATAACTAGTTACTTGATTATTAGGAGCAGAAGTGGAAACTTCTACACCATCATTTTTCATTTTTCATTTTCATTGTTTTTATTTGTTGGCAATCATTTGGGACACACTATAATTATTTTTAAGATTTATTTGACTCCACAAAAAATGGAAATCAACACCAACAGTAACACTTTATCACAGGAATGTTTCTCTTTTCTTCACAGTTTAAGACAAAGTTGTATAGTAAAATTGACATCAATTTTAACACCAAATTAGGCTTAGCTTTGAATTATACTAGCCTTTTCTGATCAGAGGCAGCCTGAAGCAGAAGAGTGGAAATAGCTGGGAACTGCAAGTTTGGGATATTTATGGCCACTCTGTAGCATTTGCACAACAGCCTGTAGCTTTTAAATTAAATAAGGTTCTCACTAAAACAATAAAATAAATACCAAAAAAGTTCAATAATAATTTCTGGCATTCAGATATGAGCTCACAGTAAAGCAGGACTCTTAATCTCAATATTTTAAAAATGTTGACACCTTTTTATCTTGCTCATTATAGTAGTGTCACTCAGTTTTGACACCTAGAAAGAAAATTCAATTCTGACACCTGATTAATAAATGATCTCACTAAACTTCAGACTTTATTATAAGGATGTGACTATTTTGTTACTGCACCCAAGCAAGAATACAAATAATCATGTGGCATTATGTGAAAGTTTACCATGATAACTGTTATGCTGGATACATTCTCTAGCTTGACTTATACAAAGAAAATAAGAGTACTTAGTTTTCAGTGATTTATTTTCAACTGTTTTCCTCAATAGCAAATGTGTGTACGCTTCCTGAGGAGAAAACTAATATAATCCTTTTTCTCTGGAAAATGTTTCAATATATTCTTCACTTATCAGTGAAGACTGTTAATTTGGAACCTGATAGAGGAAAAGAAAATGTAAAACTGGAATAATGAAGCACTTTATCTTCAGCTGTAGGAAATTTCAGCTTGGATCAATTTTCTTCATACTAGCTAATCATAATAGCTTTAGCAACCCATATTAGCTTCAGGTAGGTGTTTTGATTGTTTTGAAGAGAAGGATCAATTAAACTGACATAAAAATAATTGGTGAAAAGAGAAAAACAGAAATTAATTTTCTGCTGTAGGGTGCTCACTAGTATTGTATTGCAGTATACTTCTTTTTGAATTCTAGTTAGACTCTTGATTTCTTATTTGAGCTGCAGATTCAAGAATGGAAAAAGTCCATTTGATAAAAAAGAAATGTATCCTGATATTTATATCACAAAAGAAGAAGAAACTGTGGATCCTAATTCATCTTCAAATGTTTCATCTTTCAAGAAAGCTTACTAAAACCTAGTCCTTGTTCAAGTAATTAGAATAATTTAAAATTATTCATGTGAGATTTTACAATACTGAAGTGTAAAACCTTAGGTTTTAAACAAGTCAATGAAAATAGACTATTATTATGGATTAAGTGTTTGTAATAGATTTTTACTCTATATTTTTTAAAAATTTTCATGGTGGGCTGGTATATTTTGAGTTTTCCCAAAGAAGAAGCATATAAGTGTTATGCAAATAAAAAATTATTTCACACTTTTAAAAAGTTCAGCGTGAAACTCATAAGAAAAAAAGGTTGATTTTCCAATTTCTGTCTGGCCTTTGGAAGATCTAAAAGCTTTATTCTAGAAAGTTATCAAGGGCTGCTTCTGAGTCAAATTTTGCCTGTATATTTCTGCAGTACTATATTACATGACCTTATATTTGAATTTTTCAACACATCAAATCTTTGTGGCAGGAAAACACTTAAGAAAGTTCTAGAATAGAAAGAAGTTCAACTCAGATGTGATATATGACTATTGAAGCCTTTATTTCCGTTCATAACAAATTCAAAATCTTCAGTTGCAGTTAAGTGCATGTTAAAACACTTTAGTTTTTCTCTGAAAAGATGGCAATGCTATATACATTTACTACCTCAAAAAGCAATGTACTTTTTTTCCTCCTAAAGTAAATAGAAAGTCATACACAAGTGCATGTTAAAACACTTTAGTTTTTCTCTGAAAAGATGGCAATGCTATATACATTTACTACCTCAAAAAGCAATGTACTTTTTTTTCCTCCTAAAGTAAATAGAAAGTCATACACAAATACATTGGATATTATTTCTTGTTGCTTTTCTGATAATTCCATTCCTTTGATGCTACTATTTTTTGCCATGGATAGGCTTAATGAAGGTGAACATGTTGAAAATGGATGCAAATTCAAATAATTACCTAATGTAGTTAACAAAATTTCGTGCAATGAATCTTTGTATTATTAGAATTTCATTGTATGCATTATACATGTATATATATAAATATATATATATAGTGTTACTATTTGATTCCTATAGGATCATATACTTTTATATCTATATATCTATATCTACATATATATAGATATATAGCTATATTTTCTGCCTATTATTATATATCTATATATCTATTTATGTCTAGATCTTATTTATCATAAGATATAATCAGGGGGAAAAAATGAAATACATATTTAAGTAAAATTCATATGGGCACAAAACCTGAAAAAAATTATGGTCATATGAGCAATGATACCTTATGTAGAACATATATGCAGTATACAAAAAGTAGCATTTCTTCATCTAATCTATTCAAAGAACCAATGCCTGAAAGACACTGTGGTTTATTGAATATATGCAGCTTAATCCATGTAAAGCTAAATTTTATCTTCTTACCTTGTCTCCACCTTCTTAATAGAAAGGCTTTCTATCAATTTTTTTTCTCTTCCTTTTAAATATGTGTTTGTTTTGACAGCATATTTTACAGATTGTCTTAGACTTAAAATATTGCACAGAATAGGATATGTCTTACACTTAAGGATATAAAGTATGTAATACTACAATGAGTCATGTTGGACACTGTTAGTGCGCTCTGTCCCTGAGGCATACATTGTGAAATCATACATCATGAAAATGGTATTCAATTCTTTCCCCGCCCCCGAATTATCCAATGACCACTTTACTTCAAATTGAGGGAGAAACATGCATAACATAACATCAAAATTATTCCTCTGTGTCCCGATTTTTCGACAAAGGCTGCAAAACAAATTGCAGAATTTCTTTCTCAACAAAGTAATTTCTAATGTGGTCATTGCTACTTTTATATCTACTCCTGAACAAAAATCAAGTCTTCATCCTCTAGTATGCACATAAACTCTCAGTTTGAAATATCATTAAGTAAATCAGGGTTCAAATCAAAGTAAAAAAGATCATGAATTCTGCTGAAAATATGATCACAAAACCAAAAATTTATTTTAAAAGAAAATTACTTCTGAATGTTCTACACAGTGTGTTTTCCTAAAGCATGGACTGCTGACTCTCCAGGAAGATTTTAATATCCATTGCTTTTAAAGTGGTTGTAGTGAAAACCAGTGTCTAGTCATACTACTGTCAATAGATAAGGTGGCTTTGTGAGCACTACTAGATTGTGTAGGGCACTTCTTTTCCTTTACAGTAAAAAGCTATATATGGTGAGATACAAAACCCATGGAGAATGTAGACTCAGCATCAGTGCCACTAACTTTGGGTAAGAATCAAGGATTCTTACTTGATGGAAGGTGGCTGTTTTCAAGATGTGCTGCTTTAGGAGTCAAATCAGAAAGACAATTTGGAAGTGCATTTGTCAGAAAAAAACATTCTATCATAGTTTTCAATTTGAAGCCATGCCAGTTTTCACATAACAGACTCTTTGATAAAACTGTGCCTTGAAGAGAGATGTCCTGTTATTTACTATGGAGAATTTAGTAGTGTGGTAAAATAGCCAGATTTTAACCTGGTAATGTCTTGTAAATGCATCCAGATTATAAGAATTTGTTTAACTCATCTCCTGAGAATCATATCTAAAGAATACTACAGTGAATCAGACTTCAGGGATATAGATGAGAGCTGAGAAGACCGATCCGACTGTGAGAAATGCCAGTCTAATAGGGGGGGGAAGAAATTTGCTCATTAAATGTATTGCATTTTGAAAACTTAGTTTGAAATCCATATAAAATATAGATTTTCCCTGTTCTCATACTCTCACTCACTCTAATTCCAAAGTCAGATTTAATTTTCTTCCTGTCATCTTGGAATGTCCTTCTGTCTTACTCTCTCTCTACTAAGAATAAGGAAAATCAGCTCCTTCCTTATAAATCTATGGGACAGTTATCATTAGAATTTTCCTGAATAAACATAATTTCCAGAAGATTTTTTTCCTCCATAAAATTTCAATTTTCATTGTTTTTAGTTTTCTTTCAAAACTGTTTAGATTCTCTTTACCTCTTTCTTTGTTTCTCCTGGTATTTTCCAAAGTATTTTTTCTTAGTAAGACACTATAACGCTAAGACACATTGTCTCGGTCCTTATCACAGAGGTCTGAACGACTGTTGTTTTGGATTCCAGAATGTGTACTCTCCAGCTAAGAATGTAGGTAGTCTGTGGCTTTTTGGCAATAACTGTCAAATCAAGAAAAATATGGTAACCACTGCATTCCCCAAAGACTTAGGATCTGTAGTCCAAGGTAATTTACTTTTGGTTTTGAGGGCAATGTGTTGATTTTGGCCGGTATAGAGAGGGATAGAGAGGATTTGGCTGGGATAAATGTTTAGATTGGATATTGTTTTTTTGTGGAAAGGGCTGCCAAGCATTGGAAAAGGTTTCCCAGGGAGGGCAATCCCTGGAGTTATTTAAAAAAGAAGTGGATGTGGCATTGAGGGACATGGTTTAATGGCGTCTTGGAAGTGCTGGCTTAATTGTTGCACTCTCTGACATTAAAGGTCTTTTCCACATCAAATTATTCTATGATTGTATTAACTTTTTTTTTATTTTTGTAATCAATATCAAGCAATTCTTAAGAAAATAATTAGTGAAATGAAACTTTGTCATTCTGTGAGAAAGACAAGAATGCTCTCCAGAAGATGTCTAAAATGAATGGTTTTTTATTGCCTTCTTTAGGAGGCTCTAAGATCAGCTTTAGTCTAAATGAAACAGATTAGTAAGTTCAGTTAAATATATATTGAGACTAAAAAGCTTTGTACATAAAAACCAAAATTATTCTACTTACTGAAAAGACAAATTCATGTCTCATTAGATAAAGGTAAAACTAAAGAAATATTTTAGGCCTTTGTTTGAAGGAAAAAAAAAGTAAAATCCTGCTTTAGAGACTGTGTAAGAATTTTCCACATGGAGAAAGATAATTAAAATATGCTAAATAGTAATATCTACTTCTTATAAAAAAACCTAGTTATGGTATTGTGCTAATGAAAGGACGATAAAAGCTAATTTTGAGTGAAACCATGCATGAAAGAAGGATGTTGATTTTCTTCATGAAGTGTTGGGAAAGAACATTAAAACTTCTACTTGAGCTGAATAAGATATTTTTTTGCCCTTCAATCCTTCATTTAATTGCACTCTTCAGTTGCATAAGCCAACAAAAAGGCAGGCAATGAGCACAATAGAAAAAAAGTTAAGCTTCTACAACAGCATCAAGAGGAAGTGACTTTCTAGTTCACAACTTCACATAGATTAAATGTCATGATGTGAAGAAACTGTAACACAGTGAGTATATTTAAACTGATTTTTTATTGAAGAAAAAATAATGAAGATTTTTAAATGCTTTTCTCACTGAAAACATTAACAGCATTGTTAATAATCTTCTGATTTCTTTCTCTTTTAAAGAAAGAATATGAACTTATTTCACAAAAATATAAATAATAAATTCATATTTTTGTTATTTCTTGGTACACAAATGGTTACTTTCTCCTATCCATTATATACTAAATTGTATAAATTAACATTTATGGTAGGATTCTCTTAACCTAACTTTTAAAGTCTTTATATTAAAGCAGGGCTCATTCTACAGAATCCTAGAAGTTGGATTTCTTGCACCTTCTACAAATGAGATCAGTATAAATATCATAGGTAGAGTTTCTACTCCTACTCTGTGAAATCCAGGTTTGTTTAGCCTCTGTGTCCTCTGTTTAGGTGATTCCAGGATGAAATGCACCAGTCCGTGGCCAGATTGTATATCCACTGACCCTAATGAGGACCCAGTGAGACACATCAGAAGCAGACAAATTCTGTCCAGATGTCTGGGACTCACTCCAGGTGAATGTGTGCCAAAATATTGCAAAGCTAGGTATTTAATATAAGATTGTACAGGCACCTCCTAGACACTAGAGAGAGTTAATACCTCTTTGGAGATCCATGACAGAAGGTACTAGATGATTACCTATGACTGATCACTTTAAATTTTTGATAGCTCTACCCAGCTTTTATTTAAAATTTTAATTATATTCTTAAATGGTTATTTGACAGCCTGCTTGTATTATACTTGCCTAAGACTTCTTGTTATTTTGAGAAACAAAGTATACAGTGCCTTATACAGAGAAAATTACCACACTTCTTTCTGAGATCCCCATAGTGAAGAATTAATAAAAAGAAAAAACTACTGTTTACTGGTCAGTGGTTTTTATTTTGTTTTCTCTTAAAAGAAAATAGATTAATTATCAACTGAGATCATTCTCATTGTTTATAACTGTGCTACGTCCTCTCAAGAGTCTAGCTAAAAAATCCAGACTGCTAATACAATGGAATATATATCCCTTAATTGGTTTAATGGAAAAAGAAATCACTGTCTGGCTTGCTTCTTTCTAGTTGTGGATTTTTTTCATACTTAAGGTTACGTTTCTTAAGAATCAAAACATAAAAACGTTCCTAATAAATCACTAATAGAAATTTTTCTGCCTTTCACTCAGGATCCATTCTTACATGATATTCAAAGCTGTTGACTCAGTCTTCTTGGTAGAAATAGAATACACGCTTAGGTACCAGGAGAAAATCAAGAAATGATAGGCAGAATAACAGGGTTATATTTCTTTTAGAATTTTCCTATAAATAATGCATACATTTTCTCTGTTGTCTAGTGGACAAATGCTGTAATCTTTTTCATAAAATAAGGACAGCGTAGAAGTTCCAAAGTGATGACAAATTTATGCAAATGGATCTATCTTTTTGAATGATTATCAATCTCAAAGGAACTGTCTCTACATCAGAAGAAGTCAAATGAAAAGGAATTTTCAGAATAGAAAACTGTGTATGATTATAGACGAAATAGAGGAATGATCAATACTTTCCACTTGATATGTTTTGATTGAATAGCAAAGGGTTGAAAATATAATTATTTTACATTTGATAATCTTCTTAGAGCAATGTACCATTGTTCATTTGTTAAAAGCTTCAATAATCCCATGACTTTCATACTCAGCACATATTCTAGTATGGGTTTTGATTTGGATGTCAAATGGGAAAAAAACAAATATTATAAAATGTATTTGAGGTGCAGGCATTCAATGATTGTTGCAAATGAAAGTCATGACATCCTCCAAAATCAGTTTATCTATTTGATAATCTGTATTTATATTTCCTGTCATGAAATCAAAGGAATGTATTTCAAAATGAACACATTCATAAAGTTTCTACAGGTGTGAAGCATAGGGCTAATTAATATTTAGGTGAGTATGACTCCATCCAGAAATAAACACTTTTAGAAGTATTAAATTAAAATGACAATAAGAAATGTATTCTATCCATGTGTTACATTTCTGCTTAGACCAAGATCTTTGAAAGAAAAAAAAGAGAGAGAAAAGGAGAAACACTGTCAACAGTGCAGTAAAATATTAGCAAATACATCTAATTGTCTCTTACAGCCTTGATCTGGCTCTACAGTAGGGAATAGATACTTCCAAATCTGCTGAAGTCAAGAATATAAAGTACATTCAATACTACATGATGCAACTATTACTGCAGCTGAATACTATAGCTCAGAGAGGTTTTGAGTCTCCAGCTTCTATGTACACAAAACTGAGTTGGTCATCACCATGAGCAACCTGCTGCAAGTGATTGCACTTTGAGCAGCAGTGGTTGCCTGAGCAATCCCCAGAGGACCGTGCCAGCCTCAGCTATTCTGCGATTACATAGCTGTGACTACACAAAGGACAATTATTTACATCCTTGGTGAGCATTCGGTTTTACAGAAAAGACAATTATATTATATTGCTGTGATTAATGTAAATTTTGAATAAATTCTAACTTCTTAGCACTGCATAACATTACTGCATAAGTGAAATGAGACTACCCTCAAGTCTTTAGATCTACAGCAGATTTCTGCCATTAGTTTAGCAGAATAAGTAGACAGTATATTGACTATATTGTATGTCACTTGATAACAGCAAAGGAAATATTAGACTCCAGAATCGTGAGTTCTACCTGCAAAGAGGTTCAGAATTCATGCCTTGCAAATCGACATATTAGTAGTTTGTTTTCCTGTCAGTTTGGCCCCTATTAACACAGGCTTGTTTGTCTCTGATGACCAGTCCAACACACTTTTCTCTTTAATTTATCATGAATCTCAGGGATTTGAAAGTAAGTGAAATAAAACTTCCAAACTGCAAATATTCTGTCTAGTTCAAATATGCCACCTAGTCCACAATATTCCACTCAATATCCATATTAATCTTTCCATCCCTTTATTTTAGCAAAAACCTGCAGAAACTGTAAGATGTGAGTTTTCTCTAAGGCACATGTTTACATCAGCAATTTGCAGAGGTCTGTTGTACATCAACTTGTGAATTCAAGTAAAGAAAAAAATGTTTGCAGGTTCCAGCCAATATGCTCTACACATGCTTTCTTGTGCAATGAGATTTTTCAAAGAAAAAAGGCTTCTGACAAGAAGCCTCCACTCTGAGAGTCCATCCTGTAAAGTCTCATGTCAATAAGTGATTGCTGATATTTAACTGCATTAATTTTATTATAAACATATATATTACCTTCCACAAAAATGCAGAAATTATTGCTGAAAAATAAGAAATTATTTAGATTGAGGCAGAAAGCTGACATTCAAAATTTTTAACCTATCCAAACTGTTATAGACTGCTTCAAATAGAAGTGATTATGGGTGCTTATTCTGAGACGCTTCAGACAAAGTGAATAATTTCCCTAATTTTGGTAAACTCTTTTTCTCAGTTTTTATGTTCTAGCCAAAATATTGACAACTGCATCAATCTTATGTCTTTACCTGTTCATTTGTGAAGCTTTCCTTGGCAGATATTCTCACAAAGATCAGCAGTAGTCAAAATCAAGTCCAAACCCAAGAAAACATATTAAAATAAATTATTGTAGAAATTAGTTTTTGAAAATGAAAGTTCAAATGTTCGTTTTGAAGAAACTGAGATAAAAATGGCTTTCTAAAATTGTCAGGATGTCACAACATACAGATACACGAGATGTATGATAGTATGGACCAAATCATAACTGAAACTGAACTATTTTGCTAATTTTGGTTGATAGCACAATGCTTAGTATTTCTCTAGACCCCAGCTTCTTTTGAAGTTTTGCAGGACACAGAGCTCTGAATTCAGATAATTAGCAGTGATGCAAAGGATTCAATATTAGCATGAGATGGCCAAATATTCTGGAGCTATTCTCTTTCACTTCATTGCTTAACATGGATACCAGAAGTTGAATCTTGGCAGTCTGTACAGCATACATATATGTGAGATTTATTTACCTGTGTGATTTTGTTCATCAGGGTGGTGTTTAAGCCTATTCATTTGGGCTTAATCCAGCCAGCAACCAAGGACCATGGAACTACTTGCTCACACCCTGACCAATGGAATCAGAGAGAGAACGGGAAAGGTAAAATTAAAAATAACTTATTGGCGGAGATAAAGACAGTTTAGCAGATGAAGAAAAAGCTGTGCATGTAAAAAAGCAAAATAAGGAATTCATTCCCCACATCTCATAGGCAAATATTCCCAGGAAAACAGGGCTCCAACACGTGAGGGTCACTTGGGAATACAAATGACATTCCTATGAATGCTCCTCCTTTCTGCCTTCCCCCAGCTTTATATGCTGCATAATATGCTGTAGGTGTAGAATGTCCCTTTGATCAGCTGGGGTCAGCTGTCCCAGACATGTCCTCTCCCAACATCTTGTGCACCTCCTCACTGGCACAACATGAGAAACTGGAGACTTTTTGACTTAGGATAAGCACTACTCAGTATCAACTAAAACATCAATGTTTTCAACATTATTCTCACTGTATGCAAACCCTGCATTCTACCAGATACTAAAAATTATTAGTTCTATCCCAGCCAAAACCAGGATGCTGCTTGGCTCATCCCATCTGATAATCAAAAGGTTTTTTTGATTGAAAGCACTTTTGCTTTCACTTTTAGATGCAGAGCTGTAGGGTTTTCTTTACTCACCATATTCAGCCATCAGAATTTAAATTATTGTCCACTTAGACTTATTACCACAGTACACACAAAAGATCATTAGAAATTCTTTGCACAGTCAATTAAAATTGACATCTAATAATGCGTCTGTATAGTAATTGCATTTTAATTATATCCCATGGGCCACACATGTCCAGTTTAAGGTTCATGATTAGTAGTTGTGCTGAACAGAAAGTAATTTGTTGTCTTTATATCTTTCTTTTCTTTTCTTTTCTTTTCTTTTCTTTTCTTTTCTTTTCTTTTCTTTTCTTTTCTTTTCTTTTCTTTTCTTTTCTTTTCTTTTCTTTTCTTTTCTTTTCTTTTCCATTGAAGTGAGAACAATGGAAAGGAATCATGACTTTCCAATTTTAGTCTCATGTCACTGATAACATCTCTCAAAGAGTGCAATTTAGATGCTAACATTCACAAAGAGGAAACTGAGAAGGCTAAAATAGACAGCAATCTGCCTTTCACTTTACGTATTGTTGACCATATGTAACTTTGATTTGGTTTTTCATGACAGCTTCAGCAATAACTGACCATATGATTTGTTCAGACCACCAGGAGAATTCTCCCTTCACCTCCGTCCAAATTATTTCATAAACCATCTCTCATGTAAACTGAAATCTCTTTTGACCTAGTTTTAAGTCATGTGGAAAGTCCATACTCAGGTAATCTGATCTTCTTGGTCTGGTCTCTCTTTTGGACATCCAGGATTCCTCTCCAGTGGAGGGGTTGAACAGGGAGTCAGCTATGTGCTTGGTTCCTGCCATAATACAGAGGCAGAAAGATAAGGACAAGAGCTAGGATTATTTGCGGAACATCAGCATAGAAAATATTAATGGTAATCTGTTACACGGGTGTATCTCTCTGCTTGAAAAATGTTCCAGTTCATACAAGAGTTCTTTTTCATAATGTTTGCAGTGGCTACTTAAAAGATCTTCAAAACAGTTTTCTGTAAAAGGTACATTAATTCTATACATCTGCTCAGATTCTAAATCTATTCTGCTAAATATTGTACAATTACCTAAAAAAAACCCACTATTCCTCCCTTAGAATAAAAAAATATTTATCATAGTCTAGTAGACAAAAGAAAAGTTGTCTTTGATGTCCTGAATACTGCTAGCAACTTGATGTTCTTTTTCATTAAATCTGAGGTCCCATGGCCTGATGTACTGCATTTGAGTGGGTTGGATTCAATTTTCTTAAAAGTAGCTCATGTGGTTTAATATTGTTGATTAAAACAGTGTTGACAATGTTTTAATTATTGCTGAACTGCACTATCACAACACCAAGGCATTTTCTGTTTGTCATGCTGCTTCACTAACAAGTTGGCTGGAGGTATAAAGGAAGTTGGGAGTGGACACAGCTGGGACTGCTGACTCCAAGTGGACAGAAGGATATCCTGGACCATATGGCATCATGCTCAGCAAAAAATTCTGGGCGAACAAAGAAGAAAAGAATGGCATTTGAAGTGATGGTGTTTGTCATCCCATATAACTGTTACATGTGATGGATCCCTTCTTTTCTAGAGATGGCTTAACACCTGCTTGTCGATGGGAAGGGATGAACAAATTCCTCATTTTGCTTTGCTTGTGAGCACAGATTTTTCTTTACCTGTCAAACTGTCATTACCTCAACCAGTGTTTTTCCTCACTTTTATTCTTCTAATCTCCCCTGCAGTGCACTGCAGGGGAGTGGACAAGGATCTGTGTGATGTGGGCCTTCCTACTGGGATTAAATCACAAAACCTATCCTTTACTGAAGAAAAACTGTAAGGGCTGTAGAGATGGTTTTCTCCATTTTTCTCACAACACAGATGTATTTTTATGTCAGCAAGACCAAACCTTATAAACTGCAGAGAGAGGAAGCAGATTTAAGAGCTAGTTTTGGGCTATCTCTCATTATACAGCAGTAATTAGTGGAGGACCTCCCCTGAGGAAGCAAGATGATGACTGTCTCATAGACCACAATAACTTTCATTTCCATATGCAGCATGTGTAACATTCTAGTTTTCTAATTTGGGCTGTTAGCACATACAAGAAGATCAGTTGTTTTGGCTGAAAAATTCCTCTCAGTTTCCTACAGAATAAGCAATCAAATGAATGGAAAAGTCGATGGGCCATATTTGATCTGCTGGCTGCACATGAACTATGCTGACTTACATTACTTACCCTCTTAATTTGTAATATGAAACAAGCATGTCCCAGACAACTTTTTTTTTTTTTTCTGTTGTTGTTGTTGTGGTTTTTTGTTGTTTGTTTGTTTGTTTGGGGTTTTGTTTGTTTGTTGGGGAGTTTTGGTTTTTGGGGTTTTTTTTTTTTTTTTGGGTTTTTTTAGGTTTTTGTTTATTTGTTTGTTTTGCTTCATTTTTTGGGAAGGGTTGTTTGGTTTTTTTTTTTCAATAAGTATTTTCTTTTATTTATGCTGTGCAGGATTCTTTGTAATGCAATGGCTGAAGAGTTTTGGCATAAATGGTTAGCTAAGCTCTGGAGAGTGAGTGGTACTAAAACCCACAATGACTCTCCTCTTCCAGCTCCTTCTCTAACTAGTGTCCTCAGTCTTCCCCCCATTTCTTTCATTTCCATTCTCTGACTTACTGTTGTCTCTTGAAGCAGAACATGCTCAGGAATTAAACACTATAAAGGGACTAGAACACCGAAAATTATATTCTCAAGTCTTCATCAGATTTCATTTCTAGTATTGGAAAAATATAGCCAGAGTGAATTTCAACTACATGAACTCAAAAAGAAATTTCAAGACACAGAAATATACACTTGCAGTATTGCCTGTCCTCTACTATTTGCTTAGCTGCTGCTGTCACAAAGCACATAAATTTGCCAGATCTCTCTGGTTAGATTTAGAATTCTCTAGTTTTTGAGAATTGGACCACTGTAAATACCTCAGTTTCAGTATCTCAGTGTTACTGCCTTATTTAAGATTTTTAAGTCTTGGGAGGTATGTCTTTACTCCTGAAAGTCCTGATGCATTAAAAAGTTCTTGAAATGCATTCATGTGATCAGTTTTCTTGAAAAATTATAAAACTAACTTTTCCTTCAAACATGATTGCCAGAGAGAGAAAAAACTATAATGCTATTAAAATTATAAACAATTATAATGTTATTGATTAAACTAGTCTGTAACAGAATGGTGTTTTACCCATTCAAAAAAATAAAATACATAAACCACTTCAGAAAAAAGATAAAAACCTGGAATCCCAAATAGCTGTGATCAAACCCAAAGAACAACATATCTCTGTTTTTGCACTGCTTGTTGGGAAGGTTAAGTGGAGTTTCTTCCCAAAAAATCCATCTGTGCAGATAGCACAGTTCAGGGTGACGGGAGACATGGATTGGAATCTCCTGAGTTGGGGACAAGTATGGAATATGGGTTTCTTACTGCTAGTGTAAATTCTTCAGTGATCAAATTATTTAAAAGTTTAAATGCAAATGCGAGATAATACCTTTTTTTTTTCCATTTATCTTCCATTCCCCTGTCTCCTTTCAAATTAAGAGAGACTTAGTACTCTTTCAAAGAATTAATAATGCTTCTTAATAGTTTCTGCATATTGGAGATCTGATCTCAATTAACACACTTGATACTGTTACAGAACGAATAATAAAATAGTTATTCCCAAAACAACTATCATATACTTCTGTCTTAAATTATTTATGAACTCAAAATGTTACACACTAAAAAGAAAAAATACAGTGTAAATATAAAGATCTCTGAGGACAAGTCTTAATAATCTGTGAAGATTTGTATGACAGAAGGTATGGAATTAATGATTAAAAAAGATTCTTACTGCTTTTTCTTTTGGTCCCTGTTTTTATCTCTTCTCTATAGACCTTGTTTCAGCAAACAATTCAAAATTCTGATCATGGGGGCCAATCAAAATATTAGATTAAGAAAACATTAGATTTGTTTACATAATTTTATATGATAATAACACTCATATATGAAATGAAAATTTATCTCCTATATTTCTTCTGAAAAAGGTTTAGGATGAATTGGACAAGTTGAATGTATACCCTAAGGTTAATGTATTGCTATATAAGTTGTGCTGCATCAGCTTACTGTCATTTGATTGGGTGACACAGATCCATTTTTATTTTAAAATGAACCCATGAAGAATGTTTCTGTAATGTTTTTCAGACTCCTAATCCACATACATTCATAATTTTCTCTGATTTTTATTGTAATGCATTTTACTTTATATGTTCTTTGTAGAATTACAACCCGTAAAAGTATTCGGTTCATATAACTGTCTTTCTTCCCACAGTGTCACAGTACAAAGCAGATAGAAATATGATTTAAGCATCTGTTTAAAGAGTTTTGTACTGTTTATAAAGCACTGAAGTGAAAAAAAGAAGCTTAACTAGATGGACATATTCAGTTCACTTTTATTTCTCTTAAAATGCATATGTATGTATGTGTGTATGCCTGTATGTATGTAGATAGATAGATAGATAGATAGCTAGATAGATAGATAGATATGCATCCATTTATTTTTACTCTTAGATGGCCTTCTTAATCTGGACATTAGGGAAGAGAAATAAGAACACTTTCAGAAAGGCTATCAACAAATACCAAAACCCAAACAGAACAAATTAAATCCTTATTTTCCTGATTATTATATTTAAGTTCTTAATTTTATGATTTCCATTTTCTAATTCCTTCTTTCTTCTTTTCACCTTAACCCAAATGAAAGCACACACTTCAGAAAAAATAAATTGAAAAAGTGTGATCATGTTTTTTATAGCAAAGAGATTGTGGAATCTCCATCCATGGAAATATTCAAGAGCTATTTGGACATAATCGAGGGCAGCTTGCTGTAAGGACTGTGCTTTAGAAGAGGGGACTGAACCCAACAGCATCCAGAGGTAGCCTCCAATCCCAACCATTCTATAATCCTGTTTTTATATGTCCAACAGTGGTGTTCTTCCTTCATGTAACATTGATGTTTCATTTTGTGTGCCTGTGTGAGTGGTGTGTACATGTGTGTGCATCTTATCTTCAGTAAAACAAATAATGTCTTATATTTAGAAGAGTTTATTTTTTATTTAATTGGATAATCTTTATTCCAAGTAATTAAACAGTAAAAAGAAGAATGTTGTGCCTGTTTTAAGTTACACATATCCTTCTAAAATCAAAAAGCTCAGTTAAACTGACCAATACAGAAAATATAGATTAATGCAGTGAAATTATCCTGTTTTCTTTGGGTTCAGTTTTCTAACTGAAGACATTAATAGAGAAGACAATCTGTTTTTTCCAAAGTGTTTAGTACTTACATTTCACTTTCTTCAAAACCAAGTTAGGGGCATTGTTCCTATAACTGAGAACAGTAAATGTGGATAATAAACCTTGTCTTTTAATATTCAGCTTTGCTAGTTACAGTGAAGTTCAGCATGTCCTTCATTTCTGATTCTAATTGTTCACAGAAGCTATTACCTTTTTTTACTTCACTCCAGAAGCAGATATGTTTCTGAGGCTAGCAAAATTCTTTCTGTCTATACTTACATGAGTATAGACATGGTGGTGTATATACACTGAAGAACTATTAAGAAGGTTTTCTCTCTTCCCTTCAAGCATTTTTTGCTACTGCTTTTGTAATGGATTCTGAATAAATTCAGTTAGGTTCAAAACATTTTTGACTCATCTCAAATAGTGTGCATGAGAACTATAGTCTAACACAACGTAACACAACCTAAGTAAAAAGCTGGAAACTGCAGTAGGACAAATTTAAATTTGCACCAATAAGAACATTTAAACAATTAGAATGATTAATCATAGAGGCAATAGATGCAGGCCTATTAGCACCATTGATGGACAGGCTGATCCAGAATTAGAAAAGCAGTTCACACATGAATAGTGTGAAGAGTCATCCACAGTGATACCATATGTGAAGACTCACTGGAGTGAATTTAGAGATCCCTAAGTGCCCTCCAGAAAAACCATGAAGAGCAAAGGGAAATTACAGATTGTTTCTGTGTTTCAATCACAAGTAACGACCTTTTCAAGCACATTCTCAAGTCTCTTCAAATAGGAAATTGTTCTTGAGAATTCTAGACTTGGAAGAAAATACCTTCATACCAGGGATGTCCTAGGACACATTGCATTGACAGGTTTACACATGTGATAAAGTATCATTTGCATTGGCTCAGATATATCATTTCAGCTACCTGTACTGTTCAATATAATAGAAATTGGATGAAATTAAAAAGTCAGATAAATTTCCAACATCCACACCAGATGTTGGCCTTAAAATCCAAAAACAAAAGTACCGAGTTCTCTGTCAGGGAGTAGGTGGAAGCAGGCACGGAAAATTGCTGTGTTATAAATTGCCTGATTTCTACTGTTAACAGATGTTTAATTATTATTAACATTATTTCAGCTATTAAATTACAGAAACATGATCCTTCATATCATACTCCAGGGACACTCTACCTGTGCACTGAGATAGTCCCCTTTGCTCTTTACTTTTAAGAGCAGAAGTACAATTTTCCTTTTCTGAGCATCTGTGTCGCTCATTAACAGCAAAGGGAATCCAAATCAAGGTCGTATTTATAATGTGTTTTCAATGGAGAGCACTTAGTTATTTTTTGTGGATGTTGTAGTCTCCATAACTTTTTGGATTGGGGGGACAGTAATAAAACTGTTGACTTGAATACAATAAATTTTAGAATACGCAATAAGTAAATTGGCATCTCAAAGTTTTACAAAACACTGGAATTTTATTCTTACATAAGGAAACTTGCAATTTGTGTTCTATTTATAAAATATAAAAATGGTGTTCCAGTCTAAAGAATAATTTCACTCCTTCTAAGGAGGAATATATTATCTTATTTGTATCTGTTCCTCCAGAAAGATAAAATCCAGTATCTTTAATTGCGAAGTTGACCTTCAGTGCTACTTTCAGAGCACTGAACTGGGAGAGACACAGTAGAGCTACAGAGAACTGTAATACAATATCTTTTTTCTCTTCTTTTTTTCTTTATCCCATTGTTAATAAAAATTATTTTGCTGATTTATGCATGGCTTCTTTTACCATATATGATTTACTTTTCTTTCATAGTACATTAATATATGAATATATATACATTCATATACATTCAAATATGTATACAACTTTGAAATTTGTGTTACTTATGTCTGTTATAAATACCTTGGACACTGCCATGTCCTGATACTAATTACACTCTCAATAAAAAGATAACACTTAAGCAAATATATACATCTTTTCCCTACTTAGAGCACCCAGGAACATATTTTCAGACAACTTGCACAGTCTTATTTGGACTTGTGCAAGCAATCAATGTTCTTCGGATTTAGAACCACTTTATAAACTCTTAATCTCATTTACGGTATTCATGTTCATGAAGTGCTGCAGTTTGTATATCTATTTCTTTTTTTTTGGCAACAGCAAAGTGGAGCTACATGCTAAGAGGAGGGAATTGACATCTCTTCCTTTACTATGGGAGGAGCAAACTAACTTCAGAGCTTCTTCATTTCTTTGTTGCTCTTGCAAAGTTAGTATTTATTATTATTTCTAAGAAGTAATTTTGATACTATTAACCTGTCATTTGACAAAATAACTTGTACATAAATTGGTATATAAGACTCTTTATATATTCGTGTCAAATACTCTTGATACTGCTGTATGTAATCCACATGAAATCCACAATCTAAAATTCCATGCAAGCTTCAAAGCCAGGATTTTACAGACCTGCTCATAGCTGCCCAAGAGAAAATGCAATTGCATGTGTAAGTCTTAAAGATCCTTTAGAATAGCCAAGATTATTGGCTAGATATATTTTATTGAATTAAATTAATTGTTAAGTCAAAATTAAAAGTAATATTAATGCTGTAGGTCCAACTGCTGAGACATTAGGGTGGGTTTTTTTCTTTTCTTCTGTAAGCACTTTTGTTACACTTCTATTTCTCACCTGCCTACCCAGTCTAAAGGACAAGTTTTATAATTGGATTGTGAATATTGTCAATTATGTTTTAGCTACCTCTTTCTAAAAGAAAGACAACAATATTACTTTTGACATGAAAGCACGCTTGTACTTCTCAATACAAAGAATCAAACTTAGCCACTACACTTGCAGTGTAATCATTGATCCCTCTAAAGATGCTACTGTAAAGCGATTGAATGCAGTGTCTTTCTTACTAGTATTTTCCTCAATGTAGAAAGTATAATTGAGAAATACTTTATTTCTACACACGTATATATAAACATACATTTTTTTACACAACTAGACAGTTGCAGATAGTACTATTTTCCAAGCCATTGGACACTCAAACTTTTATTTGCTCTGAATTTCTATTGAGAGATCATTTTCTTCATTGAACATCCCTTTTGATCACATAAAACAAAGACGTTGTAGACTAAACCTCATAATTTTGGTCATTATGGTGAATCAAATTATATTTACAAATCAATAATATCGATTTTGTTTCCAATGGCATATTTGCTTCTCCAATTGAGTAGATTGATTTAATTAATTGCATGATAGTTCCTGCATATCTGAATACAAATAAACAATGTTATATATAATTTAGAAGTCAAATGATCAAAACAAGATCTGGTGTCTGTGACAAGTTATTTTGCATGTTTATAATAAGCAGTGTATTGTGGGTAAAATAAAATCATATTTCCTCTTTATTAGTAGTTGACCTATATTTTGCTGTGAAAGGCAGATCTAATGTAAACTGAGGAAAAGCAGTTGGAAACAAAGCCCAATGTATTTAAGCATTAATTTCTTTCCTGACAGACATGCCATTTTTTTTCAGAAACCCAGTAGTCATTAATATTCCCAATAATCAATCAAAAAAGGTGCAATTTCTTCATAAGTGTAAGCCTAATAAGTGTATGCTTAGGGGAAAGACACCCAATTCAACAGTATAATATATTATCAAGCTTCTTTGAATTTCCTGAACCATAGTGAATTATTTCAGGTTCTCTACTCAGAAACAGAGTCATGAAAATTGCTAAATTATATCTAAACAATACAGATGAATAATTATAGGAAAGCAAATTAATTTGAGTGATTAGCTTGAAAAGTTTAAGTGCTTGTTATAATTGCTGAAAATTTGACATAATTTACTCTAATTTACCATGAGCTTATTTTTTAAATATCTCTCCAAATATACTACTTGATTCTTGTCTTTCCACAGCACAAGTTACTGAAGCATTAGATATTGGATATGCAGAAGCCAGGAAATAATTGTACACAAAACTGCAAATATATTGCAAATCTTTATGAAAAAAACCACTAACTTTTTGCTAAATTCAAATTCAAGTTGTAAGGGTCTAGGTCAATCCCCTACACGTTTGGTGACAGAACATTCAAGGACACATAGAAGCCATGAAGGATTGAGACAAACCACTCGATGTTGCTTCTTCCTCGCACTCTTTCCTGGTTGCAGTATCTAGTCCTTCTAAGCAAGATTTTCCTTCATGAATTTTATGAGTTCTCTCAATGGACTGCACTTCACAAATTGCTCCAACATGGTTCCTTTCCACATGGAGTCCTTTAGGAATAGACTGCTCCAGTAATCCTCACAGGACTGCAGGAATCTGGTCCATTGGGGCCCTTCTCAGGCTGCAGCTTGCTTCAGGGCACATTCATCTGCTCCAGTATGGGGTCCTTTGTGGACTTCAGGTGAAAATCTATTCCATCTTGGCTCTCCGTGGACTTCAGGGGCACAGCTTCTTCACCATGGCCATCACCACTAGCTGCAGAGGAGTGTATGCTTCAGCAGCTGGGGCAACTTCTCCCTCTCCTTCTCCAGTGACCTTGATGCCTTAAGTTTTAGCTTTCATATTTTCCAGATTCTGTACTGCATTAGTTTATACCTCTGAACTTCGTATGAAGCATTAGCAAGTTCTCTTCACAGTTTAGTTAGACAAAAAAATCCTTTTCCAGCCCGAGAACCAAGGACACTGTTGCAGCTTCAGGCCCAAAAAAATATAAACAGCAAATTGAGGAGAGCAATTTGGGAGGATGGGACTTCATAACTTGAAGCTGTAATTGGACAATAAACCCCAGTATGTAAATGGAGCAAAACTTAAATGTTTCACACCAAAAGTCTGAAAACTTGTAACTCAGTGTCCATCTTGGGTGGAGCCACAGCTGGGCCCTTGTACTTCCCTAGGAATATCCTTTGAAGGCCTTTTAATAAGTACCTACTTTATTTCTTTAACCTTAGGCTTCTATCCTACGTAGCCTCTCAAGGCATCAACCTCAGGTTCTTCTAAATAGCTTCTCTCACATTTTCTGTCTCCTCTATCTCAGTTGCTATCCTGCAACACCTTTTCTCCTTTCTTGAATGCATTATGACAGAGATAGTGCCAACATCCCTGATGGGCTCAGCTTTGGCCAGAAACAGGTCTCCGTTGGAGCCTGTCTAGAACAGGCTCTGCCTGACATGGGACCAACTTCTGGTGTCCTCTCACAGAAGACACTTCTTTCAGACCCTCCTTGTTGTGTGAACCCAACACATTAATTACACCAATTAAATAACCAAAGGGAAAAAACTATTAACTACATTATGGAAAATATGATGTGACTTTAGATACTGGTAGTAAGTATAAGCTATTGCTTGCCTAAAACACATTCTAGAAATTACTGAGGTCTGAGACAACATGCATCTGTCTGCTTAGGCACTGTTAGCCAAGTGCAATCAGCACTGGTGACTTATAAAAGTGCTTGTCTTGGATGACTCCATTCAGCACAGCTATAGTAGAGTGGCTGTAGAAAACAGCAAATTAAAGAAATGGTGGAAGTATCTAGTACCAGAGAAATAACATTATAGTTCATAATTGAAAAGTCCTATGGGCTAAGGCTGCATTTAGTCTACAGTGGAAAATTAATCTCCTTTATATTCTTCTAGACCTTTAACTTAAAATCTAAGATGTTTTCCACAGATAATTTTTTTCAAATTCTCCACCAAATTGGGTAATGAAAACCAACACTGCCATTCTCTTACCTTTCAGATGATTGAAGTAAGAGTAAGCTTATATTATAAGTACAGAAAAAAAATTGTTTCTATCTGAAACTTTCTGGGGAAAAAAAAAAAAAAATTAGCTGTGCAAACTTCCTGGTCCCCTTCCTTCCTACCCCACATTCTGAATGTATATGTCCACTTAGTATTTCAAAGACTTACTATGAGTGATGGGTCACTGCTTTACTAGGCATTCTGCCAATTTGAGGATACATTCTCTCAGTCAGTCTTCCTTATCAACTCTTCCGCCCCCTCAGTGGTTCATCACTAACTTTGCCATCTGTTACCACTGGTTGAAAAATCCCAAAGTGGCTAATTTTCCAGTCTAGCCACTGTTTAAAAAGAAAACAAAACCAAATAAACAAGAAAAACCCCACCCATCTTTTACTTTTTCCTCTGCAAATGTATTTTAGTTGTGTCTTAGCTTTTTGCCACTACTAGAAGAGCTTTGCTCTGTATTTTTCAGTAAGTTAAGTAACTCAAGTACACTTGGCTGAACATTGCATTGCTGATTTTTAAAATTTAATACTGGGACATTTATTCAGTTATTTTCTTAGGATTAGTAGGTAAATATATATAAGAGAAAATGCAACCTAGGAATTTTTCTTTTAAGCAACAATTTGTTTGATTTTTTTTTTTTTTTGGCTTACCTAAAATATTAATGAATGCTGTCAATATTAAGAAAAAATATATCAGCATTATCAAAAGCATATAAAGCATATATCAAAAATATATAAAATATAAAATATATTAAAAATAAAACATAAATAAAATATAAAAAATATATCAGCATTAATCAAAATTTTTGTGGGAGTCATGGAAACAATTTATACTAAAATCTTTTGTTTTACAACAATTTTAAAATATGTGTCAGAACAAGTATTGTCTACCCCTTTTACTGGATGTGCAATTAATGATATTACATTCTCTATGGAACAAATGTAAGCTAAATGATGTCATCTAAACTGAAGGTTTCTAGTCTCTAAATGTTTACATACCACATTGTAGTCCATGTAAAACATTACACTTGAAAGTAGCTAAATTTTAACTCTTTAAGGATCAAATTGCCCAGTTCTGTAACTCCTAGAAACCTGAAATTTGAAGTACTCATATTGCATCTTAGAATGTTTGTTATGGTATTACCAAAGATACAGGAGACCCTTAGTGTATGTGGTACCATAATATCTTTACAAAAAATGGAATAACTTCTATGTCCGCCTTCAAGAAAGTCAAATGGCATAGGAAAAATTATTTTTATGTAAAGTGGAACTTCCTTTCACTGAAAATCCTGATTTTTTTTCATCATAGTACAAGGAGAACTTATGTGATTGTGTAACATATTATTTAATTCCAGCATGAATTTTATGAATTTATAAGATTCTTTTCATCAATGTATTATTTTTATTCAGGAATAAGTGCTTTGATCACTAAAACTGAAGATGTTTCTCTGGACAAATGCTGTCTAATCAGAAGAATATTTTCTCCTGATTAGAATGGGGAAGGCAGTACAGCCCTTTTATAATCTTAAAAGTGTATGAATGCTTCCTCACTCTTCCTTGGTAATGGAAATTTACATCAGCTCAGTAATATTAGATGAATTCATATAATTTGGAAAAATTGTTTGCCTTACAGATGGAGGGAAAATGTTAGAATATCTAAGTAATTTACCTGAATAACTTAGAATTATAGGATTTTTTTTCTTTACGCAAAATCTGAAGATAACAACAGTAACAGTATTGGGAACAAGATTCTATTTTGCACAGCAGCCATTATTGCATAATGATCTTTTATGTTTTTTATCAACTTAAAATTTAGTCTGAACAATTTTCAATAGCTTAATATCCTTTCAATGTCTCTGTTTCCACTGGGACCACTTAACATAATTTTAATGTAAAATTTCTTCATGTTTCAAGTTGTCCATATGAAAGCATTGATAGATAACACATAAAATTAATGACAATACACAGACTACTTTTATTATTAAATATAACTTCAAGTGTCTTGCCACTTTGATATGCGCCAAAGTAGTCAATTAAATTTTTTCATAGGATATTTCTTAAGTGTCTTAGTTTATCTTCTGTTACCCAGAAAGTTGTTCATATTTAGTCTAGTGTACTTTCCCCTGCAGAATTATAGCAGGTAAATAATTATTTACTTTTCTTTTTGTTTCTTTGCTAATATCAACCCACACTCTCAGCATGAACATTTAAATTTATCCAAGTAACATGGTAATTGAAAAGTAATTAAGCACTGCACATAATTGACTGACAAGTTATCCCTGCTAAACACTTTCAAGATGTGTTTTCATGCTTGCATAAAAACAATCCTGACTTGTAAAAGTCAGGGAAAGTTTTAGTGATGATCTTAATAGAGTCAGAGCTTTGATTCCAGTCACTCAAGCCTTGATTAAGAACTGTAACACTTACTGATACTGCAGATGTCCAATCAAACCTGTAAAATATGAACACATATACATGTATACATCTTATCTGTAGGAAAAAAAAAAAAAAAAAAAGGGAAAAACGAAACGCACCTGTAACTCTGTGTGGAATGTTTCTAGTGAATGGATAAAATTGCTTTCCTGTACAACATGTTGACTAAAAGGCCCCACTAAGTCTCAGCAAGTGTATAGAATTGTGATATAAATTAACTTGCTTTTTCTCAATAAATATGCAATAGTCAGTTCAAGATAAAGTTAGGTCGTCTATCTAAAATATACTTTGTAAATATATATATAGCATATATAAAATGGCAGAGCATTCACCTACTTAATCATCTCATATACCCTACATTATGTTCTCTGTAAAGTATCACCAAATTTGTCCAATGCAAGTAATAACAGTTGACACATAATATCACTATCAAATTTCTTCTCATTTGTAAAAATTTTTGAGTCTTTTTTGTTTGTGGGCATATTTTTGTTCGTTGTTTTTTTTGTTTTGAATACTTGTCAGCTTGAAATGCTAAAAAAACCCCCATAATTTTTATTTCTAAACCTTGTTTAGAATCCAGAAAATTCTTCTTTTTTGTTACAATTGTGGGGTTTTTTCCACACACTTATTTGTTGAATAGTATAAATAGTATAAATTTGGACCTTATACAAAGCTTTTCATCTCTCTTTTAATTGTAATCCACATTGATCTGGTCAAAAAGTCATTGTAAGATAAAAGTATTTCAAAAAGAAGATTATTATTTGATTCTTTTCAGAACCAGCAGCTTTCTGATGTCTCATCATGCAGCACAATTTCATAGGTTCATCTTTCACTCTCATGCCCCATTTATGCTGGGGAGGTAGGTTGATAAAAATTTCAGACATCTTGAACTCCCATTACCAGTGACATTCATGGTCTTAGTATAGAAACAGAAGCCTTTAATGCAAATCTAGCATAAATCATTAATACCTTCTATCTTTCCAAAAATGCTGTACTACAACCTATCTCTAAAAATACATTGTTGTCATTCAGTCACCAATTTCTTTCTCCAAAATGTGGAAGAGGATGTAAGTCTCTGTGGTAAAGCTTACGAAAGTATTCTCCTTCTTTTTCTTTCTCTCTAGTTTCCACGGCAACCCATCAAATCTAATAACAGCCTACAGAACGTCATGTTCGGATACAGAACCACAGTACAACAGGTTCAATTTGTAGTTCAAAATAAAAGGCAAATTACAGTGTGTTAAAATCATTCTTACAAGTACATGTTTAAAATGTAAAAGTTTAGGTAGAAAATTTTAATGTCTTATAGACTGTATGTACTGATACAGTCCTTATAGAATGCATACAGATTTAATACAAAATGTTTGTAACAGTAAAGAGAAATTTTTAAAATTTAAGAGCTGATACATTGCTGTATATCAAAGTATGTTTCAAATTCATCTCTGTTTTCCTAAGGATTTAATTAATTGTACAATGTGTGAGAGTTTTAGTCTAGGAGTATTACAGTGGAGATTCTGAGTAACTGTTGGACAGAAGATTGTTTGGCAGACAAATAAAATAGTTGGGAAAAGCCCCAAAGAAACTGACAAAATGCCAAAACAAAACAAAAAAAAAAACAAAACACAAAACAAAACAAAACAAAAATATGCTTAAACCCTGGGCCTACACTTTTCAGGGGTAAAACTGTGCATCTCATTAATCTGTGTATTTTACTTAAATCAACACAGGTCCAATAAAATTCATTCAACTGTATGTCATTCAGCTGATATGTAAAGGTCTAGCTGTGAGTTTAATCAATAGGTGAAAGGATATTTCAGTAAATCTAAAAGGCAAACCCTGCCTGTCTTGGGAAGGATGTATCAAGTTGACACATATGAAAGGTAAAACTGCTACCAAAGATGTCTCTTCCAATTCCCTCCTATATTTAGCCTTCCACAGAGCTCTTTGCAGCTTCATGCTGATTTAAGTAGGAACATTGATTTATCCAAGACTCCTTCTCTAAGCTCTTTTCAGGTAAAGTAAAAGACACCTAAAAAGTAGGAGAAGTCGAATGTCTTGCTTAAATGGACATCAAATGATAGCAGAGGGTTTAGTTATTATAGTGATGAACATCAATAAAGGTAGAGCATTATTGTAATAAAGTTATTCTTAATGTGATAGAGATATATTTTATCATATTATCCCTGTCTTACATCATCTGATGTTAAATGTTTAATATTTTCACTGCAATTTAAAGGACTCAGTATTCCATAAGGATTTATGAGCACCATTTTTCTTAAAAGTAGACTCAAGTGAAAACAGTTTATCTTCTTAAAGTTTTGTTAAGGCCCATTTTATTTCTTACCTTGAAATATCAAGCAGGAAATTTTTTTTGTTTGTTTTTTGTTTTTTGTTTATTATCACCTTGTAAGCAAGGAGGTTTTGGGTTTTGAAAAAAGTTTTACTGGCATATTCAAATGAATAATTTTCTGCAACTCCATCTGTAATCTCTACTTAGTGTTCTGAAAATAAAGCATTTTATTTGCTTTTCTTTAGAAGCCTATTCATAGACTCATAGAGCCATAGAATGCTTTGTCTTGGAAGGGATCTTAAGGACCATCCATTTCAAATGCCCCTGCCATCGGCAAGAACACCTTCTGCTACAGTAGATTGCCCAGCTCACCATCCAACCTGGCTTGAACACTTCCAGGGATATGACAACCACAACTTCCCTGGGCAACCTGTTCCAGTGCCTCACCACCCTCACAGTGAATAGTTTCTTCCCAGTACAGTATGTAATTTAAACCCACCTTTTTCCACTGGAAAATTTTTGCACCTTGTCCTGTATTTATATCTTTCTTATATTCCGTCTTTTAATGCTTCATTTTCTTTTCACGTCTTTAGTTGTAACAGCTGTGTACCAGATCATGAAGGTCAGTGTGAGTTTGAACCAGATCACTGATTTAAGACATGTAAAATTCAACAATCAAGAAGAAATTTTTTTCTGAATTAGTAAGAATCTGTTTTACCCAAAATTCCCATGATGGCCATTAAATCTTTTTGATCACTCTTTCTTAATAATTCACCTGCTGTAGTGCAAAAAAGAAAAAAAAATCTGTCTGTTCAGTACAAAACAACCATGTACAGAGAAGACTGCATATGTACAAATTTAATAATCTGATTCATCGCAGGCCTTCTCAGTTTAGCATGCTGAACCATGAAGTATGAATATAGTCTTGAAAACAGTGTAGTAGGGGAAATGAAGAAATATTAATTTGTGAAATCTAATGCAGGTTTCACAAAATCAGGGCTTGCTTAACAGGTGTGTTTTAGAGGTCATGAATTAAATAGAATTCTTTGTTTTCTTTCAGGGAAGAAAAGTAAATCTAGAATTTAGTTCTGACTTTCACAAATTAGAAATTTTAACTGTCCTGAAATAATTTTATGCATGCCAGTGGTGCTATCACCCTTCTGACATGAATTTTCACTTCATTGGTAACCGACTTCATGCCTGCCACTTAAAAAGAGAAAAAAGAATCCTAGAGTGAAGCTCTTAAATTTATACCAATTTTAATTACTCACTGAAGAAAAGTTCCACCACTGCTGTTGTATGAACATACACTACATGTCTAATATCTTGTTCTAGAAAACTCTCTGGCTCTTATACTAACATGCGTAATGACCTGCACCCATCAGCATCATATTTTTTTTTCCAAATTTATGGAGCTAATCACCAGTACTGCTTTGACAGAAATTAATTGTACATTTTTTACTGTGTAGTTCATTATTTGTTCAGAGACAATAGTTTTGTTTAGATTTGTTGTGTCTTGTTTTATTTTTTGTCTTCCTTTATAAAGAATCAAAATTATTCAACATGTTTAATTTTCCAATTTTAGCTGGAAAATTATTAGTGAAGATATGAGTACTGCATAGCAAACCCTCAGGTGATATGTTGGGCAAATAAATAAAGGAATAGAGCAGTGACACAACTTTCAGTATTACCCTCTAATGAGAAGGTGAAAATAGGAGTGAAAAATGGATGTATCTCAAATATGTTTTGCAGAAGCTTGTCATTGTCATCTTAAAAATCTACAAAGTAAGTATTACCAGCCCAGAGAAGAAATCATTATAATAGCGAAATAAAGAGAGATTATTTCAAGGAGTATAACAAAAAGGAGAAATAATAATTTTCAGGACAATGGACAGAATATGTAAAGAAAAGAGATGTACATCCATACCAAAAACTACGAGCAATGAACATTATTACACTGAATATTTGAGAAAGGAGTATATATCTCATTTGCAAGACTTGAGGAGCCAAACTCCCCTGTGAAAATACTGTCTTCATTAGACTAGGTATGACTGGGTGAAAAATTTATCAATTTATCCAAAAAGAACTGTACCTCACATGACAATGAAAAAATACAGAGGACAGGATATCACCCTAAAGTTTGGAGAGTTTACAGACTGGATGAACGCCCTGACTCCCATATATTTCTCTAGACTATTCCCATTTTTGTAATTGCTCTTACAGTCTACAGAAAGGTGTAGAAAATCTCCAGAAAATCCATGATTCTCTCAAGAGAAGAAATAGGTTATGGAGTCATTTTTCATGTGCAGTTTCTGCTTGACTTTCATACTGGGTATATAATATTTTTTAAGCCCTGTTTGATCCTTATACAGTGTATAAGCCTGATATTGTTAGCCAGGTACAATTACACTGACCCTGAAGGTAGCTCAGTTGGTTAGAGCATGGTGCTAGTAACACTAAGACCATGGACTTGGTCCCTGTATGGGCCACTCACTTCAGAGATAGATTTGATGATCTTTGTGTGTCACCCTTAACTCACACTAATCTCTGATTGCGTAAATATAAGAGATTTTAAATATGTATTCAATTATTCAAGATGATAAAATGGCCCAAAGCACCTTCATAACTTCTTCCTCTACTCCACAAGGTTTACTAAGACCCAGAAATATCTAATTATGTGAAAATTTTTAACTACGTATTCTCATTTTTAAGGCAAAGATATGAAGGATGCAAAAACCTTACCACCTTTATTGCCCATGTTGTAAAAATGTCTATAGTGATTTGGGGAGGTTCTTTGTGATTTTTTTTGGGGCTGTTTTTATTAATTTTTTTTTTATCTGTATGTGTGTGTTAACTTTTAAGACTTACTCTATGATTTGTTTTTGCCTTGTTAGGATATTAAATAGCAATGTGCTACCCCATCACTCTTTCTTTGCAATTATTGGAGTTGTGTTTCTTAAAAAAAAAAAAACAAACATACTTTTTAAACTTTATTTATATAAATGTGTGTTTGAATGTAAAAAAATAACATTCCTGTTCTTTGTATTTGTTATAACTGATGCTTATAAGGAAGAAAATTCCTTGTTTTGCAAGGGTTCCTCAGGTTATGCCTAACCAGAAATCATATTTTTTTTTTGTGTTTTTTTTTGTCTTGATTATCATTTCTATGGCAACCAATTGAAATATCAAAATGGAGCATTTTGTCTTCAAGTAGGGAATAAGCAGCAGGATATGATTAATTCTAAAAGTGCAAGGTTATTCTATAAACTCTCTACAAAAATACTATGGTCACATTCAATAGGTTTTTTCTCCACCATAATTTCTCAATCAAACTAATTCAGTTTACAATTGAAATGCTTTTCTGAGTGCCAGTCCTTAAATTAGGCCTGGGATTTGGGAGCTTATTTGTCTTCTATCTGACTCATGGATCACCAATAATAAAGACTTTTGCAGGCCAAGTATTGCCTTTGGATTCACTTGTGCAACTCCATTACTTTCAGTCAGTTTGCATAAATGTAACTGAAGGGTAAACACCAGAAACAGTGGAAATGAGGAAAAGTTCTGCAACTGGAACTTTTACTTAACAAACATATTGATTAAGTTCAGACCATGAAATTATGCAGTGCACTCTCCACTTTCTGAGATCTACATTGTTTCTGTCAGCTTAAAATTAATTTCTGCTTATAATACCTCCCTGTTTGCAAGTTCAACTGTACACAAATAACAGGTGTAAAACCCACATTCAATTTTGAGACTCAAGATGAAGTTCTGTTTATTAGGTATACCATGGTTTAAAAACAAAAAAACCCAACTTTGTCTTCAACTGCCTGGGGTTTTTTTTCCATTTTTAAATAAGAGGTTGCCATTTTCACATCTGTACTGGATGTCCAGCAGAATGCTATTTGAATGACGTTTCAAGAAGCAGTGATTTTTTAACTGCCTTGCAGTACTCCACGAAGTATGAAACACTGGGGGCCTTCGGGCAATAGGTGCATTTCATCCCCTGACCACCCTTTCCTGGGGCTCCCCCCAAGTCACCCACAGCCAATGATGCCATTCCAGCCCCTGGTGCCTCTTGTCTGTGCCCCAGAGATGCTGGTCTCCAGCTCCCCATAGCCCTGCCATGTCCAGCCACGAGTTCCACCCACAGTCCCAGAAAGGCTCTCAGTGTTCCCCTCAGTGTCCCCCTGCCTGCCCTGCTCCTGATGGGCAGTGGGACAGGCTATGGCTGGCCCCTCTGCCCATGTTCCCAGCTCCCAGAGAGTCCCCAGTCCACACTGCCTTAACATGAGAGCGTTACTATGTTCATGCACTAGGTTTGTTTTGTTGGTTTTCAGTTAAAGAAGATGTCTATTATGACATCTGCAATTATAATTCAATTATGGTGTTGATTTTATTTGGGTTGCCTAAAGCAGCCATTGAATGGTTTAAGTCCTTCTGACAAAGGTAATGCTAAAATATTTAAGGCAGGAAGGTAGGAATAAGCCCTGGTACATCTGAAAAGCAGGCTTGCACAGCTAGAACAGTGTTCATTTAAGTGAAAGTAGTATTGACAGGGTACTTGGATAGTTGGAGAGCTTATACTTCACTTTTTGCTTACAGGCAAGGTTTAGAATCAATGGTGGGTGTTCTGCCTCTGAAGAATTTATTTATGCCTTAGTCTTTCACAGATGATCTATCAAATGCCTTAATATTTTTAAGCTTGATAAACATTTTCCCACAATTCGTACATGGATGAAACCAAGAGGAAAAGGTTATTTTTCTGCATAGGTTCCAAAAGCAGCACCTGGTACATAGTGCTGTTCACTGTTCATTTATTTTAAAGATATGGAGTTCTGCGCTATTGTTATTATAATTTTTATTTTACTTTGTTTTATTTTATTTTTTTAAGAAGGGAAGCATTTAGAGTAATATGACTGAGAAAGGATTGAGATGATACTCAGATCTGGATTCATTGCTCATTCTGACCCCAAGTTAAAATATGATTATTAGTTAATTACCTGCTTTTTGGAGCTCTTGGGTGTATAAAACATACATTGATTCAGTGAAGTCTATAATACTTTGGCGTATTTATGACCAAATATTACATCTCTAAATGTTAGTTAGCCAAATCAAAACAAAGTATTCTGGCTTTCTTGTATACTTAGTAAAAGGAAACAAATGAGAGATTTATTTATTTACAGAATGCTTCATCTATCCCTTGGAGATCTGATTTAGGATATGATGAATCTTTTATGGGTGGTTATTGCTCTCCATTAACTGTAAAAAATGCTTAGAATTACTATCTTTGCCTCAGACAATGAACAATTAAGCACCTAATATTAAAGAAAATTAATAAGTTTTCTCTACTCTGATAAGGCCCCACCTGGAGTGCTGCCTCCAGCTCTGGTGTCCCCAGAACAGGAAGGACACAGATCTGTTGGAGTGACTCCAGAAGAGGGCCATCAAGATAGTTAGAGGGATGGAGCACATCTTCTTTGAGGAAAGGCTGAGAGAGTTGGGATTCTTCAGCCTGAAAAGAGAAAACCTCAGGGTGACTTAAATATATTCTTCCAGTACTTGAAGGGAGGCTAAAATAATAGTTTTTACAAGAATGTATAAATACTGATTGAACAAGGTGGAATGGCTTTAAATTGGAAGACAGTATGTTTAGATTAGAGATTAAGAAAAAAATTCTTTACTGTGAAGGTGCTGAGGCACCAGCACAGGCTGCCCAGAGAAGCTGTGAACATCCCATCCCTGGAAGAGTTCAAGGCCAGGTGGGGTGGAGCTCTGAGTCACCTGGTATAGTGGAAAGTTCCCTCACCATGGCAAGGGGGTTGAAACTAAATGGCCTTTAAGGGCCCTTACAACAAAAGCCATTCTATGATTCTATGACAATTCTATGATTTTATTCCAAATTTAGGTGGTATTAATTTGCTTTGAGCTCTCTTAGGCCATCTATACATTTGGTTGAACTCTGCATATTGCTTCAACTGATTAGATGCTTAAATCTTTTATGACACTACTCATTTTGTGCAGCTTTTTTATCTACTCTGGACTTAAGATAAGTAGGCTTAAAAGTGAAATCTAAAAATTTTCATTTACAAGTTTATTTCAAATATTTGAAATGTATTATTTATACTATAAACAACCTGAACATATTAAAACTAAACAGAAAGAGCAGCATAGGGTAGGTATAGAAAAATTGTTTGATGCCTCTGTTTCAAAGATATTAGAATTTCTTGCAGAGGCTACTTACAACTTTCCTTTTGAGTAACACATCTTGGATTTTTTTTAACCACTTAAAACTAAAATAATCTATGATCTAGAAAAATTATGCCCTGTCACTACCTTGATAATTTGGCACATTTTATCTAATGTGATGTTCATAAGTGGTGAATATTTTTCACAGCTGTCCCAAGTTTTGGAGAAAGAGTGAGAAGTGTGAGAAAGAAACTTAAATGTCTTAAAATGATAGAGACCTGTCATTTGTGTTAAATGATTTTTATAATAACCTGTATAGGAGATAGAAATCCCCTATATGTTTAAATGTGTGATGAAGAATGTCAAGCTTAATGAATACTGGATTGTCAAGCTTCATTTTTTTGTTCATATTTCCTCTTATGTCAGACTGCCTGAGAAGGCTAGGTCTCTCCCCATATATCACAAAATCTTCTCTTCCTGTCCTTTACAAGACATTACAGGATACTTGTCTGGTCATGCAGCCTGATCAATAAGCTGACTTAAATAGGATTGGTGCTCAAGTGAAGTTCTGTGGCACTGTCCTTTAGCATGTTTCTGCTTCTGGACATGCTTTTGCCCATTGCTAAGTAACAGTCTCTTAGGCAATGGTCTAGTATAGTAGAGATGCTGTGCTTCTAGAATTTACCCTCATGGCAAGTACAGATTAACTTATTTATCAGGGGAAGAAACTTGGACAAACTGGTGTAAGTTGCTACAACTCAGATAGCAGATTTTAGTCTGCTTTGTTTACTTGTACAATAACAACCATGGGCAAAAAGGCAGTGAACTTTGATCATTGATAGGTACTGCAGCTTTCAGAAAAGATTTTATTTGTCAAACCAAAATGCTATGTTTTCACTGCAAAACACTGAATGATTTCTCTAAGGATCTTTTATTTCTGATCACTGTTCATTTTAATCAGAAGAGGAAAGAAACATGTAAACTTACTCGTGTACTTTTTGGCTTGTCTATTATCTCTTAAGCATTTAGGTTTAGAGTTTACGTCAAATGAAGACCCTTTCCCAAACACTAACATACAAAATATCACATAAGAAAAACATCTTACTGATATAAAAAAGTCTATATTTGTCAAGATTAATGCCAAATTATAATTTTTATTTTAATTCTCTTGAGGTATTTATTCAAAACTACCTGCCTACTAATTCTTCCCAAATAGTCTTATTCAAAAACCACTCTAGAAAAACCAGAAAATATGCCAATATAGATTGCTTTCTAAATACATGTATAACATGAGGATTCAAAATTAAAATGGATGCAAACTAATAATTATGTTTCTAACAGAAGTTTAAGCTGCATACTATGTTATTGTCTAGGTGACTGGAAGACATTCAATATTTTTATTCAGTGCATCAAACACAATACTAAGTAGTTTTTAGTTAAATCAGCATATTTGAATTTCATATAGTATATTTATCTTTAAATCAACAGAAACAGGATGAGTTTTTGAGACTTTTGATTGAATTCTGGTGCAAAGTACTAGGGGGTAAAAATTCAAAGAGTGACAGAAACTTCATCCATCCATCACTGTATCCTCTTACTAAATCACCAAGGTTTTTTCAGTAGGGGGAAATTTAATTCATGCCAATGGAAGAAACTCTAAAACTAAATAAGGGCATAAAAATTAGACTCTCTTATGAGATATTCACATTAAAAATCTTTATCTGGTGTTAAAAAAGTCATCTTGAGACCAGTTTGGAGGTCAAACTCATTTATTTCAGCAACTTATTTCTCCAGGTTTTGTTTCATTGTAAAGTAACACATGATTCTAGGAAACAGAACAAAACATTATAATCATATCATAATTTCCATGGTAAAAATATTTTCCTATTCACCAAATAATAAGACTTAGCATGCGATGTACACAAAAATTTCTATACGGGAACAAAATAATTAATTGCTCAGGTACTTTGCTATTAAGTTTTAACACTCTCTTATTATAATTTTTTTTAATCTGCCCATATATGAAACCAGTAAATTATTGAGAAATATTGTAATCTATGAAATTAAAAGTAAGAAAATCTATTTCTTTGAAATATGCATGAAAGATACATATTTTAGAAGAAACTCCTACATTTCTCTCTTTTTTTAAAATATCAACTGTGAAAGATAGAAACTACTGTGATGAAATAAAGCAGAAAGAAATTACTAGAAATATTTTTTTTTCTTTAAATCTAGAAAAAGATGAAAAAGTTTAAATTTTATTTCTAGACAAAAAAAAAAAATTAAGATAACTTTTAAAACACTTGGTGTAAGTCAGGTACTGGTTAGGAAGTTGGTCCTTTGTTCAATAACTCACAAATTCATTTTGTGGATGTAGTTAAATTGCTTAATCTCAATTCTCTGTTCATTAAAAAAAAAAAAAAAAAAAAAAAAAAAAATTCTATACCTTGTATAAATAAGAAAGAGTAAAATATAGTTCAGTTCCATCTGACACTGCTCCTTCAGCTGTGTTTATATGGCTGTGGTGGACTAATCCTTACTGGATGCCAAGCGTCTACTCTCCCCTCCTAAATGGAGCTTGGGAAAGACAATATAATAAAATGTTTATGGCTCAAGATAAAGACAGGGAGAGATCAGTATTACCATCACAGGCATAACAGACTCAAATCTGGAGAACTAGTTTAATCTGTCATCAATCAAATTAGAGAAAGGCAATGAGAAATGTGTTGGGTTTGCATGTTTGAGTGCAGATAAAGTTATCTTCTATGGGGCTTTGGGCACTGAGTATCAATAAAATTAACTGGACTTTCATCTGAGCCATCAAAGGTATTTCAGCACCTTATCCAGTAGCAGTGCAAATATTTCCAAGATCCTGTGTTTCATGATCCTCTGAAAATATTGTTCACAGTTTTGGAGCTGAAAATACAAATATTAGATTATATTACAGAAAGAGAAAGATTTTCAAGAAAAAGTGGAAATTTAGACATTGAGTGAGTGCTATTAAGATTCACTGGGCAATGACATATTCCAATTTCAGAATTTCCTTTAAATCAAGATAGACACATGGTTTGACTTTCAAGGTGAATTATCCTTTCACTTTTTAATGTTTTAAGTCATAATAATTCAAGATAATATGAGTCCATGAATAAAAATGTAGTATCTCATGCACTGATATTCTTTCAGTATTACATATTGGTTTAGATGCTCATCTGCAAGGAAAATGTGCAAAGAAGGGACATGGCCAAGTTTCCATAAACTGGCAAGATTCTTAATAATTTTGGGCAGATTTCTGTCATTTTGAAGATCATAGAATCTCTTTATTTTAATTCATCCACTGTAAACACATTTTCTTGTAAACAGAAAAGCAAATGCCTAACTCCATATTCCCCTGTAAAATTTCAAGTGTTTGCAATAATATTGAAATTTTACAGTGCAAATGTGTATTTGGATCTTTTACGCAGTGAATTTTTTACGAGTAATAGCACCAAGATGACCTTCAGATTGATAAATAAAAGAATCTGGTCCATTGGCAGTAGCAATTTTTCCTTTATCTCAACAGGCTTTGGATCATGTTACACAGAATACACAATCTGTTATGTTTATTTCTTCACATTGAAGCATGTGGGTTTTCTGCATATGTGTGTCAAAATGTTTTGAGGTACTTCATTAAAGTTAAAATAATGCTATGACAACCACTCTAAAACAAAAAAGCAGAAACTAGATCTAGTCATTAATACAACTGTTAGTTTCTTGGTTTAAATAGTATTTTGAGATCTTTCCTTGCCTCTTGATTTTAAAGATCAATTCAAACCACAGGATATTTTGTTAAAATTTGAATTTATTTATCCTTTAAAGCAAACCAAACTAAAAATTAAATTTATAAAAAATTCCAAGTAATTTTTCTTGCAAAGTAGCTACACACAGTTGTTTTTTAGCAGTGCTTTTTTTTTTCCCTACAATTTTGTTTCAATAATTTTTACTATAAATTATAATAATACACATTTATATATAGGTTGCTACTGCTGCTTTGGATACTTATTAATTTGTGTTTACATAGTTCTAATATAAATATTCTTATCTATTCTGCTCTGTAAATAATTAGTAATAACACAAGAGAATAAATTATAAATCAGAAAAAATCACTGCAGTTTGGCTTTCTAAGTGGAATTATGAGAGAGCTGGGGGAATTCTTGGTACATGACATATAGGCAGACTGAAAACTTCATGCACACTATTTTAATACCATGAAGGAGGCACAGTTTAGACATTGTAAAGGGAAATAATGAGCTTATGCTACAAATTATACATACTTAAATTTTAACTGTTCAGCCACCCCTAGCATCACCCCAAGCATCAGTATTTTGAAGTAAACAAACTGCTAAAATTCTCAAAGCTAGTCAGCATGAGATTAAGTTTTGGGAAGAGTAGGTCACCATGCTTTAATGGAGCTCTTTCAATTAGAGAGATATTTCTTAGTACTCTCAAGTTATCCATGTATCTACAGGATATTCAAGAAAGAAAACAAATTGTATGAGTTGTGATTTGTTAAACTTAACAGCCTATGAGCTAGGTCAAATAGGGTTTTAGAAATCATCTTCCATGAGAATAATATGCAAATGTGAAAACAACTTAATTTAGACTTTCAAAAAAATTCCCAAATTATTTCATTTCCTGTGACCTGCAAGTTTATTTAATATAATTTATAAACCTTCATTTCAAATGTAAATTTTAGAACATATACCCTTTTGTTTTGGAACTAGTCAAAGTCTGTGGTATTAAGACATTTCTTAATCTAGTAAAAGTTATTGTATCCATCTAATTAACTGAACTGATTTATTAGCAAGGCCTTTGTGCTATCAGTAATAACCAATAGAGTATAGTTCTGTTGTATACTTTAAAGGTACAAATATATAAATCCTAAACAAAAGCTTATAAACAGGGTTATCACTGTAAATGCAGTACTGAGAGACTCCTCTGTGAATACTTATGGACCAAAATGAGAATGTGATAGTGCCAAGAATAATTTCCTTTGTCTCCATCCTTTCATTTCTCATGCTAAACATATGTGTAGTCTAATGAACCTCTTCACTCATATGAGAGACACAATCACAGCAAGTTCTAAGATAATTCTTTAGAGAATTCTGCCACTAAAAGAATGGCAGCATCATTAAGACACATCACTTACTGAAATAACAGCTGAAATGACTATGTGGGATTTTTATTTGCCCTGCCTTTGATACTGAAGGATAAGTCCCAGAATGATAAGGCAACAAGGTATGCCTGTCACCTTGAAGAGTGAAGTACTGTGATAGCTTGGTCCACCTGAGTTAAGGGCACATTGACCAATTTGGTCTCACCTTTTCTGCCCAACCATTTTCCTTTTATCATTATTAAAAGACTGAAAATGGAAAAAACCCCCTCATTATCTCATTACTTTCTAGAATTATTTATTGCTGCATCAATTTTATTCTGTTTCTTTGCTTCTTGTTCCCCTTTTCTGCCTGATAAAGAGGTAACATGGTTCCTTGGATTTGTCAATATATGATTTTTAATTTTTTTTTTAATTTTATGACATATGTAATCTATCAGGCTGATTTGAAGTGTTGTGCTATACACAAACCAAACAGGTTAACAGTTGTTTAAGGAAGCACTACTTTTATTTTCCTTTTTTCTTCATCTTGCATTTTACCACTAGCAATAAAAAGTAGTAGAAAGAGAAATTGTTTATATATTTCAAGAGAAATTGTTTATATATTTTCAGGTTGCTAACGTGAAAATAAAAGCTATTTCTCCTATTAGTGTACATATTGTGGAAAAAAAAAGAAATTAGGAAAAATAACCATTATGTACCTGTAACATTTTACAATAACTTTCTGTTTATGCATAGACCTAGTGAATTCCACTCAGGTGGGCTACACCTCATTTTTTATTAGGTGTACTTTCTTTTTTCTTTTCTAATTCATTGCCCTGCATTATAAATTCCCCAAATATATTGCTATTGTCCTCACCTCCTTTTTACTTTTTCATACACTGATTATAAAGTGCTACACTTCTTTCCTAACATTACATGGCTCACTAATCTGATACATGGGGGACAAGCCAGTATAGAGATCTAAAAGTGCTGCTGCTTTAAGGGAATGACTAGACTCACCAAAGACTCACTGAAAATAAAACTGAGTACCTTTCTGTAGTGTCCACAGTTCACAATTTTTTTCAGAGAGGTTGTAGAAGAAAATATTTTTAGAATGGTACATTATTTGAAATACCCATACAACTGAGCGCTTTGAGATCATCTGACAGTGTTAACTTGTCAGAGAGGACTGAATATTTTGGTTAGTTTACTTTCAATGCACCTCAATATTTTCCATTTCTCTGTGCAGCAAGAAAGTCATTCAGACTTAGTGACTGTCATCCTATTTATTAATTCATACATCATTTAACAGGAAGGGTGCCATTTTTCACATTCCCCCAGCTGCAGGCACTGGTAAGCAAACAACTAATTCCTTGTGGAAGGTAAACAATCCTAGCAATCTGCACTCTAATATGTATATTAGTGTTATGCAATTGTAATAGACACATAAAACAGTATGTGTCCACAGGCTCTTGCAAATGAAGTCACGCAAGTCTTCTAAGCTAAAGGAACTAATTTTTTCTTTTTATTTTTTTCTGGTGAAGAAATGTTTCCTCTGAGGAATGAGAGCATTTTCATTCATTTGACTTTATAGCATATCCTGAAAGCCAAAACTCTAATGATAAGGAAAGGAATGCATACAGAATCTGTGAAATTTATGGGTGGCAACTTTTCTTAGCTTTTTCATTCCATTAGTTACTCAAGGCTCATTATATGAACATAAACTGTTCAGTCTGGAGAATGTCATGCTAACAGATTAACTTAATGGATTTTATTTCATCATGTAAATGCTTTGAACGCCAGACTTGTGAGAGAGTCAGGAGACTCAAGAGAAATGTCTGAGTTGTAAAAAAATTTGAAAATACTCTTCAACAGAAAATCCTATGAAAACCATGAAATGGCCAGATCCTGTATCTGCTGGATTTCTCTACATTTAGAAATTTTTAGAAATTTCTAAATTTAGAAAGAGGAGGAGAATCATTCTTTTTTTTTTTTTTTTTTTTTTTGAACCTTTTCCTTACAGAGAAGAAAAGTTACAGAATTTCTTTAGGACCACATCCAGAGTTTTCCAAAATGAAGGTGGAGTAAATGAGCTTAGAAATGTATCGGGAACAGATGAGGGAAACTGTTGGGACAGAAAAATATAAAATGAGATCAGAGAGTGAATGTCATTTGACAGGACAATTCAATCCAAGGACAGCAGCCTATTCCTGCCCAAATTGTCTTTATTGATACTTTATTCTTTTTTTTCTGATGACAGTTCTAATATAATCAGGAATAAAAAGCAGGTTAATCTCCAAGCTAGCTTTCTCTAAGGAGGTCTGGGAATTTTTTGTTGTTGTTGTTTTCTAGGTGTCTTTAGTATGTGCCCATAGAAAAAACTACCTGCAAATATTCCCCTGCATGAAGTTTTTTTCAACAGGCCACCCAGAATACTATCTATTACTTTTCAGCACAGATTTTCCTGCATACAGCCAGCTTTTTAGACTGGTTAAGAAGAGAACTAGACTTTTAAGAAGGGTTTTCCTGTTTTTAAAAGAGTGCTGTCAAAAGCCATCTTAAACATCCTCTTTTCCACAACCACCATTCGTGAAAGTGGCCATACAGCCCAAAGGGGACCAGTTTTGTATTTGAGAATGAAGAGAGCTTAGTCCGCATGCTAATTATGCCATCTATGTAATTTTACAGAAATATTTGTCTCTCTTACAGTAAGGTGGCAGTGTGGACTGACTCAATTGCCCAGAACTTTGGGCAGCTGAAGAGAGCTTGTCAGGTATCTCAAACATACACACATTACTAAGTATACTCTACATGTCATTAAATATATACTATGGACCAGAGTATTATACTCTAGTATCAGATTTTTGAACTGCATAATTTCATTGTGTTTTTTCATCTGTTTTTTCATCTGTTAAACAAAGCGAAAGACAATGATTTCCTGGAATTAGAAAAAAAAAAAAAAAGGTGAAGAAAGATACCAATTATTTCCACAAAGAACCTCCTTCTGCAGACAGCAGTAAGCTTTGCTTTTTACTTTTCATATTTCCTAGTTCACTATTACTGTGAAATACATAAGATATCTCTTTCTAGTGTTCTCTAGATTTTGGGGGTTTTTTCCATTTGCTATGTTCTCATCTGATGTATTTTGTTAAAAAGAAGGGTAAAGGAATATATTCAATGGAAGAGTTTTGTAGAAGATCTAACAAAGCAGAAGTTTCTGGGAAAGCATGATTTATATGAGGTGTCAAAGAAAAGGGTAGAATGCTTTCAACACAGTCTGAATGAAAATCTCACGAGAGAGGTACTTTAACATGATGAATATAATTCTTATCATTTATTGGACTTTATCTACAGTGAGAATAAGAGTTTTGATTATAATCTAAACATCAAGCTGGTACAGATTTCTATGTATGTCAAACTATCTGCTTTGACATAATCTAATATAACTTGCATCCTGTAATGTATAATTCATGTTATAGGGAGTGAAGTGTTATCATTTTTTCAAGAGTAAAAGTGGTTTTTCCACGTTCACAATTCCCAAAGAATAGTGGATATTTCAATCTCCAGTCTCAGTTTTTTTATAAAGGAAAAAAATTTTAAAAGATCACAACAATAAAAATTCTTCTATTAAAAAGAATTTGTTTAAATACAGATGTATAAGTTGAAAATTATGCAAATTGCACAAACTGCTCTCAAGTACAAATATACATTCATTTCATAGACAAGAAACACCTTTGCTACAATTTTTTTACTGAAAATGTTCCATATTAAAAAAAAAAAAAGACAATGCAATAAAAAAATCTCCACATGACTGCTTGGTGTAGCAAAATATAAGAACATGTTATTCTTAATAAGAAGTCTATGACACAGGGATTGGGAAAAATGTTTAAATAAGGACGAGTTCAGATCAATTCTAGAAATGTTTACTTTTGGATTAATCTAGCCTGCTAGAGAAGAACATTTCCCAATCATATCTTCATTTGTTCTTTTAGCTAGAATATCTTTATTCTCTGGATCACATCTGTTTTTAAAGGCTTAGGTATGTTATAGGATTGACTGAAAGACATGCACTTTTCAGGAAGGTTAGATTGAAGTATAAGACAGATAAAATCAAAGTTCATAACAAACAAACAAATACTGTATCAATACAATAGCCTAAACAGGCCTATACTATTATTTGAAATGGCTTAAGATATTGCACCTGATCTTTGGTTTCAGCTTTAAAGATATGGCTGTCTTAAAACTTTGAGTCTTACTTGCCTGGTCCATATGTCTTGCATCTTCTTTTCTCTTTAAAATAGCACCAGTTGGACAACTAAATCCAAAGACTGCAACACAGTCTGGTCAGACAGTAGCATACAAATAACTCACAGGGTCACCAAGAGTCAAGAAAGTCATTGTAATCAACAGACACGTAATCAATAGAACCAATGAAGGAAGGAGGGTCCTTTAAGTAAGAACCTAGCGGTAAGAATGCACTGACTAAATGTTATGATTGGCTTTTAGCCACCTAGTGCAGATGTGGACCTTAACAGGTAAATAACTGCACGTAGGCGTAATCTGAATTCCTCAGTAGAGTATATGTACATGGAGAACATCAGGATGAGAAGGCTCAGAAAACTGGAAAATGAGACCAGTTTTGAAATGTAAAATAAAAATTTTCTAATTTAACTATTCTTTGCTCTTATCAAGAGAGCAATCCTAGCAATCTTCATTGCTTCGTATGAAAAACTTGCTGGTTTTATCACTTATACTCTAAATCAGCTATCAGTATGTCATACCCCAGAGCTGATGTCTTTGCACTGATGCAGTCAACACGTAGTTGGCTGTGATGGCTATGGCTTTTAGCCACAGAGAAGATCAGACTTGAGAGGCTTTTAACAATTGAATTTTGAGGAGAGGTCAGTTTGTTCTCTTTTTTTTTCCAATTTTCCTCTTTTACAATGGATGTTTTTAGGCTACAGTATCCTCCTTCCTGAAGCTATGCTTCTGATAATGCATATCTTTGTTTTGGTTTTGCCATTATCCACTTTGTGTATTCTGCACAATGCCCTGCTTACTTGTAGCTCTTTTTCTCGTGTGATGTCTGGAATTCTTTTTTCCTGAAGATCATTCAAATACAACTACATGCCTTTTCCCCTTCTGGAGTTCATGTGGTTCATAAACTCACATAAGTTGCTCAGAACTTAGAATCATAGGTTGCAAAAAGCCTTTCAGATCGTTGAGTACAACTTAAACCTAACACTACCAAGGCCACCACTAAACCATGTCCCTGAGTATCACATCTACACAGCTGTGAAATATCTCCAGAGATGGTGACTTCACCACTTCCCTGAGCAGCCTGCTCTAATTCTTGATAGCTCTTTCAAAAATGAAATTTTTCCTGATATCCATTTTGAACCTTCCCTGGAGCAACTTGAGGCAATTTCCTTCTGTTCCACCACTTGTTACTTAGCAGAAGTACAAGACTGACACCCACCTTGCTACAAGCCTGAGTCTCTTTTTCTCCAGGCTAAATAAATCCAGCTCCCTCACAAGTTATGCTTTCTAAACATAAGTTTGTTGCCCTTCCTGGGACACACTCCAATGCCTCAGTGTCTTGTACTGAAGTGGCCCAAACCTAACACTAACTTCTCTCTGGCTGTGCCATGAAAATCTTACAGAATTCTTCTGTATTGTTTTTTGCTACATCATTTGTATTTAGGCTTATGGCTAGCAAATACTAATTATATCCTTATCAATATATTTTTTAATTTCTATCACATGCTTCTCTTTTGTCTATATGAAATGGAGCCTGAATTAATGTCTCTAGGAATGCTGTAAGTTTTTCACTGCTAATTTTTAAACTATATTGAGTTTTTATTTCTTCTTTCTTTCTTTCTTTCTTTCTTTCTTTCTTTCTTTCTTTCTTTCTTTCTTTCTTTCTTTCTGGAGTGTTATCACTTGCATTATAGAGAAAAGCAGCTTAGATTATTATAGTGAAACTTTTAACATTATCAGTTCTTCATTTATGGAAGCCTGTGACAGTAGAGACCAATATTAATTTATTTTTCTCAGTTTTATATTATAGACCTACACTGTGATCAGAGGAAAAAAAGACATATTCAGCAAAACATTAGTGTGGCAGACACCTGAGGATCTCAACATGTCAGTGGTGAAGTTGTCCCATTTTTTGTCAGAACTGGAGCTGCACTGAAGTAACATCTTGATGAAAACACAGTATGTTTTCTGCTCATACAAACGATACACTGAAATAAGAAGGATCTGATCTTGGAAAGTTTAATGCCATTGAAAGGTGACATTTGGATCCCAGTCTTCACCAATATTCTGGAAAAGTCCTAAGTACATTGCATAAATCCAAACTGTACACATTCCTTCCTAAACTGCTATAAAATGTTGGCATACATCCTTACAGAATTGCCATTAGATAGAATATAGAATAGGTTTCCTGTTCAATTGAAATTCTTTGGAGAAAGCAAAGCATTATCTTTAAGCTTTTTCTGCCTTTAATCATTAGATAGAATATCTATTTTAAGAAAAGGTTTCCTGTTCAATTGAAATTCTTTGGAGAAAGCAAAGTATTATCTTTAAGCTTTTTCTGCCTTTAAGGATATCACCAAAGTGGTCTGGGAATCTAGTTCTTCTATGCATGCAGCCTGAGGCAGTAAATAGATTAAAGCAGATCAGATTACTCTCTCTCTCTCTCTGTGAAGTTGTTGCAAATCAATATTGTAATGAAGTGTATTATACATGCACCCATATTTTTCCCCCAAGAAGTCATAACTGAAACGATTAAATTTTGAGTGTATTTAGGATACCTGATAAAGAAGAGTGTAGAAAGTTGATACTTGGAAGAGATGTGCTTCTGAGAAATAAAATGCAGGAAATTAATGGCTTAAGAGTAATCTCTTTTCAGAGGTATTTTCACTTTAATATATCAAATGTGCTAAGCATTTTGAAAGAGAAAATAATGTTAGTTGTTCAGGGAATGCCCTTCAAGGCTCACTAGCATGCAATATAAAAAGAGGAAATGGGAAGGAATTTGGCAAACTTGATAAAAAAATATAAATGTCTATGCTCAGTACAAATGAAATTTAACGATAGGGAATAAGTAGAAGTTTCTTTGATCCCTCAGTAATGAGCCATCACTACTTGTGATCTGTGCTCATCACTACAGTAGGGAGGCATTTTTTTATTCATAGGTCACTATTTCCACTTGAGCCACAGGGAGCTGGTCCACGGCTGATTTGTCAAAATTACAAGCAGCTGGAGCCATCTAGAAAAGTATACTCAATAGTCTTATTAGTGTTAATGGAAGGGGAAGTATTACAGGCCTGTTAGATTCCTCATAAAAACAGTCTGATATCATGCCAGCCACTCCCCACAAACCTCTGAATTTATTTAGTGTTTTGATGTACTTGTATGTCTTTATGTGAAAGCTTTGTTAGAAAGGTTTATAAATTATGCAAGAATTAGAGCATTGTCTTCTGTCAGTGACCTACATAAAATATATTAAAGCTAGTCTCAATATATTAGAACAGCCTGAAGAGAACGTCTTACTACTCTGTAACTTAACTGTCTCCTACCATCACAGCCTTAGGGCATGAAAGCACCTTGTTTCTTGGTTTGGGATTGGGGCTTTTTTTGGTGAATTTTATTTTAGTTTTGGTGATTTTAGTTTATTTTAGTTTAGTTTAGGAATTTTTGTTTAGTGTATTGTCCCTGCCCCCTCCCCTCCCATCACTCTGTAATCTGAGTTTTTACACAGAATTAGGTGCACTAGATGCATGAATGGGGCTCTAAGTCTCCTTCCTGATGCCTTTGTCTTTTTGCAAGCCATGGGAGTATGATTTATCCAGTTTGAGAATACAGTTGTGTTTTTCTGAGGTAAGCTGTGTTACAAATGATCCATAACAATGGAAGAGTTGTGCAAATTCCAAAAAGTCTTATTCCTCAAAATTTCTTCTGCCAGCCTTCCAAATTATGACGAGACCTGGTACAGAATTCCAGTGCAAAAAAAAATACGCCACAATCCTTGTGGATCCCTCCCAACTCAGCATGTTTTGTGATTCTATTATTTAGATTGCATGTAAGAAGGACTTTTTTTTTTACCCTGATGGTGGTGAGACACCACAACAGGCTACCCAGAGAAGTTCTGGATGTCCCATCCCTGTAAGTGTTCGAGGCCATGTTGGATGGGACTTTGAGCAACCTGGTCAAGTGGAAGGTCTCACTGCTTATGGAACCAGAGGATTTTTAAGGTCTCAAATCATTCCATGATTCTGTGATATGTTGTGGGATATCCTTCTGGTCTGTTGAGGTCAGCTAGCTTGGCTGTGCCCCCTCCAAACTCCTTCTGAACCCCAGCCCAGTCACAGGCAGAGCAATTGGAGTAATAGTGAAAGACCTTGATTCCATGCAAGCACTGTTCAGACATAACTAAAACATTGGTGTGTTTCCAACACTATTTTGGTCACAAATCCAAAAATAACACCATTCAAACCTCTATGCAAAAAAGCCTCCAAACTATTTCCCAGCCCACCAAACCAGTAAAGAAACATGGTATCTAGTGTTCACTGGTTTTTAGAATGAGCTTGAAACAACAAACCTTTTGGGATACCAGAATTATTTTTCTGATTTAACATTCACGTTCTTTTGCCACATATTCTATTATATCTTGAGTTTGTTCTTGTTCATGATTTGATCTGCCTACAAATTTAAAGTATTGGATAGCATTAGCAACAGTGGACCCTTTCTTGAACATGCTGAGCAAGCAAGTTTCCTGAAAGTAATTTATTAACTTCCTGAAATATTTGTGTTTTCTCATCCTTTCAGAAGCTGTGATGAGTAATGTGATACTGATGAGCAATTTAGACACCATTGTGTCTTGTAGAATGACCATTTTTAAGGCAGTCCCATTAATGACATCAAAAGTACATGCAAATAATCAGGACAGGAAAATAAAACTCTTATTGTCCTCTCCTGTGGCATATATACTTATCTACTTTGCGTAGTTTGAAAAAAATACTTTAGTTTAAAGGTCTCTATTGCTCTTACTGCTCTGTCTAGACCTGGAAAGCGGACAAGAAAATAATTTGATAAGAGGTTCTTCTACAAAAAATCTTCCATTGCTTTTATCACAAAATAAAAATTTTTCCCACCTATTTTTTTTTAACAGTCACTCCTAATTGTTAACAAATGTGACTATCCAAGAATAAAACAACAGTTTGACTTTTTAAGTATGTGAAAAGAATAGATCCCATAACAGTCAGGCAACATTTCAGCCTGGCAGCAGCACCATTAGAACATCCTGAATTCCCTGGTAATGATACACTGAATCAATCAGATAAGTGTTTTATTTCTTATAGCAACTGTAATGTGACTACTACAGAGTACTTTATAATACAACTGATAGAGACATAAAATGAGTAGCAGATGCAAAACATGGTTACACTTCTGCAACAGGCATTTACCAAATATTACTAAATATTTCAGTTTGTCTGAGATGTTATGTTACCCCATTTTCACAGTGCTGGGGAGTTAATGCTACCTAATATGTAACTAACATTCTTTATTTCACATGAGAGCACCTCAATCAATAGACCACTGCAATGTATGATTTTTTTTTTATCAATGATCAGGAAAAAACACCTCCTTTTGAAGACACTGGCACAGTTCAGGAAGATAAATATTTATTTAAAGTGGAAATTTTCTGATTCTGATCTTGTCATTGAAATGCAATCACGGTTATAATCTTCTACCCGTAAGAAGGAAAGATGCCAGAGATGAGGGCTTATACATATTTAATGATTAACAGGGGGGAAAAAAGGAATACCAACAGACCTGCAAAATGTCTAACAGTCTTTTAACAGAAAATATACTGACCAGAATGACCACAGTGAATGTACATAAAAGGCACAACTCTGTGTCAGTGCTTCAAAGGAAGTTCACTCTCTGTAAACAGATTCTCCACAGGAACATAGCAAAATATTATAGTCTGGGCCACTTTTACAATGCCCTTTTTATGTACAATGAACAAATGTTCATAGCGGAAGATAGAGAGCAAGGCCCTTGGTCAACGCTTTCCCAAATAAATCCTCCTCAAAATGATTGCATTAGTACTGATGTAGAAGCAAAAGTGCACATCTCAGACCAGGATGTGAGGACTGACAGCCAAGTGAAGTAAAGACATCAGGATCTTTTCCCTTTTGATAGGATCAGTACTCATTGCTCACCCAGGAAAACCATGGTCACAAATGAAACAGAGACACAGAAGTTTCACACCGGAATTCACAATGCATGTGGCACTTCTTTTCTGAGTGCTTAAACAACTATACAATGTTATTTACATTTTTAGGATTTTTAAAAAGGAACTGGTCTGAAGTCTGATATACTACTTGGCTTAAAACTAGATGAGCTGTGTTGGCTGACTGTTTATATCTGGGAGATGCTTCCTCTAGGAGGCACAGGGTCATCTTAAAATGGCATTTTGGAAGTTAAATACCATTCAAATTAAAGTGATTTTTAAAGACAATAAACTGTTACGGGGTCAAGTGATTCTGGGAAAGTCACGTTATACATTAATACCTGGAACTTAGATATGTTTCATACCAACAGATTATTACCATTTGCACGTGTGTGTGCATGTGTGTATGTGTGTTTGTGTATGTTTATAATTCTCATATTTGAAAGTAAGAAGGCAGACTCCATGCAGAGCTGAAATTGAAGTTATTGAGGATAATGGAAATACCTCTGTCTGTAAGTAACTTGTGCAGTCATGGAGCTGAATAGCATAAATGGCTTGCAGAAAGATAAAAACAAAAATTAAGGAATGTTTTCCAGTGTTATTGTTGTTTAGAAGATGATTCCAGATGGAAGCTTAAAGCTTGAAAGTTTCATTTACTTGGATAGAACACAAAAATTTCAACAGCTGAAAATAACAAATTTTGACCATCTTAGTAACAGGAAGGAGAAGAAGAAGAAAAAAACTGTGGCCTATTGCAGTGTGAAAATTTAATTCCCATACACATCAAACAATTTTAAAAAGGGTTGCTAATCTATAGCTGTGAATGATAATTTTAAAAATATATAATTGTCATATGATCTCAGGTCTAGAATGTATACATTATCTAGAAATATGTAAAACCTTGGAATGAGGCACTGAACTTTTAAATCATTTAATAATATGAATAGAAAAGTTTGATGATGGGGTTTTAATTACATGTTTTAAATTCAAAATGTTATTGACTTCTTATCAACTTGGAAAGACTGGTTTTTGTCCTCTGGAACAGGTCTTTTTCCAGCTGGTGGTGAGCCAGCAGAGATTAAAATTCTCCTAGGACTGTACTCCTGCTGTTTTTCAGCTAAGAATGAATAGTGGAAAGGACTGAATCATATGGAAAGACATTTGTCACTGGCACATCAGATAACAGACTGCAGTCTGCTTAAGTGGTTACTATTCAATTATGTTAATTTAAATACAGCCATTTGGTGATGAAAAAGTAACTGCTCTAAGTAGGAAATTTATTTATATGGCTTTCTACTGTTATTTAGTCTTGAGCCAAGATCTATATTGAAATTCACTTAATGTAACATTAAAAATAAGAATTAAGATGATAACTTGTAATAAGTAAACAATTAGAAGTGTGATTCTTCATTTAATTAAATTACCTCATCAAAGATTTTCTTTTTTTTTAATCTAATATTTTTTCATTTTACTAACTTTTTATCCAAACATCAGAAAATCACAATCTGGTCAACATGTATCAATATTTTTTACAAATCCCATGAACATCTTTCTTTGTTTTACTTTTCTTTGCTTACTTTCTCTGCTGAAATTGAAATCCTTTTTATTTGTAAGTCAAAAGACAACTGTTAACAGCATCAAACAGTGGAGGCAACCTGACTGGAGTGATTTTGCACCAGTGTTTGGAGGAAAACAAATTAGCGTATACATATAAGGAGGTTTTGTATTACATACTCAGATAAAAAAATAACCTTTTTATTAGACAGACATAATCAGTCGTATTTTAGAAAAATATTAGTCAATAAAACTACTTAAATTATTTCTATTATATATATTTTACTAATGGTTTATCTAATTGTATATTTATATGTAATATATGTAATATATTGAAATATAAAATTTATATGCAATCAACACCTTCTCCCACTCCTTGGCTCAAAACTGAAGAAGTAGATCCTGTACTGTTTTTCCTTCACCTAGAATGTTCATCTATACAGTCTAGTGTACCACCTAACATGAAAAATACCTCAACTACAAATCCTTATGCTATCACTATTATTTTTTTTGGTGAAGTTTAGAGTGCAATAACTGGAAATGCAATACATTCTCAAAGAGGAAACAAAAGGTAAACAGGGAGGTGAGGAGATTTTTGCTAGAACTTTCAACAATTTTTTCAGCATCATGTGCCTAAATCAAATTCCTCAGATTATACAGAGTACACAAATTATTTATTTACATTATCAGAGTTACTACAGATCTTGTAGTACTAATTTATAACTTAACTTTACTAGGCAATACATAAGTAAACAAAGAATGTAATTTTCATATGGTAATACAACTGGCATGTGTACATTTTTTTGCCAATTATTCTGTTTTCTGGGATTACATATTTGGCAGGAAACCCAGAAGTCTACAGCCAAAAAACTGACAGGGTCTGTAATTGCTTTTCTGTGATATCAATGAAGTTAATATTCACACTTATTGTTCCTGTCAGTTTCATGATTGACACACAAGAAGCGTCAGCTGGGTATTTAGACTCTGGTTGAAGAAGATCTGGCCCAAAGTCTAGAAAAAATAAAGAAAATTTCAAAAGCTTCTAATTCCCCATTTCAGCTGCAAGTGTTTATAGTTTAAGTACATATACAAATAGTGGACAAATATTTTACGCTCTTAGAAAAGCAGGAGAATTTTGGAGAATAGCGAAAATAATCTAACCACATATTACAGCATGCTGTATTCTCACTAATTAGGAAAATAGAACGGTGTGTTAAGTGTTTAATATTTTTTAATTTCATTATGAAGGAATACCAAGAAGAAGGCAATATTCACTGAAAATGAATGGTAGAAAATTTTTGCCTGATTAAACATTTCTTCTACATAGTGTCTAACTATACTGTGGATCTCCTATAACTGAAAAGTATTAGATAAAAAAACCTCAAAAATACTTAAAAATGGGATGTGGACTGGTTTCTGGTCACAGAATCATTAAATCGTAGAATATGCTGAGTTGGAAGGGATGTCACAATCATCAAGTCAAGCTTCTGGCCCTGCAGATGACACCTCAAGAGTAACACCATGTGCCTGAAAGCATTGTCAAAATGCTTCCTGAACCCTGTCAGGCTTAGTGCTGTGACCACTGTCCTGGGGAGCCTGTTCCAGTGGTCAACCACCCCTCTGGGTGAAAAACCTTTCCTGATATTCAACCCAAAGCTCCCCTGACCCAGCCTCAAGCTGTTTCCTCATGTCTTGTCACCACTCACCAGAGTGAAGAGATCAGTGCTTGCCCCTGTTTTTCCCCCCATGAGGAAGTTGTGACTGCAATGTCTCCCCTCAGTCTTCTTCAGGCTGAGCAGACCAAGTGACCTCAGCCACTCCTAACATGGGTTCTCCTCCAGACTGTTCACCATCCTCATTGCCCTCCTTTGGATGTTCCCTAATAGCTTAATATTTAGCTGGCTGTATCATTTGAAATGGATTCTGACATCTTTACAAAGGGCTTTAACTAAGTCCCTTTCTGTTAAAAAGTTGGAGAAAAAATAATGTGGGAATAATGATAAATACAAAAGTTAAAAGTTCTTCAATTTTTTCCTGCAAGTTTCTGGAGTAGGTGAAGAAGTAGGATAGGCTCTCTCAATGAATCTAATCCTTAATATTTTATATTAACTTATATTATCTCTTAGTGTAATAGTAATTTAATATAGAAGAGAATTATAGGCAAGAATGGGCACAAAATATATGAAAGAGGATGCAATCCTGAGGCTAATTACTGTTGTAATAAGTGTGTAGGGAGTGATGTTAACCATGATGGATGCTTGGACAGTTAAGAGGATCATATTCATTGAAAGCTGCTGTCTCCGAAATGTGGAAGCACTAGAAAGAAAACAAGGTCTTGAAGTTCAAGTATTAAAATCCTTACGAGCCAAATGTTTGCATGAATTAGATTCAGGACTGTCCAGCTACTGCTATAGGTTTTTTAAGCAGCAATGTGTGGAGTGTAACCAGGACTGTCTTCTCGGTTATTTAACCTTAAATAAAAACAAGCTGAAAATTATCTATATGATACTGGCATTTTAGCTATAGGTTTCTCATTAGCTCATTTAAAATATGGAATAATTTATACATAAAACCTCACCCTAGTGATAGTCTTGTGGGCTTTGGATGTAGAAAATGACTGTTAAGAATTGGTTTTGAGGTTTGATAGCTTAGATTCTTAGAACTCAATTGGACTATTTCCTGTTTGCATATTCAACTCTGCCTATAAACTACGTATTTTATACTGTGAATGGAAAACACACAAGGATGTGTTTTAGACAGGGGAACTTTATTCTGTATTGTTACTTAGTCTCAAGTCCTAAAAGATTCAGACTGGAGGGAAATAGCAGGTACCATGTAAGTGTATGCGTTCAATTTGTAACTTAGTGGTTTGTATTTTTTGTCTTTCTAAGAAAACAGGACGTGGGTTGCAGGAAATATTAATGTGCTCATCATCAGTGAAAATCAGCTCAATCTGGATTTCTGTCTCTTATAAAAGTCAAGGCCAATCACTTTCAGTGATACGTGTTTTCCTGAAAAGGAAATAAAGCCCACAGGGATGGCAGGGTTGACAGAATAGGATCACCAACAAAGGCACAGTCCCACAGTGACTGAACAAGGTAAGCAGAGGTCTGGTGATGGCAACAAGGGTCAGCCAGAAGTGGTGTTTTCCAGACAAGTCTGTGATGGTAAGGAAGTCTGAAGGTCAAGCCAGGATGTCAAGTCAACAAGTCAAGGCCAGGATCATCAAAACGCAAGGCCAGCATACCTGTGCTATTGCTCAGGCAAGGACCAAAGAAAAGCACCTGAGGACCTCTGCAGCTCCTGAGCCAAACCAAGGAGGCCATAATGAGGTTTCTCAAAGCTTTTTCTAACAACTAGTACTGTTCAGAGCACCTGAACTCAAGGTTACACAGCTGCCATACCTTTGAGCTGTCCTTGAGTGAATTCAGTCAGCTGAACCCCTGCAGCAAGGCTGAAGAGTTTGGTGGCACACTCACTGCATTGGCTTGTCTTTTTTTTTTTTTTTCTGAACTCAAATTGCTGAACTTTTGGTTTGTATTTAAAGAAGGCAGTACTGCATGTGAAATTCATCTTTTGCAAGTAATTTAAATTTTATTAATATATTTGTTGATTGTGTGGTGTCTAAGGACCATTGTTTAAGCTATTAGGACATCTTGTATATCTGTCTGAATACAATATTTAGCATGCTGACGTGCAGATATTTATTGTAAAAGGAACACTGAAGCTCTTGTGTTCTCACATTAAGAAAAGAAAAAACCCAATAATTAATAATAGGGAAGGGTAGCCATTTGAAGTAATTTAATATTCTCAGCATTTGGTTGGTCAGTTAGAGTCTTATCCAGAGCAGACTTCAGCTGAAATAAGAGTTGATCCTTTGTTTTCATTGAAAACTCTAAAGTATTCTCACCATTTCTAACTGCTCCCTCTGGTAACCATGAACCAAGTGGTCAGTAAATGGTAACATACCAGTTCAATACATTCCATGGCAGTCAGGCATAAGTATGACTGTCTCCTGAGCCTAACATTTTACTTTTTCAGGATGCCAAGTTCAATTACTAAGCCTTGGATCCGTGCCCTTTGTCAGGCATCCACCTGTTGCTTTCGTTGCCCTAGAGATTTTTGTGTTGGAGAGATCAGATACCTGAAATTACTAAATTTAAGGTTTGGGGTTTTTTCGTCCACCTGATATTGTTTTCATAGATAGTAAAAGACACTCTAATAAAAATGTTTTATCTTTAAGATCCTTCAGAACTGTTGTGTCTTTCTTTCTAGGGTTTTGGATGGAATGTCAAGTAGGCTATTTGAAGCATTTGGTGCATTTGTTCCAGTCTGTCATAGAGTGCTAGACTGCATTAGAGAACTTAACCTACAAAATTTGGTAATTTATCTTTTTCCAGCTGAAGTAGGATAGGCCAAAAGAGAGCTTAAAGCTGACATAGTTCTTGTAGCATTGTAGCATAAATAATTGGATAGTAATAATTGATGCTGAGCTATAGCCTGGAGTATTTATATTCATTCAGTTCGTTTAGGCAGGTGTGCTTGTAGAGTGAATCCTGAAGATAATTGACTAGTAAAAGGGAAAGAAAAGAGTAATCTTTGAAGAAAATTATACACTATGTACACCTTTGATAAACAAATGCTATTTTGAAGAAGTAAGGTTAATATAAGCTAGAGGTAATAGAAATCTTTGAATTAATTGCATTCCTGAGTGCCTAGAAGCACTTGTTGGCTCCAAGTCTTATGAAACACTTCCTGCTAATTTATTGCTTTTCTTGTTTTGGATTTTTTTTCCTAGTTGATTCCTGAATTCTATTTTCTGATTAGCAGTTTTTAATGCACCTTGATGTGTGGCATATTCTTTCTCACATTGTTTTCTGCCAATATTTGTGTTTCTATTGTGTCTGACAATGTGAAGTCAGTGATTTTTAATTGTCAGCTTGGTGCTCCAGCTGGCAAATGTGTCAAAATAGTTTGTTTGGATTTCAGGGTTTCCATTTTCAGTTCTTGTTTACCTTGCCACAAATTCACAGATTCCTGCCACTTCAGCTGCTAAAACTTCAGTGCACATCCTGGAAATATTGCAGCTTGCTAGATCAAAATATACCCCTCTCTCTCTGTCTTCCTGAACCCTACCCAATATTCAAAAAAATCCTTCTTATGGTTCCCATCAGTTTGGTTAGTATATAATCTTTCCTATTAGTTTTGTCTTCTTTTTTTCCTTCTCTCATCTCCCCCACCACCTGGGAGCAGTAATGTGGCAGGACAAATGCATCTCTGCCATGGAATATCTCAAAAATGACTGCAGACTTTGGAAACACATCAATTTTTAAGCTTGACAATACATGGTCACATGCTTAGATTTCTGGGTTTTTTTCCTCTTTTAAATGCAGAATAAAAATCTCTCAGGTATTCAAGTTTCTTTTCAAAAAATTCTTTTCTCATGTTATTGACCCTAGTCCTTGCATTATATAATGGGAAATTGTTCACTACGTTGTTACTCTCCTTAAACTTTGTGTAGGTTTTGAAGAGTCCTTGTAGACTGAGTTCTTGACTGCGAAAGATACAGCATTACTTTTTTGCATAAACTCCATGCTGTCTAAAAGACTCAATATATTGTTCTAGTATAGTTTCTGTGATTTTTCTATCATATTTATTTTAATAATCTTTTTCTACGTTGATGTTGGAATATTTAGTCTTAAATAATCAAGTAATACTTCCTCTCCCTTCTAAAATTCCATGGAAGTGTTATGTCAGCTAATTATTTATACTTTTTTTTATTGCTTTATCTATCAAGCAATTTCAAAATTTTTGATTTCATTTATGTTAATATGTAAAATCTAGATATTGTAATATGTAAAAATCTAGATATTGTACCAAGGAGGGACAAAAGGAAAAAACATTGCGAAGAAGAATGTTAGACATGAAACACAAGATATTTATGCAAAAAGTTAATTTAAAAAGTTCTATATGAAAAAAAAAATAGTAAAGGGCAAGGAGGCATCCTGATAAATTTGAATAGTTTGAATTAATACTGATAAGCTGACCTTTTGGTCAGTTGGATTAAATTAAGAGCAAGAGAGATGCAGAAGAGACAATTGAAAGGGAAGAGAAAAAAGAACTGAAGTAGATGAGAGGAGTTACAGTAAAAAAAAGGCAGTACATGAAATCGTATCTGCATGAATAAATTAAAGAGTACAAAGGAATGTCCCTGAACACCAGAAGTTACTTTGGTACAGTTGAAAAGAGGGTACAGCTCCTACCACTTCCAAGCATGTTAGCAAATTAGAACAGACCAGGAACAAGAACTTCCCAAGCAGTGAAAACATGAATCAATCTATGCCAGACAGCTTTGGTGTCACAGATCTGTCCTGAGGAGGTCTTAATTTTCCAGTAACAGAAATAACTGTACTAGAAAGAGGGAGGGGGGAAGAACTAGGAGACAGTAATTTGTGTCTAAAAGTAAGTTTAAGTATGGGAAAATTTTTTAAGACAAATGAGTGGACTTTAAACAGAGACATTATGGTTTTGATACATGCAAAGCAGGTGCAGATGAGGTTGATTCAGAAAGTGCCTCATAAGATGCAGGTAATTCATAAAGATTGCAAAGCTGTGCAAAATAACCTTACTCAAATAAAATAAAATATTTTCTCTTCAGGTTCTGCTACCATTAAACTTTTAAGTTCAATTTATGATGTGGTAATACATATTTAAAATGTATTTTTTTTCTATATTATATTAAGCCCTAAAATGTTAGGATTTTTCAGATGAAGCTAATTTCATTATTAAGAGCTTAACCAAGATTTACAAAATGCTCTGCTGATGAATTTTAAATATCTAATACATAACAGAATATGTAGAGTCTTGTTTGAAGGGAAAGTATTTACTCTTGGTAAGGAAAGAACATTCCTAGCTGTATGCAATCAGACCACCACTGTTGATAGAGAGTTAATCACACTAATACACTTACAATAAGTAACCTCTTTGTGTGCATGCAAACTCATTTGTTTATGGTACATGGGTTTTAATTGATTATGATAAAATACAGTTATAGACTACTATAAACTACAGAATTTTGGAATCTCCTGTTTTCTGTTAATGTTTAATTTAAGCACAGCAATAAAATGATACTGGTGTTTATGATGTTGCAGAGTAGTTTTTGAAAGAAAGGTATGTGATCAGTGTATGTATACCAAGCAAAACTGGTACAGGAAAAGAAAAGTTTTTTCTAGCATTCAAATGCAGAAAATTACTTTATCCTTTGTTACTTTAGACACTAAGGTAGACTGGTTGACATGATGAATAGCATGCATGCAACCATTGCATGTTTAACTTAACTGTTGTAAACAGTCTATTAATCTCTTTCATTAAATGTGGTGGTAACAGAAATTTTAAACTGGGCTGCCATGGCTTATCAATTTTCTGGTATCTAAAGTTATTTCTAGTGCCGTGGTGGATTAACCCTAGCCAGTAGCTAAACTCACATCTGCTTGCTGACCCACATCCAACATGATGGGGAAGAAAATGGTTAGGGCAAAAGCAAGAACATTTAATAAGACGACCAAAGCAACATGTGCAAGCAAAGCAAAATAAGGAGTTCATTTACTATTTTCCATCTGCAGACAGATATTTAGCCACTTCCAGGGAAGCAAGTCTTCATTATGCATATTGGTTACTTGGAAAAACCAATGCTATAACTATGAACTTTTCCCCTGCCATCCTCTCCCTGGATTAATTTCTAATTGTCACATCAAATAGTACAGAATGATCTCTTGTCCTGCTTGTGTGTTCTTCAAACTTCTTGCATACCCTCAACCCACGTACTGGGAAAGGCAGAATGGAGAAAAAATCTTCTGATAAAGCAATCTTATGTAGTTGGTCACCAAGGAAGAGGAAGGACAGGGAACCTGTGGCAGAAGCAGAAATTTTCTTAGGAAATAGAGTAAGCAATAGATAAGTCATAAAAGGAGAACTGCTGGTGTATTGTAAATGAAATTCTTATATATGATAAAAGGTACAGAAATTTTATCCAACTACAGTGAAATTCTAGTGGTGAATTTACTTGTAACAATGAGAACACAGACTGAAAGAAAGATGCAATTTATATCCTGTGAAGCCAAAGATGAGTTTAATAATTGTGAGCTTAACTCACAATCTCTTCAATAAATTTTCTTAATTGCTTCTCTGAAGAAATTACTCTGATGTGAGCAGATATAATTTATAGCTATGTTATTTTGGTTCTTTTGTCCAAGACATCACCAGGATCCCAACCCTATATGTTAGAAAATATGACTCAAATAATCCTTAAAAGATTCCTGAAAGATGCCTCATAAAAAAATGTTAGATTTGTAGTTAAACCCAAATATATCACCCCATGCTTATGCAATAAATACACACCAGTTTCCAGTTATTATAATTCTTTTTCTTCAAGCTGCAGAACTGGGGTTTTTTAGGGATTAATGACTTCATTCCAATTCTAGCAGAACTGCTGGTCAAAATTTTCGCTTTTGGTAGTAAGGAAAGAAAAGTTTATTTGAAATAGTCATAGATTTGTTTATTGATACATACAAGTGTTGCGGTAGGATATGCTTGTTAGGTTTTGACTTCTGAGTACATATTTATCCTGTATATATGTATGCCCATCTGAGGGCAATTTTGATGATGCATTACTAGTAGTTTCTGAATCTAAGAAAATATCTGACACCTCATGAAAGAACTCTTGATTAGAAATTTGCAGTGCTGCATTCTGGATTATCTACCTGTATTTTCACCTGATTATATGTTCAGCCACTTAAAACTTTTTGTTTCTTTGCTTGTTTCCTTTGCGGTTTTTGTTGGTTATTTTGTTATTCACTCTAGAGCCAGAGAACCTTAGACAACTTAGGTGATAGAGGGCTTTATACAAAGTCAGAAACTCATGTACAGAAAACCTGTTATCATTACAGGTAAGTGTAATTGCAGAAAATAAAAATCGACTCTGGATAGGGGCTTTTACAACTTTGCAATGCTTTAAAAACTCCTCTTAAGACTGTCTCCAATTATTTGAGAGTTCCTTCAGCTAAAGGAAAATCCTTCCCTTAAATTGTGTTTCTTATTTGTCTACTGCATTGTCCCCAAACAAGCCTTAACTAGCTTGGGTTCATTCCAGCTTACTTTAGCCATCTAACCAAAGTGGATTATTTGAGAACATATTTAATTAAAACACCTTTTACTTTCAGTAGAGGCAGACCTGAGTCATCCTCTGTTTACCAGTTGTAAAGGTAATCAAGAGTAACTTTTGAATCAGAAAATGCCATTTACTGACTAAGAAAATAGAGGTTTATTTGGACCCTAGAATGTCAATGGTTTAGGTGAAGGTCTGGGAGAGTAGGATTCTACTTGTCTTAGTAAACAGAAGGGTACAATAGGAGCAGATCTGTGGAGCGAAACTGTTGAATATTCACCAAGAAAGTTTAATTTTGCAGTATTGCCTGATCCCCTACTCAGATATCCAATAACAGTTGGAGTGCTTCTGGAGACTATATTCCATGTTACCTTGTGATAAAGGGAATCCAGTTTGCATGTTCACCCTGGTTGCTACAGTGAAAATATAGATAGGTAGAAGTTGAATCACGGTAAGTGTGATTTACTACCATTCTAGGACTCTGATTCACATTGTGTCTGTTGAAATCAAGTTCACAGTAGTTTTCTGTCTTAGGCACATGCACAGACAGAATTATTTTTAATTTTCCTTCCACAAAGAAAAGAACTGCTTTGAAAACATCAGAGGTGCACTGTAGAGCACACTGTAGGGCACAAAATGCAAGGCAATTTCCAATGGAAAAAAAAACAAACCAAGGCCCTCCCTGAAAAAAAAATCTCCCTCTCCACAATGGGAGATGAAAATAAACTCAATATCTTCCACACTAAATTTTTAGTGTAGATGTATACAGAGAAGAGTTTATGATGCATATCTAAGTGCAGGAAGTAGGGATGATCAAGATATTTCCCTCAAAAGATTAAAAGACATTTGAATTTAAAGAGTAAGGTATATAGCTTTAAAAGAGCAAAAACATCTGTCATAAGGATTCCAAGGTAGCTTTTTAGAAACACAGAGCAAACAGAAGAAAAGTGTCAGAAAAAGAGCTGAAAGTCAAGGAGCAACTTGAGATGGAAATGAAACAGACCTTTTGTACTTGAAGTATGCAGTAGCATGTGGCATCATCTCATTTTGAGTTTAGAATTGAGCCAGTGCTTCTCCAGAGCAGTAACATTTTTGATCCCATGAAGGCATACTGGCAAGTCTATACCACAGACAGCTTATAAGGCCATGGCTTAGATAAACAAAACAGAATAAATAGCCTCCTTCAAATCATCTGCAGTGTTTCAAGTTGAGCTTATTGGGACTTAGGTTTATTGTATAAATACAAGTCCATGTCGTCATTACATTTTTGGAATTGTAAAACAGGTTAATACAATTCACTTTAAACCAACAAACTGCAAGGAAAATATTTTGAGTTAGAACCAGCAGCTTGTTGTAGCTGTAGTAATCAGGCTTTGTTGCCTTGGCCACTTTCTTATTTGACTTTGCAAATTTCATTTGAATACCAACTGTTACAAACCATATGGACTGCCGTAGTAATCCCATATGCCAGATGATAACTTACAATTATCTGTGCAGGATTCTGCAAATGATGAGATTACAGAATACTTTAAACTGTGTATCTAGTTTAATGGGAATTTCTGAATGGGCATTTTGAAGGCCACCAGTAGAAGTTTTACTACCTTTAATGCTTCTACTCCTTCTTAGGCTTTTAACTTGAAAACTTGTGTTTTCATACACAGCTCAGGTCTTAACAGATGTGAAAATGTTCTGTTACAATTTAGGAAGGAGGTTGAACCGGACTTCATGTAGTAGTAACAGTTTCATCTTTTTTTAAGGACAAATATGAGTGCTGGACTCTCATTCAGCATATACATATACACAGCAGCAATAGGCTGCCCTATGAAATGTTTTGACCACAAAGAAGAGAAAAAGAACTTGGAGGTTCTCATGTCCATGACTATTGATCAGCTGTATGGTTACCTTTATGGTAGATATTTCCATGTTAACTCCCTTAGAGTTTTCTTGTTTGAACACAATGCAGTGCCATGCAGACTAACATTTTAACATTAAAAACATTTTAATATTATGTTAGTACAATCTTGTTGTTAGCAGTGCAAATTTTAAGAGGCATACTGTGCAAACAGAATATTTGTTTATATTTTTGGTAAATGAAAGTATTATTTGAATAATCATCCCAAGTAAATCCTGACTATTCCATATTTTCCACTCAGGGACAAGCTTCAAAATCAAAATCTTAGACATAGTCACAAAATATCCTTAAACCCAGCATATTTATATGGTCTTAACTTGCATTTGTCTCTTTTAGTCTATGTTTTAGGAAATGTGCATAGACAAAAGTGATAAGTACCCTGAAAATTAAATACCATAAAACAAAGTACTTATTGGTCAGAACCCAAAGTTCATTTTGTACAAAAGGATATTTCCAACTAACCCAAATTTCTAGGGAGAGACAGACCTCTCTAATTTAGAAAGAAAAATTCGAGAAGATATTAATCTTTTATAATAAGACATCTTGTTTCTACATAAATTAAACCAAATAACCACTCCCAAAAAAAAAACCCAAGCCAAAACCATAACTACTTACTAAAAATTAATTTGCCAATGAGTTTTTAAGCCATAGCCTAAGTTTTAAAAAAATGTTCTTTTGTATTCATCTTCTTTTGAGAAAACACCTAAACACTTTAATTCAAATTGGAAAATAAGGGATTTTGTAAAGAAATCTTTGCTCAGACTCTTTTACCAGAATTTTGGAGAGTGGTTAAAAGCCTAAGCTACAGGAAAAGTTTCTGATTATTATGGGATTTGTGTTTTTGTATGATAAGTCTTATTGTTCAAAAATATTGGCAATGATAATGTCGTGTTGAGAATGCCTTCCTAAATATTCTACTTAAATGTAAAGTCTGTATTCTACAGCTCTAGTGATACACAAATGCTAAAATCAACTGCTCACAGGATTCACCAGCTGAAGTGATTTGAATACCTGTGTTGTAACTGATCATAATTTAATCTAGGATTCACTGCTGGTGCTGGGAAATAGATGTTTGTTCTTTCCAGCTGAAGATCAGCTTGGTAGCTATATCAGTTAAAACTCTACTAGAAAGAAATACTAAAACTAGATTGTTCACTAGATAATCATATCTAATTCTTTATTTTTATAAGGAAATTTTTTCCCCCTTCCTCTTGCTGTTTGTTATATCTTGGTAGCACTTTTGAATTGGAAAGGGAATAGCATACAGATAAAGTTATGGAAAGATGTACCTGCACTAGCCTAATACTCATTGTCTTAAAATGCATTGTACTTCAACTGTATTTTCAATAATAATGCTCAGTGCCTTATCTTTTTAACAGAGAATTGCACTTCCAGAGTCCAAAACTAAAGCAGAAGGCACTAAAATAATTAAAATTATCAATTTCATAAGGCTTTTTCCTTTTCCTAATGTATCTCATTCCCTTTGATTGATTATTCCTGTAAGACCTCATTTCTTTGTAAGTTATGAGGCAATCACATCATCTTCAGGTGTGTTTAACACCATCTAAACTAGAAAAGCAGTAAAGAATTTCTTCTGTCCCCACTGTCCAATAAAAACATGCTCAGACGAATCTCCAATATAAAAGTACACCAATGTAAGAAGCAACAAGCAGGTTTTTAGAAGTAAGAGTAAATAAAGTTAAAAAAAACCCCAAAAACCCTTAAAATCATAAGCTACTACCTTAGCTGTAAACAACTGTTTTAATTTTAAGCTGATCTTAAAATTCTGAAGCTAATAAGATGCTTGAAATATGAATTCATAGGAGAACTCCATTCATGTACTCCCTTAATGATGCAAAGAGAGCAATCCTTGTTTGTGGATAGATATTTACAACCTGCCAGTTATGTTTTGCTATTGAACTGAGTTTTCAAAATTTTAACTCAGAATATAATTTATCCTCTCATTATAATCACATTAGGCAATTTTTTTTTTAATATAGGTCTGTCTCTCTTCTAAAGAACAAAAAAACCAACATAAACAATTGCATAGGTGTATACTAAAAGGACAATGTGAATGGAAAAGAACAGGGGACATCAGCAGAGATAACTGGAATTTTAAAACACAAGCATCAGTCAAAAAGGAGGCCACCTAAGCTTAACTTGTGACTTCCCATAATTTCGCTACTAATCATTTTAGGCTAGCAAATTCTAAAATTTTAATGTCACTATTAAGTTCATATTTTTTAGTCTTGTATCTTTACAGACATTTCTGAATGAGAGCTGTTCTTTAACAGGGGTCTACATGTGCAATAAAGTTGTGAGTAGTGTAAAAAATAGAGAAGAAAGAATGCATTCCAAAAGTCCAAGTCAGGAAGACAATTCCCCTTCTCTTCAAGCTGTGCAATGGGAAAATCCACAGCATGAGGAAGGAACTCTGCCATCAGTGAAAGGAGGAAGAGCAGCCCCTGGCTTGAGACATCAGAGGAGCACAGATAGGAGTAATCAAATAATTGTGACATTTTATTTTAATATCCTGAGTTTTTATGGAGCTGGAAAACAACAACATAATTTCAGGGATTCTAGCTGTAAAAAAAATCCTGTATGTTAGTAAAATAAATAATATCAAGCCATGGGTAAAAATACTGAAATTTAAAAATTGTGCATACTCCGAATGTTAGAACAATCCTCAGCACATCTTTGGGCCAGGACAAATAGTTTTCTTCCAAGAAGAGTGTGGGAACAAGGCATGGGGCAGGTATCCTTCCATACCAATGGTTTTCATGTGCAAACTGTCATGGATGCTAAAGCACTTCTAAATGTAGCCCACAGTATATAGTCAGTGTGTGCAGCTCTGTTCAGGGCTAGAGAGCGTGCCCTGGGAGTATTAATACCTTAGATGTCTCCAGAGCTTTCTGGTGAGCAGAAAAATGGGGCAGGGTGACGCTGAAAGAGCAAGGTACTGCAAGATCCTCTCTCCCCTCATGTTCATTGGTGTCTCCGCATTGAGTTTGCTCTGTTCTGTGCTGTAGACAAACAGCCCATGTTACCTTTATACAAATGCTTAGACACTTGAGACAGGAAACTTTAAAATAAAATAGTAGAAACAGAGTAGAATGGATGAGTCTTATATTGCGTAGTGTGTAGTGGTTATGATCTTTATTATTTTATTTTCTGAAAACAAGTGGTATCATAATTGTGCATGAAGTAGCAAGAATTACTGATGTTATACCTGCTGATAACCATCACAGGGAATAAACTGATTCTAATCCCCGGTAAATCTTTGTTCATACAATGTATTTTCTGGACTATTAAAAAATACAGATTGATTTGGATCAGGACAAGGCATATGTTTCAAATTTGATAGATTCTAGCATGATAAATTTTTCTTTCATGTCACATGAGAAAGTATTGCTCCATATCTAATGGTTCTACTTATGTTATTCATTTCAGCAGTGTATCAGATCACTGAGAAATATTAGAGATGTAAGGTGTACTTGAAAAACCAAAGCAAAACAAACAAAAAAACTCACACCGCCAAAAAACTCAAACCAAAGCAAATTATTAAAAATTAAGATGTTGATAAATTCCTGAATGTGCACCAAATAATAAATGTGACCAATATATAAATTCTTATTAATTTTAAGTATGTATGGTAAATTTAGTAAATTTCTTTATTCTAACCCACAGAAAATGTGATCCAGCACATGGAAATTTATAGCTCCAAAAGTCAGAGACAATCATACTGCAGAAGCATGTTAATGGATTGTAAATGTGAAAGTATTTATAGCTGATACCCAGATAAAAACTGCACTGTTCCTGAAGCAAAATAGGTAACATAAGCTATATACATATAGACACCAAGCAGCTCATTATGATCAACTTTTCAACAAATTAAATCCAAGAATATTTCAAAGTTTTTTTATACATAAGTGGCAGGTGTTACACATTTGTGTCTGTGAAATTCTTCTAGAAAAAAAGCTGAGTGATATTGCATTTATCTCAAAAAGTATCTGATAATGTGGCGTGATCAAATATTCAAGAATATATACATTTTTACTTATTAATTCAAAGTCATCATAAAGCCAAAAAAAAGTACTAGGATGTAATAAAATTTGCATTTCTCACTACTTTGGAAAATATTTTCCTTTATGAAATTGTGTTTCAGCTGACGGAATTTCACTCAGCATTTTGCTATAGCATTGAGCAGATTCTTCAATATACCAGAGATGAAACCAAAACCTCAGATTATAACACCTTCTGTAAAATAAGAACAGCTAAATAACTTCTGTCTGAACTTTATCCCTTTAAGTAGCTTATCCCTTCAAGGAATGTAGGTTATGCATATTTTGTGTCATTGACTGTTTGCCAGTAATGAATACAGCAGACAAACTTGATTAGCTCCATGTTCTAGTCTTACCAGAATTAGCTATGCATTATTTTAATGCAAAATGGATTGAAATAGATTAAAGTGGTTTATTAATTTGTCAAAGACACGTAATTAACTGTCAGTGACCTGTGCACTACAGATCAATATCAACAGGGCAGCAAATAATGAGTTCCATGCAGACCTCCCACAAAGGCCAAGAAGGTTACTCACACAAATGTGCGAACACAGACATGGGCACACACATGGCCCTGCTCTGCTTGACTTCAGAAGGGATTTGTGGCCACTCTGGCTGAGACCATGCCCTGTTGCCTGTTCTGTCTCCCTCTGCTAAAAGTCACCATATCTTTCTTCAGTGCTTTTCAAACTTGTGTTTTTTGTGGTTTTAAAAATCCATTTTTTAATTCAAGATTTGACATGTAGTGATATACAGTGATAGTGTGTCTGTGACATCTTTTCAAGGAGCAGCTGAAGTTAAAGAATTCAATAACATTTCTTTGAACAGTCTGTTATACTGATGAATTTTTCCATAATTATTTTTATAATTATTTTCTCGTTATGGTAGCTATTTTTTCATGGGTTGCAATTTTGTCTGGTTATATAATAACAATCAGGCAACTTCATTAGAATTTCCAAATTTTGTCTTCATTTAGAAAAGTTATTAGATTATATTTTGTTAGCTGTCATAGAAGTATGGACTACATGTATGATATAATTTTTTTCTCACACATCATGTTATGTTTTATATAATTAGAAACTCCTGATGTGCTGTTGTTTAACTTTGCTAAAACTAACATAAAGCAGGAACTTTCATCTTAACTGCATGCATGAGTTTTTGAAAGAGGGATTTTCTATACACATATCTAGTTGCTGGCAATTTTATTCATTATAGAATAATTTATTAGAATATAATAAAAGTAGTTTTGAGGAACCCAGTCTAACAGTATTATCACCAATATTCAAATGCTCTTGTGCTCTCCCACTCCCATTGAAAGAAAAAGACAGGATATATGTTGTTAGAGTAGCTTGTGTTAGAATTCACAGCTGGTGACAAACTTCCTGATCCTGTGACTCATCAGTATGTCTCATGCTCCCATGGTGTTAACAGCCTTGCATCATGTCACATGGTTGTCATTTAGACTTCTAATCCTCTGCTTCCAATCTTTTCTTCTAGTGTCCTCTGTCAGTTAATGGAGAGGACTTCTGCAGAGGTTAAATCATCCAAAGCCTTTTCAGGAATGTGCTTTATAATGAGTTGATTTATCTTTTGAGAGAATATATTTTTTTTTCCCCTTTATCATTAAACCACAGACTTTTCTGACTGGGATAAACCCTATTCTCCATAAACAGTTCTGGGGGGTTTGTGGAACACACAAGGCGCATGTGAACAATGCATGTGAGAGTACAGGAACTGACACGTTTCAATGACCCTGAAATAGAAGTATGTAATACAAACCAGTTTTTCAGTAAATACTAAAGGCAATCAGATCTTTGCGGATGATGAAAAGACTGTAATGCTTTCTCTGCATGCAATTTATCATGACTCAAGATCTATTACCTAGCAGATATGGTGAATGATTGGGATATGCCAGACTAACAGTCTACAAATGCTCACTTGCATGATGGTCCACGCTGTCCAGGGGTTGCCAATCACCAGGTAAAGAAGTGTTAACTCTAATTGCTCCTCTCCAATCAGGCAATTGTTCTTCATAAACCTGGGGCTTGGGTCACAGACAGATGAGCATTATAAAAGCGAGCCATAGGTTGCGATATCATGGGCAGTTTGCATATCTGAAAGTCCATTAGCTGACATTGTAGAGCCTTCACTACAGAGAAACACAAGTGGCTCTCCTCATTCCCACCAGGCATGGCCTTTCTACCTGTTTTTTCCAGAAGATACAATTTACTGTGATATCTGTCTGCCTGAGATGGCACTGCTGGAGAATGGCGCAACTAGGAACATATCTCTACCTCCACTAGTCAGTGGAGGCCACTGGATGACCACTTCAGGTTTGATGGATTTGAGTTCCATGTGTTAGGGCAGATACTTGGCTCTCTTCTCCTGGTTGTTCATCTCAGGCATTCTTCCAGAAGAAATAAATAACACAATTCTTCAACTTGAATTTTTGCATTTTAATTGCCAAGTGGAAATACAGTAATGGCCACAATTAGTTCCAACTGTCTACAGCTAAAGCAAATTTTGAGGGGAACTTTTCATATGCAACCCGTTTAAACATAATACTAAGATACACGTATTTGAAAAAAATAATGAAACAAACAAAATCCCTAGAAAAGATTAATATATTAGAAAGATGAAGGATGCCCCAACTCCTTAAGTTTCTGTACTTACAGTTAAAAAGAAGCAATTACAGACAATCCTGAAACATTTAAGAGTGATTGAGAATTTTAGGTTTTACAACAGAGAAGGCTGTCTCTTAAATAGATTAACTTTTCCTGAGATAGCTGAAGATTCTGTATGAAAAAATTTGCAAGCTAAAGTTAGTGTCAATTTATCTTTTATTCATAAGCAGCTATGCATTCATCTTCATTCAGTGCTGTGCAGTCCCATTTTCATGGTGTAGTTTTGGACCTCACAATTTAAGACTGTTCAAATCCTTGAATGCAACCAGAGGAGGGGAGCAAGGCTGGTGAAAGTGTGGAAGGCATGTCCTCTGAGCAGTGGCTGGGGAATTTGGGTTTATTCTAGTTTGGAGTAAAGGACACTGGGCAAGGAACAGGAGGTGATCTCATTGTTCTACAGCTTCCTGAGGAAGGGAAGCAGAGAGGGAGGTGCTGACATTTCTCCCTGCAATTCAGTGATGAGACATGTGGGAACAGTTCAAAGATGTGTCAGGGGAGGTTTAGACTGCACATTAGAAGCAATTTCTTTACCAAGAAGGTGTTCAAACATCCTGAAAGAGGCTTCCTGGAGAGGTGGTTCATGGGCTAGGCCTGTCGATGTTTTCAGAGGCATTTGAACAGTGGCTTTACAACATGTGCTGATGTGATCAGCCCTGAATTGATCAGACTGACCAGGATGATTGTTGTAGGTCCCTTTCAACAGAAATATTCTATTCTATTCTATTCTACTCTATTAATTTTATTCTATTCTATGTAATATATCAGTATATTTCTGCATCTATCTACCTAGAAAATGTATACACTAAGCTTTTGCTTAAGAGTTAGATTTAAAAAAAATTATAATAATGATCCTGATGATGTGTTGTATCAGTAAGCTGAGAAAGTAGATATTGCAAATAAATGCAATTTTGCAAAGTTAGTGTAGTGAGAATATCTACCAGTAATACCTCTCCCAGTAAAGAGTGTTACAATAATAACACTTCTTATATGTTGAATAAAATAGTGAAGTCTGCTGGAATAAATAAGTTTCAGAGGGCGTAAATAGAAGCAAAATTTCAATCTAGTCTACAAACTGAAAAAAGCTCTCAGAGACAATTTAGGAATTGATATTCATAAAAACACTTGGTTCTGTGTCTGCTCTGAGCCTTGTAGGTTTTATAAGCATGCTCTGCTGACTTTTCATAATTACCATGGTATATACTCACATTGATGAGAAGACAGTCAAATGCTTCCCTCAACTTTAAAGTCTTTACTACCTATTTTTATTTTTATACGTCTCCCCCTTTGTTCTTCCTAATATTCTTACTTCCAGTTATGGTCCAATTGCTTTCCACAGTACAAATATTATCCTCGTAATTCTTCCAATAATCTAACAAAACTTATCAAATCTAGATCTATTATTTCTAATAGATAGAGACTCCCAGATTCCTGACATTTCAGCAGCTGGACTGGAGGAAACCTGGGTTTGTAACAGCTTTCACAGGACTTGCCTAAGCAACGGAAAAGGAGATCTAGGAAATGTGGATTCCTAACATCAGCAAAGAGCATATTGGTGGAGAAGAAATCTCAGAAACATATTTTTCAAAATTATATCTTTTTCCAAGAAGTGATCACTTTATTCTTGAGAATAATTCCTTTTCCCCTTTATCTGTGACCCTTTTACCTGTGACCCAGCAAGTTTTGAACACTTCCACTGAAATTCTTAACATTTTCTAAGACTGTGTTTCATGGATACATGAAAATGGTGCTAACAATAAAGAAGAAATGTGGGATGTTTAGAATTTTCTGCATATTTTCCTTTTTTTATTTGATCCTCCAAGCCTTGGTTCTGTGGTAATATAGGAATTTATATATAGTTTCAGCTGCAAAAATATTTAATATAATTAGGTCAAAAAGTTACAAAAAGTAAGTCTGTATCTCAGATAATTATCCTAGTTTCAACACATCCCTCCTTTTAGCCTTGATAGATGCTGATTCCTTGAATAATGCAGAACAACTTTAACAGCAGTTTAACTGTGAAACTAGAGAGAATTGCATCAAATAGGGGAAGACAAGTAGACTAATGAAAAAAATTGCTTCGATCTCCTGTCATTAAGACAGACACATTCTGAAGAGAAGTTATTATTTTTACTATTTTCCAACAGAAAAAAATCTGTGTTGAATATCTCACTATATTTGTGAACTGCCCTGGATAGTTAATAATTCCAGGTAAAAAGATTTCTGTGCAACACACTGCATATCACTTATTCTCTGCAGAATAACATGGTTTATTGAACAGCATGATTTCAGTCATGATAAATGTGATAAAACCAGGGATAAAATTTGGAAATACAGTGACACAGATTTCTGTAAAGAAAGAAAATTTTAAAAAGTGGATATAGGGGTTGAGTTATTATAAATTCAAAAGGTTCCTTTTTGTTCCTGACATTCAATCTTGTTTTTGAAAAATTGTCATCTTTTTCATCCCACAGCAAAGACATGTAATTTCACAGTTAGTGTATGGAAATGCTTGCTTGACTTTATAGACCAAGTTGGTGTGGGATAGTTTGTTGTCTATTTCCTAATTTTCAAACCAACTAGTTCTGATTGTAACACATTTTTAAAACTCTGCCTCTGTTCTCTTTGGTCTACATAACTCATTCAGATAATTTATTTGATGAAACAATATGCCTTTAGAAATCTTTATGCCTAAGAATCTGAATATTACATAGCTATCATCTTGATAAAGAAACACAAACACTGGTTCTGGATCCATTTTACAATCACTGTATCAATAACAAAAATATTTCTCTAGTCACAAATGTTAAATATAGAACTCATAAGCAAGATCCCTTTTTCTCTGCTTAGTCTAGTATCCTATGTGATTTTTTTTCCTTCTGTAAAGCTGGAAAAAGCTGTACATAAGGAAAAAAAAATGTAACTTTTTTTTTTCCTGATGTAAAAGTAAGGAAAAAGTAACTTGAATGGCTCTAAACAATCCTAACCAGTGGTTTAATGCCTTCCAACATGTTGCGTTACTACTGGATTCTGAATATTCTTATTTAATGAGTACTCAGTATGAATGAAAGTGATATTACTTCCTTAGGTGTCTGAATAAGGATATAAGAGACTACTTCTGACACTTTCTAAAAAAGAAAATGTTTTGTTTAGTCAAACATTTTAATGTAGGGAAATACGTTTTAAAAATTTCAGAAAGACACTTCTTGAAAGTTTATTGATTGTTATGACGTTAAATTTTTTGTTTTTTATTCAACTTATATGTGTTTTTGTGTTGATCTTTTCCAGTACTAGCAATTCATAATTATACTTTGTTATACCCAAAATAAACTCCTTCTGTTGTATTTCAGTTGTATTGTCTTTGAATGCCAGAATATGATCCACTGACTATCCCTACATCCAGCACCAAGAAAGGCAAGGCTTACAGAAGGAAAAGTATCCAAATACCATATCCCACAAATGTTTTTTCTGATCCTAAATTAATTGTCTGTAAAATCACTCTAAGTTATTTAAATCTGTCATGACCAAATGAAACATTATACTTGCAAAAACCATGTGATAGTCTTTGTTTGGTTTCCATACCACTGTCATATTTGTAGTTGCAGGACGTGACTTTAAAATAGCTTTAGAGACAGTTCTAATTAAAACATTTATTCCCATTTTTTTAATAATGTACTGACTATCTCATTGATTAATACCCAATGCTGATTTTCTGTGGAACACTATATAATACTGCTATTTGTTCCAACATTTCTCTAGGGTTTGTACAGAATATTAACTTTTTTAAAGGGTACATTCTTTTACAAAATATCAAGACCCATCAATTCTGGTACTAATGGTCATTACGGCATTTTATGCATTTCACTTGTCTCATGGTGATAGCCTTTATGCATTTTCATAAGTCAACCTAGAATAAAGCTTGAAAACTGAGTCAAAGTCCTCTTTAAGGAATTTCTTGAAAGACTGATGCAAATGCAGACAGTGTCGTCCTTTTGATGATTTATGTCAAGGATTTGCTGAAGTTCAAGAATGATCTGTATGGCTGAAAGATGTAAAGTTTAATGAAGGAGTGTGTACTGCAAGTAAGAGGATCAAGTATGAGAGTTTAGAGGACAATGCCTCCTGATAAATGTATTTTAATCTGTCACAGTAAAAGGCAAAAGACATTAATGCCTTTCACTTTGCTAATAGGTTTTCTTTATTAAATCTATGACCTAAGTTAGATGTATGGAAAAACCTAGGCAAAGGTATTTAGTATATTTTAACAGGTCGATTTTATTTGCTTGAATTTTTTCATCCTTTTTTATTTTAAATATGGTAGTCTGATTTAGGAAATTATATAGGGCTTCAACACATACCTAAGGACAATCCAGATATCACATACATAAGAACAATCCAAGCTTTGTTGGTGCTTAGCCAAAAGGGAAAATAGCTATTTCTGAGGTAGTAAAACGCATGTATTTTCAATTACTGCTAGTAAAACATGGTTTTAGCGTGCAGGGGGACATAACTCAACAATCCTTGTATTTTTTTTTGATGATCACAAAGTTTTTGAGCGTCCCCAAACTTCTTTACAGGGTTGACAAATAGCGCACAAGATCTTTTGGCACAGCTAAAGCATTGGTTTTTGGTTTTTTTTTGGCAGGAAAGCTTTGTATTTCTCTCCAGCTTAAAGGAGTCTCCCTCTTGTACATTTTGCTGCACAAGGCAGACACTGAGCAGAACTTTATTTTTATTTATCTATCATTTTATATATATTTTAGAGTTAACAAGTACAATTATACTTTTAGAGAAGAATTTCAAGGCTCTTTAGCTTCCATTTCAAAAATAATAAAAACATGGAGTATGAATCTGTTCATATATAGAGAGTTCAGTCATTTTTACATGGTGCTTTTCACAGATAAAGTTGCATTGTGTATACAGAAAAAAAAATTGAAACTAATACAAAACTAAAAGAAGGCCATAGCTGATGGGAAGAGATAGAAGAAATAATAAGTAAGAAGAAGGGAATTATCACTTGTGGGTTTTTTTCTTCCCAGCTCTCATGAAGAAAGGATGGGAATATATTTAGTTTGCTTTTTGAAGTGAAGCCGGACAAATTAATTAAGAGTATTAGGCCTGTAATTCTTAATCATTAATCTGTTTTACTGTCACATTTTAAATGTTCATCCTTTTGACTGATTTATGTTTGAAATGTTACTTTAGGTCTTTCTAAATCATTAAAAATATATTCATAAAGTTATTTCAATGCTTCCCATCAGGTTTTGTTATTTCTTTTTCTCCTTAGCTATCTGGGCTTTCTTTCTTGTAATTTTCATCCCACATGTCCTGGCATTGCCTAATTTTAGGGGAACAAGAGACCAAAATATGGAACTTCCCCCCCCCCATTTATTATCTTAACCTAGAAATTGAACCATCCAAAATTAAGTTACAATCATTGTATAAATTTAAATCCCCCTTGTTTTCTGTGTCTTTAATAATGTAACAACCCAAACTGTGTACAGAGTTTCACAGAACTGCAGAATCGGGAAGGTTGGAATGAACCACTGGAAGTCATGTAGTCCAACTTCCCTGCTCAAGCAGGGCCCCCTAGAGCATGTTACCTAGGATCACATGATAGCAAAGATATTTTTGAAGTATGAGAACTCAATGAAAAAAAAAATCTCACAACAACATTTTTTGGTGAGTTAAAAAAAAAATTAAAAAAATTTGTTGCTGCACAGAGCAAAGTTTGACATTTGATGTGTCCAAGTAAATGCTGTGAATTCCCAAGAGATAGAGTGCTGGGCAAGTAAACAAATATGTTTTGCAAATCTGACTGGCATCTCTCAGCAGTTTCTCTAAGGATATCATCAGCATAACTTACCAATAGGATACATCATTTTAGGATGATATTTATTTACTTTTGAAAGCTGTAATTATTGAATCAACTAACAGCTTTTCTTTTTCTTATAGAGACCTGATTATTTTTATTATATTTAAAAACTGAAGCATTAGCTCAAAATAAGACACCATTGAAAACCAGAATAGTTTTGATGAAGTCTGTTGATGTATGTTGACATAATCATCAAGAGTCATTTAATTAAATAGAAAACTGAAGTCAATAAATTGAAGCTTGCCAGAAGCTAAATAAATTAGATGAGAAATCCTTTACTAAAAATTAATCTTTAAAAATAACAGAATATATTTTTAGTTAGAAATAAAGGTCACTCATTCATCCTGATTGAGTAGATTTACAATTCTTTTTTTATTCTCCAAGTAGTTAATAGTGTGATGACATTCTAAAATTTTTATTGCACAGAAAATATTGCGTAAGATTTAAATTGTAATGTAGATATTTAATTACTAGATACCAAACTGTATACAGGAAAAAGTTAAGAATAGAGCTTAATATTATGTTTTTCACAATAACCATGTGCAAGTGGAAGAATGAATCTGTCAAGCTACTGTTTCTAAGCTAGCCATGAACATAGCCAAAATCTTCATAAGGTGATTGTCTTTGGAACCAATGAAATATATGGTCACTGACCATCAACACTCTGAATTCACCATTCTGATAGCTGCCTTATGGATTATATGCTTATGTGTGCATATGCATATGCTTTCAGTAAAGCAGACATTATTAAGTAAACTGCTGGCACAATTTCAAAATTTAAGTTAAAAATCGAAAAAGAAAATGCAAGTCTCCTTGGCATTAAAATATCTAAAACACCTAACTTCACATGTAACATTTTGATTACAAAGTTTGCCTTAAAAATGAGAATAATAGATTAAAAAATGCCAGATTTTGCTTTAAGAAAGCATTGTATGATGCTGTCATCTCCCAGTGGATCTCCCTTTGCTATAAAACTTAAGGTTTGGCTGCTATGGATACTTGAACATTTTTCTGCTATTTCTTAATGATTTTCTGTTCATACTTGATGGAAATTATATCAATAGGGAACATTTGAATGACCCATTCTCCAGATTCAAGCTTGTAAAGAAATTCTGATGTTCCTGATGACCTCCACATAAATTCTGTTCTGCTGAAATTACTATATTGTGCCACAAACAAGCAAGATTCTTTGAGATATTACAGGCAGCTTCATAATGGGACAGTTTATTGAGACTAGATTAAGGGGACGTATCATTAATAATTAATTTGAAATTGTTTAGAGTTATAAAAGAGAAAAAAGAATGTTAGAATGCAAGCTGAAACTGAACAACTTTTCTTGCCCAGTATCCAGTATATTTTCCTGTTGTGACACATCTTATTTTTTGCTTCTTCTAATTTCTATTTTGCATTCTGACATTTCTTATGCTAGCAAATTGAACTCTACTCTAAAATACAGTTTGTGTGGCCTCTCATCCAGTAGGGAATTGTTCAAAATTAATATGGATGACAGTATTTAGCCAACAGAAAAACCCATGACCAGTTTACCAAAAAAAAAAAAAAAAAAAGTTAAAAAAACCCACACACACACAAAAAAAGAAAACCAACAACAAAAAACCCCAAAAAATAAAAACAAAAAACCCTAATTGTCATTATTAATTACTTTCCTAATTAGCAGAAAGAATGAAAACAAACCAAGTGATTATCATTCTCTTTGTGTTTTCAAATCTTAATGTGTTTAAATGTCTTTCACGGTGTTTTGATGAGTCGACTCAAAAAAGTCTTTATATAATAAATCATCAAATGAGAATACTTGTGACTACAAGATTAAAATGCTTTGCATTAGATTCTCCTTCTGTTTGCTTTAGAGGCTTCTGGAGAACACTTGCTCTTCCTTTAAGTTCCAAATATATTAGTCATGGGACATCACTTAGCATATTTACTTTACTACAATATGTCGAGTGAAAGACTCAGAGGAGAAAAAGGAAGTAACATTAAGGTTGAAATTATAAAGAAATAGAATAACTATTACTAAAGAGATTAATAGAACAGTAGAATAAAAAATACTAAAACTTCATACTCTCTTTTAGTCTCCCCAATGCCAATGTTTCACCCTCAGATATTGGTTGCCATATCAAAAATTTTTTATTAGCACCATAATGTAGGAAGACACTTTTATTCATTACATGTGACACAGAGACATCAAAAGCAATTATTTAAAATTAATACAGCTTGTCTTTTCTATGAAAAATATTCCAGTTTTATTTTTGTCTAGTTCAATTTCTGTTGCCTGAATTACCTGAACAATTAGATTTTTGGGAGGAAAATATAAAAAAAAGATCCTAAAAAAAATAAGGACAGAGGTCACTGCAAGATAATTTTTGTCCAAAATGGATTGTCTATTACTAATCACTGGCATTAGTGAGCTGGTGAATCCTTCAAGAGTATACAAATGGATTGATATTATTGTAGTTATTTGGGTTGGTTATAAAAGACAAGGTTCTCTGGTGAGGATTGCAAATTAGCTTGCTAAAAACAAAATTGTTTTAATGAGTTCATAGTCATTAACAAGATTCCACATAATGTTAGGGGAGGAATGATTTCCCTTAATCTGTCAGAGAGAAATGGTAGCAGAGATACTGCCGCAGAAGTAGCGGCAACTATTAAATCAAAGAATTAGGTCAAAATTGCCTCCTAACAACATTAAAAAGGAATTTCTTTTTTCAATGACAAAGACATAGACTCTAGTATATCACTAAGAACGGGGACTAAATTTAAAACAACCCAGCACTTTTTTCTTAAGGTGCTGTTCTATGTCAATGCAATACAAGGACATTAAAAGTGAGGTTTTGGCCAAAATGAGGAGGACCTATGTACAAAATCTATTAAAGAAGTTGGTGGGACCCTTTAGGAGGCTCTTCTTTGGTAGGGGAACCATATTTTGAAAACTATTAGTTTGCAGCAGCTTCCTTTGTTTTCAAAGAGAAAGATAATAGCTGTAAAAATGTGTAGCTACATGGTGGGGGAACTCTCTTGAATAACGGGTATCAGCTCCATAGTAATCACTGAGCATTTTGAACACACCAACTATTTTTAACACAATTGGTTCATATTGGCAATAAAATGTCTTTACTGGAAAAAGGAAAGTTATTCCAGGAAAATTCCAAACAGTGTATCACGGATAATTTCCCTGGATAGGAGAACATTATTTCAGAACTATCTGTGAGCAGAAATTGTTAAGTAAATGCCTTGTGTCGTCTATTAGTTGGTCTTTGCAGGAGTTCTTTCTCTTTTAACTTTAGTGCATAAAATCATTGTAGCTGGAACCCAACTAATTTGAAAACTCAATTTTTATAATACTTTTATACGTGCATATTTATGGTATAGAAAGTTTCTGCTTCAATAGATATCTTCTATTGTCTACACATGACACAATAAGGGACATGAGTCAAAATTCAAGGTTTCCAATACCATGGGGAGTAAAATAACATCATAGTCACTATATGTCCTTGGAACTAAGATAGCATAGTGTGTTTTACAGACCAGCACATGGAATTGTAAGAAGTATTTAAGACAGTGATAATTGAATTAGTTCACTGATAATACATCCTCTGTAACCTTTCAGAAAACTTCAAGACTGTATCAGAGACAGAAAGTAGCTTCTGTGGTATGTGTGTCTGACTAACTGACAGGCTTTTCTCCTAGTTTACTTCAATTTTTTGGATTGTCATAGTATTTTTACTATCTCTAGGGTATGGAAAAAACCTATCCATAAAAATAAAATAGTAGGACTGTAATCCATCTATGTTTTTCTAAATAAATATCTGGAGCTATTGATTCATGTCTTTAACTGTGTCTTGTTTACTCTTTAGATATTTTAAGAATACACTGAATGAAAAACATTCCAGAGAACACCTTTGCTTGTAATATAAATACCTGTATGTTACAAAAAATTGTGCATACATCTGTATTGAATATGGTGCAGCTTCTTAATTTCAAATAATTTTTGTGTATTTGCCACTATCAAGTATTTGTATACTACAGTCTATCTGCCTCAGGCAAAGAAGAGAACAGGAGACTCTTTCCAACATCTATTAGTTTTTTACTGTCTCTCCCTGGGAAATAAACAGGTCCAGTTGTTGACATGTAGACCACTAAACCTGGCAAATTATTAAAGAGAAAAAGGAGAGAAGTGCAGAAGTGCTAATTATAAAAACCTATAAGCAAACAGGGAAAAAAAATAAAAGTAAAAAAAAAAGACCCTGATTTAAAACTCACAACACTGGCACAAGATCATGGAAAAGTATCTGAACGAGTTCAATTAACTTGTCAATGCATCTGGATGCCCAAGGAATCTGGCTGGCAGTCATTTTAAAATAAAATTCATAGTTGTTGAAAGCAAATATATATTTATCATATTTAATCACAGGTCTTCAGTTTCAACTGAAGAAAATGTTAATTATCATTTTTGCTTAGTAGAATGATAAAGATTTTTTTAATAGTTGAATATCCAGAATTTTTTTTAGAAATAAAAATAGTGAGTTTACTGTCAGACAAAAAGGTTTGGATGTAGCATCTAGTTGAAGAGGTGAATAGGAAAACCTGTACAAGTCATATAACCATATTATAACCCTCATTACTTCAAAGGACAACATTGAAATATATGGAGAAAGACACTCAACAGCTTTTTAGAGCTTTTCAATCACCATGAAGAAATTTGTTTTATTTTTATTTGATAGATAGACTTCAAAGGAAAATACATGGAAAGCATGATCAGAAAGAATGCAAATAAGTGTATTTCTTAAAAGATGTCATTTTTTTTTCTTAATTAATATTTATGGTACTCTAATGTATCCTGATGGGGACAAGAAAGCTGGTGACAGGGATGGTAGGAATCTTCACTGGAGAGTGGCTACGGATTTTGGCTTTGTCTTGCTCAGAGAAAAGGAAGCTGGGGAACAACCTCATTGCTCTCTACAGCTTCCAGAGTAGCAGAGGCAGAGAGGGAGGTGCTGAGCTCTTCTCCTTGGTATCAAGTGATAGGACACATGAAAGTGGTTCATAGCTGCATCTTAGGAAGTTCAGAATGCACATGAGGAAGAATTTCTTTGCCGAGAAGGTGGTTCAACACTGGAACAGACCTTCTAGAGAGGTAGTTAATGACCCAAAGTGGTCCATGTCTAAGAGGTATTTCGACAGTGCCCTTAAATACACACTTATATTTTGATCAGCCCTGAACTGGTCAGGCAGCTGGGTGAGATCACCATTGTTGGTCCTTTCCAATTGAATTATTCTGTCTATTCTATTCTATTCTATTCTATTCTATTCTATTCTATTCTAATTTTTAAAAAACATTAAGAAGAAAACCCCTAAAATGAAACACCACCAGTTCAGCATGGAATCCCTGAAGTGAACAAGGTTTAAATTATGGTAGTATTATTTGTGTCAGTTTGATGTATGAGAAATAAATACACAGCAATTTCAAACTGAAAATTTCTTGACATCTAGATATGTGTCAGGGGGTAGCAGAAACAGGGTTGTTTCAAGAGGGAAGGCAGCACTGGTTCAGCCACTGATGGCCTGAGCCATGGTGTAGTGCTGCAGCAAAGGCAGAGTGAGTGGAACCTAGCTAGTGACAGCAAGAGAGTTCCAGAAACAGTACAGAAACCATCAGCCTAGGCAAGGGGAGAAGTCTGGTTCAGGTGATTCCAACCATCTCATCATGAGTAGGAAAGATATCTGAGCATAGGTATAGCTGCTGCACATCTCAGACCAGGACAGGAGGCATTGAATTGAGCAGCAATATTGTTCACCTGTGTGGAGAGAAAGGAAAGGGGTCCCAGGGAAAGGTAGTTAGGACCATTACAACCTACCAGAATACTCAGGGCCCTAACACCACCTTAGTTACTGTTCTCCTTTATCAAAAGAATGATAGAATGCATTGATTAACTTGTTTAGCAGTGCTCTGTGGTGTCAGTATAATTTTCCTTTCTCACAAATTTCTACCACAATAGAGAAATTTAATGTGCACAGTCATTCTCATAAATAAGAGCTTATCTTCCTCATCTGTTCAGCATGTTCCTGTCACACTCATTTGTGGTGTGTTTTAATAGCTTGATGGTAGAAATATTTCTTCAGAAAAGAATAAGCTCAGAATCTCCTGAAAAGCAAATGACTACCTAAATGACTACCTTTAGGTACCTAATGAGTACCTAAAATGACTACATGCTTATCCCTCCACCCTAAGAACAGAACAAGTGTATACCCACCAACCTTTCTCTAACTAATTCCATAACATCAGGTATATCTCAAAGGTATTCTCTTTGTGTCAGAATGTTTTGTTCTGACAAAATGAGGACAAGGACAGGTGAGATGATCTGAATAAATAGGTTAACAGCAGAAACTGGAAATAAATGCAATGTTTTTGGTTTGTTTCTATTTAAAAAAGTTTCTTGGGATTTGTGTCTCTGATATTGAGAGAATAATAAATAAGTGCCTCTCCAGAATGTATAATCCATTGCCTAAAATTAACAGAAAAATCTTCCTTCCAAGATGAAATAACTGAGCTACCTCCTGGAATTTAATGCAAAATGTCAGAATTTTTTTTTTTCCTTCAGCATCTGCAAAAATATGGAACTGATAAAACATTTATATACATGCATTCTATATGCAGTCATGTATACATACATCCTATATGTAGTCTTGCCATGCTGATTGAGATATTTTCATCAGCCTACACTGATGAGTATTTTTGGGGTAAAAAACCATGGTCATTATAACCTTTTGCTTTCTCCGTTAGGTGGTTTTAAAACCACTAACACATTGTGATTGAAACTTGTCTAATTCTCAGAAAGGCTACAGCATGTTTGGGGTTTTCTTGTTTGGTTTTTTTTGGGGGAAGAGTGATTACTTTTGGGGGTTTTGTTTAGTTGGTTTTGGATGTTTTAGTTTGGTTTGTATTGGTTTATTCTTTTTTTTTTCATACATGAAAACATGAGGCCTAGTTCTTGTAGAATGAAACAAATGTTTCTCAAAACCTAAAATATTACCTAAAGGAGTGTCCTGCGTTTTAGAAAATTTGTACATCCATTGAAACTATCAAATTGCTGATGAGTTTTCATCCCCCTGCTGAGATAAAAGTGATTTTTTTTTCTTTATATAGCCCCTCAGCTGCTGAAAGTGAACCAATTCTCTCAGGAATCTTTTCTTGGAAACAGTTGCAATACAGGAATTTCTAAACTTAGTTTTAGTACTCTGTGAGCAGCAGTGGTGTGTGGTGCAACACCTGTTGTAAGAGGAGAAGTTTCTGTCTAGCTCCTTGGCCACACACGCAGTCGTGTGTGTATAGCTAAATTTTAATGTCCTCATTCTGTTCTTACCACTTAAAACATTCATAAGGCTTTGTTACCCAGACATCTGGCATCATCGTCTGAACTACCACATAGTAATAACAAATTGCCACATAGTCCAAAGTGCTGGTTATTTTTGAAGCAAATATACAAATTAACTTCATGGTTCAGGGCAAGTAAGATTAATGCTCTCTGGAAGGGTTTTTTCAATTTTTTCTCTCTAGAAAATCCAAAGACAAATTTAATAGGAATTCTCACACCTGTATCAGCTGACTTCAGGAACTAAAGTGTGGACTTCAGACACAATCTATCCTTTGTCACATATTTTAGTCTCACAATTCTCATGTGTCAAAATCTCTTTAACCAGGTACAACCCAGAACCCTCAAAATATTTTTTTTCCCTCCAGTGGCCACCATAGAAAGTTCTTTCTCCTATTTGCTTCTATTGATGCACAGTCAGATGGATATGCAGGTTTCAGACTAATTGATGGGCTTCACAATCCTGATGTGCCTAGGACAGGGACTCCTTTTTAATACAGCAATTAGTTCATGGCCAAGTGACTGTGAAAACATTTTCACCAGAAAGCTATTAAGTCAAAACTTTTTCTGAAATCATTTTATGCTTCACTGACTGTGGTTCAGTCTAGACATAATCAAACCAACTTTAAATGAATTCTCTCAGGCAAAGACAGCAGTCTAATTTCATGAGGAGAGCAAGCTGCACAACCTACTAGAGAAATACAAATGCCTCTGCTGAAATACATGTTACCAGCACTAGACTAAACCTACTAACTGAACTAAGCAGTTAAACACCACTCATTCAGCTGGAAATGGAGAGGAGCTGATATCACTGTCAGTGTTCCAGATCAGAAAAATAAAATTAATTGCTCACAGGTTGGGTGTTGTCATACCAAATATGAATTTTGATTAGGTTCTCTAAACTGCATGAGAATTACTGTAGTTTAAAATTCTGCTGAGGAAGCTTAGAGATTACTTGAGACATAGTGGATTTTGTTTTTTTAAAGACTGGAATTGATGGTCCAGGATCACTCTGACTGATCAGTGCTATTAAGTACAGATTGTGTAGCTGAAGATTCACATCTTACTGCTAAAAAATCTTTTTTTTTTTTTCTCTTGAAAAGTATAAGACTGCAAACTAATTCTCTTTCTTCAAGGAGTTAGTTGTGTATTCTCATTCAGTGGTGAATGGGAGAAGAATCCCCATGCTTTCGCTTTCCTGGAAACATTAAGTGTTAAAAAGAGATCTTTTTGTTAAAAAATCCATCTTTTTGATTAGTAAGGAAAAATATAACTACAAAGATGGTTTTATTTGCATAGCTTGAATTGCAAAAGTGACAGTCTAGGAATTGTCATGATGATATGTTCTCTCAAGTTTGACTATATTGTGAAAAAGAAGTGAAAAAGTAAGAAAAAATTTTCCATAGTGTAAGTGATGATACTTGAAATCTTTTCATGCATTCCTGATTTACCTGCAGTAGTGGGAGGTCTCTGCTGAAGTTCCAGAAACTTAATAGAGCAATACCTTTTCTTTGAAGGAATAGAGGAACAGGAGTGTGCTTAGGGTTTAAATAAATCTTGTATTGTTATAACTCCATTCAGTGGTGAAGCTTCTTGTCATGACTAGAATTTCCTTGTAAACAAAGTGGAAACCATCTTGCTGAAATCTGTTCCAATAGTTTCTTGCTCAATGTCACTGAAAACATAAAGGACATTTTCAGAAGATTAAGTCAGAAATTACTGATCTTCAAATGAATATTAGACCTGTTGTCACTGTGACATCATTATGTATGCTCTCAGTATATTCAGACTGTATTTTCAAACTACATTATATCTACATCAAAGATACTGGTACTAAATGATGCTACTGGTATCAATTGATGGGTGAAGTTTGGCAGTATAACACCTAATTAATTAAATAACCTATTTATAACATTAATAAATAAAAAGCTTTTTCTTTTGGACTACATGTTTGCATATGTATAAAAGCTGACCAGGAATCCAATTAGTGGAATGCATGCTACTTTCAATTTCACAGGATAGTGCAGCTTTTATCTCCTTTGTTTTTGGAGGAAAAGTAAAAATGCTAGGAAGAAAAACAAGAGCAAGCAAAAGAGGATGTGCGTGTGAGAGAGATAAATTTGGAATTGAAAGTAGCTGTTTAAAGTAAATCTCAACAGGAGAACTGGTTTGGATTTCTGCATTCCTTTAAGGAAAAAAAAAGAATTAGAGTAAGTTGTAAAATTTTATATGCTGGCTTTTGTTGCAATATATTTATTTATATAACATTTTCTGGCATAAATAAGAAAGCATAGTAAGGAAAAAATGTTAATTTAAATTAAACCAATATAACATGATTGGTGATCAGAAAACTGTGCACAGTGAATTATGTATACCAAGACAATCACCTTTCCCCTGCTGAAAACTGGGCATGAAATTTTGAACAAGAAATTCTATCCAAATGGATAAAATTCATTCTCTTATGTCTTTTTTTGTCTATCCATTACTAAGAAATAATGCAGTTGTCAACAAGGTGTCGCCTGTGCTACCATCTTCTACTTATTCTCCCAGGAGAAAAAGCTTAACACTCTGTAAGGGCGTATGAGGGACGGTTGCAGCTCCTGAGAATAGAATTTAGAGTAGATCTAATCCAAACTTCTCCAGTGATCAGGACCATGCCAAGTGAACATTTTGGTTTGAACCAAATAATCTCTCTCTTCTGAGGGAGAGAAGAAGTGGGAAATGAATTATCTCTGCCTAAGCTATTTCAATTTTTCTTAGGTGTATAAGTTCACACTTCCATTTTCTTCTATCACGTAGATTTCATGCACAATTTTCCCTATCACAATTATATTTTTTTCTGCTGAAAGACACTATGACAGGAAATTTCCAACTGCAGCACACTACTTAGTGTACTGCTGATTGATTTTTTACTCTGTTTTCCTTGAGAAGTCTGACTAGTTTAAGACTAAAGAATCTTGAGCAGAATATCTAAGTGACAACACGAGCACAACATATACTGACTGCTGCCAACACCAGTAATAGTCCTGGTTAAAAACAGAGTTCTGCAAAAGAACATGTAGCTGAGGCATGCTCTTCTGCAAAGAAGAAAGTTTTGAGTGGGATGATATTATATCACAACAGGTCTAGTACTTGTTATTCAAAATATGGTTTTGTATCAATAATCTTGTGCATATAAATATGTGGCTATAATAGAACAGCAATGTGCATTACTAAAAGGCAGGGAGAATCCTCTTTTGTTGTTCTTTTTGGGGTTAATTTGGGTTTGGTTTATTTTGATATAATAGTTAATTTATATTTAATTTTCCTTTGATTCTTATCATTTATGTACTTTTATTTGACCTGAAGAAATTTCTTTTGTTTCCAAATTTTTTGAACAATCTTGCCTTATTTTGTGTCACTCATGTCAATTCTGTGAGAAACCCACTGGCTTCGACAGTCAGGATTTTTTTTTTTTTTTTAATAATTTGATTATTGTCTCTACATTTTTTTTAATAGAAAATTGAACTATATGCCTAAGTACCAAAATTAGATTTATGCAATTAAGACATACGAAAACCAGTTATCTCCTCATGGCTATCATTTTAGACAATTTCTCTGAAATCTCAATAGATGTTCAGGTCTTTCACTGCTCAGCTGACAATACCTATGCAAAGAACAATTTCTTTTAGTGCTTTCTTTTTCCACTGTCTCAAACACTGAAGATATTTTGTTTTACTTAAGGAATCCTACTCCTCCCACCAGTGTCAACAATTGAAATGCCGGTCAAAAAAAATTCCATTTATCCTCACCTGTGACCTAAAATGCTGTTGCCTTTGGTCACATTAGCCTAAGCAATACATACATAGCTTTTAGCACCATCTAGCTAATTCCCAATGTAACACAATTCACCAAAGTTTCATAATTTCTTTTGGAAATGGTTTGAGTTACTTTCTACAAACCTCACATGTCAATTTTGCTCTCCATATGAAAATAAACTCATGCATAAAAGCAGAAAACTTTCTTTGATGCAGCTCCAGACTCAATTTATTTGTGATAAATTGATAGAAAGCAACAGCAGTCTGGAAGGACATTAGTAAGGGTGTCACACAGGTTTTGTTCTGTAGGTACTCTGTGTTGGATGCTGCAATGTAGTCCTTGGAGCAGTGGCTGCCACTTCTTTGTAGCTGATATCAGTGTAACAGCCCCTTTAATGTGAAATGTATTCTGTTTCATTCTGATACTTATGTAGTATGACAAAATTTTCAATTAAAGTAATGGACACTTAAAAAGCATCATATGTGAAATTGTATTAAAATTGTTGTCCACATCCAACGGCAATAGAAAACAATAATGGCAAAGAAGTCCTCTTTTTAAGCAGCAGGTATTTTTTCAGATATTTCTATATTTATTATATATTTTTCATGCATTTCCCTTTCCCTTCTTTTCAACTCACTCAAATATTTTCACAGTGCCTTGAATTTCCTAAAAGATTCTAGTTTGACCCTCTACATCAGAGACTTGCAACAGGTTTGTGCTCCCAAAGTAAAAAAAAAAAAAAACACTGTATTTGCTGAAACTGACTCTTTCAGTCTCAAAAACATCCTTTCATTTTGTGTTCCTCTACCATCAAGCAACATGCAACTGGAGCACTTGAATAGTGCCTTAAGAAGTAAGAAAAAGATGATTGTGGTAAAATGAATGCTAGTACCTAGCAGTAACAATTAGATTTAATATTTACTCTGAGTTGATGTAGGAGTTGTACAATAATTCAGTTGGCACTGCATTGTGAAAGTAATGTTGTGAACTTGTCTGTTTTTCCTGTTGCATTAAATGATTAAAATATATTAAATAATAGAAGAAAAAAAAATGATATGATACTAATGTAACCAGATATATTTCTTCTGTTCACCAGGATTCACACAGAAAAGTAAAATTCAGAAAAAGGACAAAACTTAAAATATTAGACAGTTCCAAAACTTAATGGAATTTTCCCAGCAATATTATTTATATACTCAAAAAGTATGAATCTTTCAGTTATTTAAAATATGTTTTAAATAATTTAATAGTGCTTAAAACATTCCAACTTGTTTGTCTTAGAAAAGTAAAAAATCAAAATGAAGTAATTTTTGAGTTATTATGGTAGCTCATCAGATGGAGATCTCAATATTCAATAACATGTTTAAACAGTCAAGATCAATGCAATTGATATCCTTTTATTGTATTATATAAATTTTATTGTAATATATACATTTTCCAGAGTGTTAAGTTGCTCTCAGAGGACTTGGATAAGGTTTTTTTTTCTTTTAAATATATATTTATTTTACTGTTTCACTTAGAGATATTTCACTATTTCACTTAGAGCCACAGATCTGCAATTACTGACTTCTATAGATTAAAAGCTGAATTAAGGCTGACATTAATTTCCAGAAATAAGGAAATTGTCCACATTCAGTAAGTTTCAGGCAGTACCTTCCCCTAGAACACACCAAGCAGGCTTCACCTGCTAAACATCGAATGGCACCACAGAGTACATCTCTAGAATTCTATTTGCTTTGGATTGGTCAACCTAACATGGAGAAAAACAATCTGCTGTTTTATTTTTTTTGTTCCATGTATACTTTTCCCATTACAGGGATCATTTTCTCCCAGTGGGAGAAATTCATTTCATAATTCAATTCATTACAATGCATTAACTAATTGTCTCCATTTTCTTGCAGTTAATTAAACTAAATTAAGTCAATTATACTTTTCTATATCTGTCTTTTCCTAATCTGAATTAGAGAAAGTGAACCTTAGCTGGAAAATAGAAAAGAGAAAGCATTCACTACAGGAAAAATGAGGGCCCTAATACCACAGTGTGAAGAGAGTTTAAAGATAAAGTGATGTAAAAGACTTTTAGTTTCATTTACTTATGATAAAGATCAATTGGCCGGTGGGGGGTGTTGTTGTGGGGGTCCTTTTTGTTTAGTTGGCCATGTGTTTTTTGCTTCATAACATAGTAGCATTTTTCCAAGAAATGGACATTTATGTTCACTTGATTTAGGAATTTTTATATAAGACAGCCAAGGTATAAAGGTGTAGAGATATAACACTCATTTTAGCAGCTAAAATTTAAAAGTCAAACAATCACTGGATTTCTGTTGAAATAGGACACAAACATGCAAACAAAAAAACAAACAATTTTTCATACCTTTCTTAAAGAATGGTCTATATAAAATTTTCAGATTTGATTAGTTACTGGGAAATAATAAAATGAATTCTTTAAGTTAGTTGTATTCCTACAATGCCCCTTTTAAAAATCTTTTTTTAAATACACACTTACTCCTTATTCTTCTTTTGGTTGGATTATTTTTCTGCCACTATATATATGTCAGAAAAGCCAATTTGAGAAGATGTTCATGAAAATAAAATGGAATGTTTCCAGAAGTCGTGCCACCCCAGTTAAAAACAAAAGTGTTTCTGTTTTGTGGACACCACTGAGGATGACAAAAGAAAGTAAAAACCCTTTTCTTTAGCTTACTTTTCCTTCTTCTTTTTTTAACTATGGTTATTAGCACAGATATTTAAAAGGAGCAACACTTGGTTTACTTCAGATTAGTCCAATCAGTCCCCAGATGTGAATTCTCTGTTTATTTCCCCTCGGTACTGATGTACAGCAAGAGAAGACCAAAGACCTAGCAGTATAAACATAAGAAATGCTTTCTATCACACATTTGAATAAAATGCTCTTGTTTTCAGCCCAGAGCAATTTGCAGTCTGTAGAATTTAATCTGGTCATGACACAGTTTTAGAATTTCACAGACATTTAAAATTTTCTGCTTTATTAGCATTCTGCCACTTTTTCATTCCCTACCAGGGGGAAACTCAACCTTCTTTGTCTTGAAGCTGTACCTTTTGGATAAGATAATAGTCACTAGCTAAAACATTTCTTATCCCTTTCACTCTCTCCACTTGGAACCAGCTGTGAGAATGTACTTGCGAGGAAGATCACTGTCACTGAAGAGGTGGTATGGGTAAGGGATTCCAGAATGCTGATTTAGGCAGGTCTCTCTTCTTTTTCACATTTCTTGTGTTGCTTTGGCGTTAGCTTTTCTCCTAACATGGAACTTCTTTCTTTATATGGGTGATACTTTATTTCAGTTCTTCTGAAGGTGCTTTGCTACAGGAGATACTACTTTATCATCTGTCTAACAATCTGTCTATCTCTACATCTAGATCTACGTCAATATATACGTTAACCTCAAAGGGTCTATAGCTCTGTGCCATTATAATAATATCCATTCATTATATGATAATATCATAATATAATTATTTTCAACATATTTCTAGACCCATGTTTCTAAAAGTGCTTTTAATCAAGTAAAATAGTCTCAGAAACTTTTGAATTAATTCCTTTTTTTCACTGTCCCTCTAATTTACATAAGCTGACCTCATGAAACCTGGGACGTGAGAAGCTTAATGATTAAGCTAATTAAGAAATATTGTTCTAATAAAATCTGCAAGAATGCATTTTTTACATAATTTCCATGTTGATTCTCATCCTGTTTCTTTCAGCTAAAACTTCAAACTGTACATCAATATCCAGAACATGTCAGGTATATGGGAAAGCATGAACTTGTACACATAATACGACAAAGAATGTACTTCACTCTTCTACCAGACAGATATTGCTGCATTAAACATTAATCATAGATTTCTACTTCTTATTTTAAGGAATTGTTATTTATCTGCTGTGGGATGTAGACAGAAAGATCTACCTACCAATATTTTAAAGTTTCCTTTTAGCTTATTAGGACTTTGTCCATGAATTAGAATATATCTTTGAGAGGGAATGTATGTGGTTTTGGTGTATTTCTGCATCTTCCCTCTTTGAACACTTCATTACTCTTCTGTATATGAGTTAACCTGCCATGAAACACTCTGGAGTTTATCCTACATTTACTAAAACCAGCAATAAGTGACGACTCTCATTACTGACTCTAACACACATGTTACATATCTGTATGTACATATATGTAGATATACTTATCTATGCCGGAGAGAGTGAGTTAAAATCAAAGGACAGTAAGACTAACTTGTGTTTATCAAAGTACACATGTTACAGTAGCTGGGTTACTAGCTGGTCAAGATAAAGTTATTCCCTGGAATAGGATAGCTGCTCTGATCTTAAAACATTGATTTGCATAAGAAATGTAGCATTTCTCATTCAGTGGTATTGTGTATTGAAACCTTCTGAAAGGCAGTAACAGTGTGGGAAAAATAATTGCTCCAGGCTGCCTTTGCTTCTGCATCTGGGACTCCTTCTGACTGTAATTTTAATTTTACCTTACATCAGAGGGCTAGAATAACCTCTTATTCAGGCAGAAGGTTCCTCTGTAGGTGCACTCTGTGTTCCAGTACTCCAAAAGATATGTTCAATTTGTAAAATATGTATTTTCTTAAGCAGCACAAAAGCTTACCGGGGATGTTGTTTGTAAAAGCAGGCTGCAAACAATTTATAGTTCCACAAGATATCTGATTCCATCCAGGTCTTAATAATTTTTTCCTCTTTTTTAAATAAATACAGATGTAAAAGTTCACATTGTCTTTAAGCAGTGCTTTCAAACCTCAAGTGTTTTATTTTCTATAAGACAGTTCTACTTCTCAGAGAAATGTGAATAAAGATATGGGAAAATCTGAAAATTAATTTTGGTTCTAGCCATGGCTACATCATAATTTCATGGATACAATGGTGTTTGAGGAAAACAAAAATTAGGTAGTATATAGATAAATGAACAAGAGTAATTATTTGCTGACCTTGCTACACTAATAATATAGATTACCAGAAACTACATAAATAACAGTTTTAGTGATGACATGGATATAAAATTCTCATTAAATATAAGAATCTGAAATACTGTGAAAAACCAAAATAAAGTTCTTGGTTTATATACTTTGTTTTATGAGTATTTTAATTCCCATTATCTATGTATTTCTAAATACAAGTCGGAGAAATAACCTTCCTTGAGCAATGTTTGAGGTAGAGAGTATCAGCTTGCAAAGAATATCTTTGGGATATGATTGCTCCATATAATCCATTCTTGAATTTTTCACTCTGTGGCAAAACTCTGAGGCTTATTCTTCTTCCCAGAACCTGAAATCCTCTTCCAAAACTCATATAGTTAACATTATATGTGTGTAGCAAACCTTTTATTATCAATGTCCTTTAATAGTTAACTGCAGAGTGAAAAACCTCTATGAATTTACTGAATGAAATCAATGTGAAGGTTTTTTTTTAATTTTTTTTTCTTTTATCTTTTTTTTGCAATTTTTCCTTCTTTCTATTTTTGTCTTTATATTGTCTTTCTAGAAAAAAAACAATAAAAACAAATCCAGATGTCCTTCCAGCAATCAGACAGAGAAGTTAGTGGTAGACTGAAATTTTATTGGACGGTCTTTTTTAGTCAGAAATTTATTTTTCATATTAGATGTCTTGATCTAACTTAAAAAGAGGTTATTCCAGTGATTTTATATTGCTGTGGTTTTCACCTAATAAGGACATGGGCACAGGGGAATTGTAGTCTAATATTTAGCTAAGGTAACTAAATTTAAAAAAAGAATGAAAAGGTAGACAGTTGTAAAAAATAAAAAATTAAAAAGTCTGTGATTGCAGTGTATAAAATATATTATATAAAATTAAGAAACTAAAAATGGAAGTGGTTGCAATGACATAACTTGACACAATTTGAAGTAGCTCCATTTCACAAAGAAACTTCTTTTAATAATCTGTTTGTTCTTTCAGTGTTCTTCTCTTGGTGTTTTTTGTAATCTTGTTTTTTTTCTTGGGGGAGTAGACTGGAGGGTAGACCTGATTGAAAAATGTTACAAAAATAAGAAAAAAACCCCAAAAAAATAACAACAACAAAAAACCTCCCCAAAAAACAGCAAACAAACAAAAAAAACAAAAAAAAAAAAAAAAACACAATAAAAAACCCATTAAAAAAAAAAAAAACCCCCAAAACAAAACAACAACAACAACAACAAAAAAAACCACAACAACAAAAAAAAAAACCCACAAAAAAACCCACAAAACCCCAAACCAACAAACCCTAAACATTACTTATTTCTTATTTCTGTATATCTACAAAATATGGAAGGCTTGCAGGTCTTTAGTTCAACATTACAAATTACTGAAACATGAATTGTATTTCTAAACACAATATACCTGGCAAGTAAACAGCAATGAAACCAGACAATGGACTGTTTCACCCACCACTCTTGATAGCACAGTTGAAATGTCCTTGGAGAGTAAAAAAATCCTCTTTTGATCATTGTGATGTTTTTATACTGCTCTATGACCAAATGATATAATGAACTGCATGCTAAAGCACAAGCTCAGGTGTTTATTAATCTCCATCTCAAAACAGCAAATTGACTTCTGCTACAGTGTTTTGTGAGAGATCCTGGATGAAGATACTGTCGGAGCAACCAAGTACAGGAATGAAAGTACCGTGTTCTGGTTCCTGGTTTTGGCAATAAAGAAAAACTAGAAGGAGCTTTCTGAATATTGTAAACCCCATGAAATCTGCTCTGCTTACTGAAGACATTGACTATATCCACATATAGAAATAGCTCAAGGGAAGCACAGTGCCAAACTATGTTTTTTAAACATTAGATTCCTGAGAACTAAAATCTCCTGGATCAATTTACCCTATATTTAATTAATGTGCCCCACAGTAGGTTTACTATCACAAGAAGATTGTAAAAAAATACCACTAGATTTAGTGCTTTGCACCTACATTAATTTAGCAAATTAAGGACTTTGAAATAGCCCCAAATCAGAAACACTGAGCTCTCAGAGACATTACTAAATTAGGGATTTTTTTTTTGTAATTGCTTAAAAAAAAAAAAAAAGGAAAATTAAGTGTGTTGGTGCAGAACACAGAATAAACAAACAGTGCTGGAAAGTAATGAAAAAGTGTAGATTAATCAGTGACACTACAGACTTTTTAATCATCCTGCTTATTAAGGACATTAAAAAAGGAGGTTGCACTAGTGTAAAAGAAGAAATATGAACTATTACAGAAATTAAAGTAACTGTCACTGTTTGGCAGCTGCATTCTAGGTGACAGGAGTTGTCACAGAGTTTTGACCACTATCTGACTAAAGGCAGCAATCACACAAGTTAGCAGCTGTAATTTATTAAATTCAAACTTGATTGTTGGAGATAACTAATAGTTCTCTCACCCCCAAGACACTGATTTGGGTTCACAGATAAAATACTGTGAACCCAAAAATTTTAGGTGTTTAGAATATATGCTTAAGTTGATGGGAAAATAGCGTGTTTTATTTTTGAGATTTATGCAAATTTAATTTATGTAATTATACTCCTGGTGCAAATTCCCTTCCAGTTTAGAAATTATCTTTCTGTGCCAGTATCCTTAAATGTCAGAAAGGGATGCATAATTTCTTAAAGGACATAAGGGAAACAGACAGAGAGAAACTTCGCTTTGGCTTACATGTTCAGATTTCTTATGGTATCTAAATTGAAAAGGAACTATGACTAACAAAATTTTTGTCAGTAAAATCATCAATATTATGAAATTTCAAGCTGACACAGAATAAAGCCCAAACTCCAAAAAACTTGCTTTGGCAGGGAATGGTCTAAACCTTTAAATCTAGAGTGCATTAAATAACTAATAGCTTTAAATACTCAGTACTTTAATACTCAGATAGAGTAGAATAGTCATAGAATGGCTTGGATTAAAAGGACCCTCATATATCATCTGCTTGCAATCCTGTTGCCATGGGCAGGGAGACATTCCACTAGATGAGACTGCGCAGAGTTTCAACACTTCAGCGGATGGGGCACCTACAACTTGTCTGAGCAACCTGTTCCAGTGTCTCACCACATTCAAAGTTAAGATTTTCTTCCAAAAATCTAACCTAAATCCTTCAGTTTAAAGCCATAATGTATTGTTCTATTACTACACTCCTTGATGAAAAGGCCCTTCCTGCCTTCCACGGTAGCTGTTTTGGGGCTGTGGTTTGGATTTGTGCTGGTAACAGTGTTGGTAACACAGGGATCTTTTCACTCTTATTGAGCAGTGCTTGCACAGAGCCATTCCATCCCACCAACAATGGGGCTGGGCCTGCCCATCGGAAGCGGTGAATGAATTCTTTCTTTTTCTTCGCTTCCATGCATGCCTTTTCTTTACCTGTTAAACTATCCCTCCCTCAACCCACTTGGAGTTTTCTCACTTTTTCACTCCCCATTTTCTCCTCTGTCTCACTGGAGGCTGTGTGAGGCTGAATTGTTGGCCAAGGTAAAACCACAACACTACACTAAGTAATTTAACAAAAATACTCTTGAATTTATCACATTACCTTCCAGCAGACCAAAATACAGGCATGGTAAAAGTAGCTTAGGTTAAATAAGATAATTTATTGTTTCACCAAGGAGCTTCTTTTAACAGCAAACCCCTCAGTATTTGAAAAAAAGGAAAAGCTGCCTTAAAATATTTCTCAGTTCTCTTGTGAATTTGTAAATCAGTGTTCTGCCTATGGTTCTTGTTTTGCCTTTCTACATTTATGTCTAAAAGATTTAATCCCCAGTGTACCAATTTACTGTTACCTGCTGGGGCAAACTGTGGAGTGCCTGAGGGTTGCAGTTTCCTAATCAACCATGTCAGGGGATCTCTTGGACCACTTCACTCCTTCACTTCAATCTATGGTGTCTGATTTTTTGCATGGAAGCCAAGGGAAAAGCGGGAAGGGAAGAAAAAGAGGAGGAGGAAAGCAAGGAAGGGAATCTGGTTGCTGCTAGGATACATTCATATTCGAAAAGTGCTCTAGGGAACAGATGCCAAGAAATTTTCACAGCCATAACCCAAGAATTTCTGAAGCTTTTGTCCTGGGTGGTCTTTAGTGGGGAGAGGCAGTTTGATGCTCTGTTGGTTTGCTGAATTTTCAGCTGTTCTATTGTTTTTGTATGTTGTCTTATCTGATTATTTTTCACTATACTTATGTAAACTTCAGGACTGGATTCTTTCTTTATCTTTCTCTCTAGCACTATATAAATAAAGTTATCAGTTCAGAAAAGATAACAGAAATCAGGAATAAAAGCAGAGAAGATAATATTGTAATTTTAAATCTTAATAATAATGTTCATTCGTTTCTATTCATTCATATCTCTGCTAGATCTGTCACTGTTGTATTACACGTATCTGAAGTTTAAGAAGATACACTAAGGACAGAATCTGGGAAATTTTTGTTAGAAAATAAATAAACTTAAGCTTTTGGCAGAAGACCATAAAACAGGATAAGACAATCTGTGCAGCGACTGGCAGTTTGGGTTTTGTACCTCAAATTCACAGCCCTATTTTATTCCAACCTACTTCTTTTATGTGCAAGCTATAGATGTCCAAAACAAGTACTAAGTACTTGAATAATGCTTTAAAGCATGATGTCTTCATTATTACTTAGCTGCAAATTTACAAACAAGGTAAATGAAATTTCTCTAAACTTGAGCAGGCAAATTTGCCTTTAGGCAATAGGAAATTTAATCTTATACAGCTAGCTTTACCTAATATCACACAGGATTTTGTCAAAGAGGTGCCTTTCCAACCATACATATCAGTTTATATGATTCTACAATAAATAGAAATTATCGAACTGTTTTTGAATTAGGATGTTTATATGGTGTTGCATAGCATTTGAATTAGACCTGGTTATACTTAGGAAACCCTCCCTGGAAAGAAAGACATTCTCATAGGAGTAGCAGGCATAATAATAATAATATAATTTCGAAAAAATTCTGTAATTGAATTAAACCCCTTAAATACCTCTAAAATTGGACACTGCCACAAAATATCAGGAGAAAAGTTTGGAGTGGTGAAACTAAAACAACTTCACAATTTCCACTTTCTAGTCTTTGAGATACTCTGGTTATTACTCAACCTACTCTATGGCCAGGTGAAAAGTAAATGGCATTACAGTGAAAACAGGGTGTAAGCACCTCAGTATTGTGTACAATATTGTGCACAATATCATGCATTTTATATGAGTATGTGTGCCACAATACCTACAGTATAGGTTTTGTCCTTCCTTCAACAGGTATATTCTCAAATTTATCTTTTCCACTGCTGTATAAAGACACTCCCATTCAGGCTTTGCTAGGGTCCAGTCACAACAGTCTAGAACGAAAAATATGCTGTTTCATCTTACTTCCCAGATAATTTGCCAAGACAACTAGCACTGTTTAACTTGCTCAGGTTTCCATATCAGGGAACAGATGGTGTAAATCCAGCCTGAGATGCTGAACTGCACCATCCCTCTTTCTCAGACAGCTTATTGTATATTAGTTTCTATGAAAGGAGACTCTATAGCTAAGGACACACTGTGATAAGCACTGTACATGCATCACAAATTGAGAGTGTTTGTCCAGGGATTTTAAATTTAAGTTTGAAATGAGAGACAGCAGGTGGATAAGACAGATGGAGAGGAAACAGAGAAATAGCAGTAAGACAGCTGTAACCAGTGCAATAAGCAGTGGTCACACCAGCTGGCTAATCACTGACAAGTGATTTCTATCATTTCCACAAAGACAAGCTTGAAGGAAGGATTTAAAGTAGAAGTGAGGATTTTTGAAAGTTGTTTCCACACAGAAGTGGGAACAGGAAAAAATGACATTGTTTGTGTGAAAAATGCAATAAACAGGCAATCAAAAGCCAAGATTCCAACCAGCATGGCAGTGGGAATCTTCACCTTAATGTGTATACACTACTGCAGATGAGGTGGGAATAATCCTTGGAGGTTTTAAAAGTGGCAAGATCTTGCTTAAAATGAGACCTCCAATAAGGAGGATTAGTGTTAGCTCTTTGGAGAAATGAACACCACAGTGATGTGTACAAACCCACCTAGAAATTAGATTTGTTGAAGTACGACAAGTTTAAATATGACTAAGAAAAAGGACGGAAAATTTCTTTGTTTACAGATATACATAAAGAACTCAGTAGCACCAATTTCAACATCAGAGATTGGGAGCCTGAATGGGACTTGGAAATGGATGTTGATGATTGGCATGTCTGCATTTTCACCTCAAAAATAAAAGTCAGAAGGCTTTTTCCTGTTGCAACACATGGACCTCTGTGGGCTTCCAATGTTCCCCATACAGAGGATTTGTGTAGAGTCCTGATATCTGATGTCCTGCAGAGATGGTTGGCTCTGCCACTAGGGAAACTTCACCCTCTCTTTCCACCAGCATCCAAAAACTATCAATCATTAAGAAATTATTTGGAGCAGGTTTTCTATTTAAGAACACAGCTTTTCAGTTTTGGTACTTTATGCTCATCTCTGAATCTTGCGTCTCTCTCTGTGCATTTCTCTCCTCTCCACAGATGGTTTCAACAGCTTGAGCTCGCCCCTTTGCAGATGATGCCAGATGCTCCCTCTTTAACAGGCAGCTTAATTCCCTTTCACCCACGTACACAGAAACAGGTGATATCAGATGCCCCCTCAGCTCCAGGTCTCAGCAAAATGAGTGCCAGCACACACACACACACACACACACAAGCAAGATCTGCATATAGATCTGCATACAGTAAACAAATGAAGCCAGATATGTTTTTCAGGAGTTACAACTTGCGGGAAGAACTTCATCTTTCAGTGGCACCTCCAATGTCTAATCAATTCCTACTCTTCTCTTTGCAACAGTTTATTCTCCTTTGTAAATCAACAGTAAATCAATGAAAATTTAATACTTGAGATTTAAGGGGCTAGTGTAAGGTAGTTTGGTTTAGTTTGGTTTATATATACATCACAGATTTGCAATGTGGTCATTTGTAAGGTAAACATTCATCCCATTTATCTCTGGACCTGTTAGATGTGCTTATTCAACAGCTACTGGACAACCAATGAAGCAACCTTTTGTTTTGATGAAACAAATTGGGTAGATACAACATTTTCTCTGGGAAAAATAATATGTGTGCATATATATAAAACCCCAAAAGGTGTAAAAAAATGTTAGGTCTAATTTAGGAATGCTGCAAAGTTAAATATTTTATTTCTAACTGACATTTAGCGCCCCTTAAAACATATCTGCATCATATCTACTTTTATTATTAAAAAAATGTATGAATGTAAGTGAAGGGTGCTAAGGAATGATTTTCCACTGCTGACAATTTGTTTATTTTATATCATTTAAACATTTTGCAGATGTGAAAATGTTGATGGCACTTCTCAAGCTTGTAGGCAGAGACAAGCGATACTCTGAAACATACTAAATGATGACATTGGTTATTTTGTCATCTTTTTCCACCTTGTTCTGTAGGTGGTCCTACTTCTCAGGTTTACATATACAGAAAAATACAAAGAGTTAGATCTGGAGGCTAGAAGAAACCTATTAGGTTCTACACTGTAAGGGTCTAAGCATGAAATTAATATTGCAGGACTGAGGATATTATGTTCTGATATTAAAAGTTTTAAGTGACCCAAATCTATGGCTGGGATGGCTGATTAAATGACTCAGCTGTCACTCATAGAATAAACAGAATTCTAGAGGTCTGCAGGAAAATACTTAAATTGTTTGAGTTTCTGTACTTTTTAAAAACAATTCCTGGATACAAGACTTGCTATGGTCTATAATGAGCAATTAAATCTGTATTAGTATCACAGAAAAAAGAACTTAAATAAAACCAGACAAATATTTTTATCAAATTCTACCAAAAAGTTCTGTGAAACTTCTTGAAGATAATACCATAATTCAATATGGAGAGATATGAACAAGATGTTTAATATTCTCTGGCTTTGGTAAGAATACATTTTTTTAAGTCTTTCCAGCATTCTAGACAACCTGTAATATTATTAGAAGGTTAGTCTTAGAAGAACGTTAGGTGACCCACTCCTTCCATGGGTCAACAGATCCTGCCAGAAGACTGCTCCAGCACAGCCTTCCCACAGGGTGACAGTCCTCTATGAGCATCTACTTGTTTTGGTGTGGGGTCCTGCAGAGGCTGGAGGTGGATCTCTGCTCCCCCTGACCACCATGGACTGCAGGAGCATAACTGATCTCATTGTGGTCTGTGTCACAGGCTGCAGGGCAGTCTCTGCTCCAGGACCTGGATCAGCTCCTCTGCCTCTGTCTCCACTGACCTTGCTGTCTGCAGAGCTATTTCTCTCACATATTCTGATTCCTCTTTTCTCCAGCTACAACTGTTGGTACGCAGAAGGCTTTTTTCCCATGGAATTTAGGCCTGTATATCTCTCACTACAGAAACATTTCCATGTAAGCACATTATGATCTGTAAAAGTCACTAGAAAGAAGTGCCTTTGGAATACAAAAAGTAGTACTGAGGCAAATGAAATAAAATGAGAGAGAAAGAACTAGTATACTGTGCCAAAGAACAGGTATAAACTCAGGGCTCGTCCAAATCAAAATAGTACTTTCCTAATACAACTGCCCAAATGACTGGTGGTTTTCAATCTGTTTCCTTCTTGCTTTATGGCAGCAGTCAATTTGACTTATTTTTCAATATTACACCTGTGCATGTGGAGTATAAGTGGCCAGTGCAGGAAAGTGGTATTCTCAGATGTTTTGCTAGACCATGAAAAGAACTATCTGGAATGCATCTAATTATTACTATTGAACTTAGATAAAAAGAAGTCTAAAAGTTACACAGTGTTTGAGTTAGGTCTGCCTCTTTCAGGGGAAAATATTGACTTAGAAAGTGTCCTAGGGCTTTCTTGAATGCTTTGGAAGGTACAAGCACACAGCTGCTCAGGCATATCATCAGAGACTTTATGCTATACCTAATATATTTTGAACACTTAGGCAATGCCTACCTCTAGATTTGATGTGCTTTTGCAGACCACCTGAAGATATGCAATAGTTTCACCATGTCAGACCTTCAACATGCAATTTATGAGATATCTTTCAGAGCTTTTTGTTCTAGTTATTCTCATTTGTACAGTAAGGTTGTAGCAAGCACAGAAATACTGCAAGTCCTTGTCTTAGCACTGGGATATTCAAAACAGGGCATCCTCCTGACAGAGATTGTAGACTTCACTAAGTCTTTTTCAGCAAAATAACATCTTCAATAGCAAACATTAATTTATCTCTAAATCCTTCACATTACATTCCAGGACCAAAGGATTCAGATTACAGTTTAAATGTCTGGATTCTTCTTTAATCTATTGCACAAACATCAAATTCAAAAAATATTATACAGAATCATCTCTCCTTGGATGAGTGAAAGGTATCCGTGTTGTTCCCCATGAGGTTTTTAAAGTAGCTGTTTCAGTGCCTGATAGCATGAAAGTCTCCAGAAATGATCTAAAAGGTAATAATTGAGTTAATGGCAAAAATAAAAACCCTTGATCACTGGAGACATTTTAGAGCAGGCTGGGTAGCTGACTTCCTTTCTTTTTCCAAAACAGCTTAGATCTCAATTTAATAAATTGAACTCTCCTGCAACTGAACCTACTTCTCAAAATGCTAAAACTGTATCAAGGGACTCGGTAAAGTTTTGTTACTGTTGATGAAGCTTTTATTTGTAAATCACCAACCTGAGGATATTGTTGCTCAACAAAGATTGAATTTATTTTCCCAGTTTTTTGAAGGTTTTTCAATTTCTAGAATATTAGACATGGTAGTGGTTTGTCATAACTACTCTTCATACACACAGTTGAGGAATACATTCAGTGCAGGAAGCTCCATGTGCAAACTGAAGGATGATTCTGGGTGGGCAGGAGCCCCAGGCAAAAGGCTGGGAACTGCTGATCCTCTGCACAAAAAAATACACAAGGACCTGTGGCCCTGCCAGGTGACAGGACACTGGAAGACACAACAGGAGCTGATGACCCCCCATCTTTCCTGTGCTTAGACTGTTAGGGCATAAAAGCCCAGGGATTCCTTTGTTCTGAGTCCCTCCTTACAAGCACCATCTTGAGCTGTTGTTCTTTTATTAAATTATTGGACCATGATTAACTTATTTTAAGGATCTGGACATCTGGCACTGCTGTGGGAAAGCTGGGGTCAAGCTGGTGAGGAAATCTGGTCTGACTGCATGAGTGGAGGGGCGTGTGGCTGCAGAGGAGCTTCTGTCCCAGCTCAGGTGGTGTGAATGTGACTGCCAGAGTGGCTCCTGGATGGTCAGACATGGAAGTTTCCTTAACACTCGTGATATATGACATACTTTGGATATTTAGAAAAATTATACAAGATGTGACTCTTCTTGGAATCTGTGGATATAAAAGACCTTGCTCCTAGTTACTCATTATGTGAGATAAATATCTTTAACCAGCACTAAATCCAAGCAAACTTAACAGCACAGATGTTGTTAATTTCAAAAAACTGTAGGCAAATATTCAAGGACTCATAAACACCATCCTGTAACAACTAAAACATGGAAATGAGGATATGCAGAAGAAAGAGGAGAAAATGGGAAGTAATGGTAATAACCTATGAGAAAACAGCAAATGGAGAAATGTTGCAAAGGTGGGCTGCTGTCCACAGAAAGGATACAGATAAAATCCAGTGGATAAACAATAATGTGGTTGTGACAGAGGCGTTACCATGAGGTGAGAAAGAGAACTGTATCTATATCCCTTGGGCTGATGATTTAGTGTAAATTTTCCCAGACAGTTATAGTCTGATACATTTGAAATTAGATGGTTTTGCTGACTTTACTGAAATTCAGTGTATATAAATACAGAAAAAGTAATGTTTATCAATGGCCTTTATATTATTTGCTCTCAAGTGTTTTCTCTCTTCTAGACTCAGTATATTTTGGAGTAGTTTTGCTCAGCTTTTAGTCCTTAGCAGACCTGTGTCAAAGAGTCAGAGCCTGTCTAGAGAGGAAAATCAACAAAATACTTAGAACAATGACAATGTCTAGAATCTCTTTATGACTATGACAGTGCAACTTCCTTTAACTTATGTTCTTCTTGGTCAACAGTTTGGCTGAAAAGCTCTAAATTGCAATATTGACTTTTGAAATTGGAGTGACTGACTAAGGTTTGTGTCAAAAGGTAACACTGTAAAAGAATGCGAGTTCTCTGTACAACTTTTTCAAACCTATTTCCTTAGGAACTCTGGCTAAAACTTGACGAAATGTCAAAACTTCACAGGTTTGCCCTTAATGAGTAAAACTTCAATTATATTTCAAGGCGTTCTACTTCTTTGAGGCTTTTTTTCCCCCTTTCTTGAAAGTCTCAGTCTCCAGCTGTTAAAGTGCTTCAGAGACCTGGGAGGTATTATTGATTTTCCTTTTCAAAAAACCCCAAAAAAAAAGAAAAAAAAAAAAAAAGCCAAACCACTGACTCTAGGCAAGCTGTGAATACTGGACTGTTGCATTTTTTGCTTCCAGCTTCTAATTTCTTTATGTCCTAAGTCCAGGTGACTCTTAATAATGTGTTTTTAGTATAAATATTTAAAATTTATAGATCCTACTTTCTTTTCAATGTCACAGTTATAGACCACAAATAGCAGTAATGAAGCTGAGGGGCTTATCCAGGTTTATACTCATACAGAGGAGAAGAGAGCTTGTCTGTGGTCCAGTTCACTGACTGCATAAATTTAAACATCTGTGTTATATATTTTCTCAAACTTGAAATTTCATGATGTCAATAATTGGGCAAATACAAACTGTTCTTTTATTCAATATAATACAGCATTATTTTTACTTTATTACTATGTGACACACATAGCTGTCAGTTATGAAAAGTTGTATGGTTTTTCAGAAGGTTTGCATTTTTTTTTATTAATTTCAAAATTTAATATGTCTATATTATATTGTATCACACAAGAAAATGTCAAGTAAATATTAAATACAATGCAGTTACAGTAACTGTTCTTTCTACATTGACTGCATTCGGTTTTAAGGAAGAGTTTTAGCTGGCTTCGCAAAGTATTTCAAATTATCATCCAACATCTTAGGAAATCTACAAAAACATTTACATTTGATCTTACAGTGTTACAGTGACTAAAAAATCCAAATGTTAAAATGTATCTGAATTAAATTAATATCAACTTTTGTTAGTGTTAGAAGTATAAAGATGGGAAGATATGGGAAGAAATGATCTGGGATATGTTTCTCACTACAGCTACTTCCTGTGTAAAGGAAGAAATATCATGAAAAACATAACACAGCATTAAATCCGAAAAGATTGGTTAAGTTTAGTTGCACAACACAGAGAATTTAAATCCCACCAGTGAAAGAGAGAGAAGGACTCAAACCAGATGCAATTCCAAACATCTTTTCCATCAGAGTTAACTGGTGTCATATTTAATTATTAGTGAAGTATCTAAAAAAACGTTGAATTCACAGTTTTAAATGTAAAAATTATTTAATGGCATCTGTGACTATAATCTATATTGTTAATACACCAGATAAACTGGCTAGGGGGAAAGGACTGTTCTTATCCTCCAGATAAGGAATATATAAATAGTCCATCCTCTTAGAGGTTGCAGTGTGACATGATGTGTTGAAGTCTTTTTAGCTGGATTTAGAGATTTAGAGAAAAGCAAAGCAATTCGAGAACTACATTCATAATTATCAGTTTTAGAGGATGATAGGTGTAAAGAAATGGGTTTTATGGGCTATATAGGGAGAGTATTGCAATTCATATAATTATTTCCTCACTTTCTGCAGACATGATGTAAAAATATTAAGTTTCCCATTCCAAAAGGTGTTGAAAGAAGAAAATAAAAGGACTGTCATTGTGCACAGCATGGTTTTCAGTTCTAAATGTAACAAGGCATTTCCAGTACAACTGCTGTAGTTATAGATGTAGCAACCCCATATAGAAAGTGTTTTCATCCCAAAGTAAACTCAAGCCTGGCAATTGAGGAGATTTAAATGACAACACATTCTACTTTTGATGTTGATTTTGATTTAAAAACACATTCAGAATTTTTTTAAATGGTTCTCTTTCTTATTAAAAAAAAAGAAAAAAGGAAACCTTCCAGCTATTGTCTAATAAATTAGAATATTGATTTGCTCTTTGTAAAATATGTTATATACAGAAGAAAGGCATTTTAATAATTCTTATGTATATTTATATATGTCTCAACATTACAGTGGTTATTCTTTCAATATTATATTATTCAAGTTGTTTTCAGATTAATATTTATTACTCTTAACAAGATTTACATATAAAGACAGGTTTAATTTTTAAACTTCCAGATGTCGAATCCTATTGTTATGTCCTCTCACCAGACTGCTAGACAAGAGAAGACAAATCTCACCGTTAAAGTACAGCAGGCCAGACACGAAATTCAGGAACTGTTCAGTTGTCTATCATTTCAATAAGCAGTTTACCATGTCAAGTAGTCTAAAGGAAGCAAGGTAACTCTAAGTTTACTATCAATATTATGTCTCTATGGACTTTTTAAGTTAAAAGGCATTAACTGCAGACATCAAAAAGAAGAAAAACATAATTTTGGTGCTGCAGAAAACTAGAGAATCTTCTTCAGAGTCTCAGCTGGTATTTGCTTTCTCAGAGTTACGTACAAGCATGCTATACAAGGTATGATTTTCTAGGATTTTTTTCTTAGACATGACACAGAAATAGTCTTGTACTTTGGTAGAAACTGTTTCATATTTTGTTCTTTAAAATGTTAGGTCATTTATGCAGATTTCTCTCTCTATATTCTAATCTTTATAATCTATTATCAGAAAAAAAGGATGTGTTTAATAGAATAAGATACAAAGAGAACTAGCATTCCATAAATTACAAGAGTTTTTCTGATAAAAACTGAAGAGGTTTCTGACTCTAAGACATATTACAAACCTTTACTTATCAGGGCTGGAAATGAGACATTCCTAAAAGGTGAAAATAAAAATCTCCTCGGGAGAAAAAGGAACCAAAAGTTTGGACAAAATAAGAAGAGATGCAAGATTCTCAGAACATTGTTTAACTTGACCAGCACATACTACCCTGCTATAAAATTTGGTTGAAATAAAGCTTAGGTAATGAGGTTTTCAGGAAATGCGGATTCTAGAAGACCTCTCTTGTGTTGTGTCTTACAAAACTCCTGCCAGGCAAAATACTTATCAAGGAGGAAAGAAACTGTCATTTTGAGTTTGGGCTTTTTTATTATTATTATTATTTGTTTGTTTGCAGTTTTTTGTTTGCAGGTTTTTTAGGTTTGGTTGGTTTTCGGTAGTTTTTCTTTTTGTGGTCTGAGGTTTTGGGGAAGCTTTTTATTTTCTTGTAGCTTAATAAACATATATACAGCCTTTGAATTCTGTAATTTAAGCAGTTGGAGGTTAATTACAAAAGTAAAGCCCGAAGAATAATTCCTCATATTTATATCTGCTTTGTTTATTAAATTCCCAGAAAATCCTGTGTAAAGGTGAAACCTCACTGATTGCAAGTTCTAATTTCTTTGGTGATTTTTCAAATAATTAAAACCAGCTGGAAATGTAAATTAAGGATTAGCTTAACATTAATATAAATTTCTCAGTCATATTCAAGCTAATTGATATTCAACTAATAATGAGTTATAGCAACTTTGGTGCCAATTATTGTAAGGAATTAGCACACTGAGTTAGTCTTACAAAAGAGGTAATTTTTCATTACTTCTGTTGAGCATAAGCAAAGCAATGTGTTTAGTCAGTTTTTAACATCTTCATTCATTATCTGGAAGAAAACAGAAGCAGCATATTAATTAAACTTATGTACATGCTTAAGCCTATTGTTAACATTTAGAAGGAAATGAAGGGAATAAAAACTGACACAAAAGTAAAAGATACTGTTTTATATAAAATAATTGCTAATGTTAATAGTATTTTTAAAATAATTTGAAGAATTAGTCAAAATTCAACTGTTAATATAGAAGAGGAAACAGACTGGGACATGAAAAAGATCTGTCTTCATAAGAGAATTTAGAGGAAGGGACATCAGGATATTTCTAGTCCAGCTCCCTGTTCAAATTAGGGTCAATTCTGGGAGAAAAACAGACTGAATAGAGTTGTGTCTAATCAAACCTTGCTAATCAACAAAGACAGAAACAGTGCAGCCTCTTTGGGAAACCCACTGGTCACTCCTCATGATGAAAAGATTTTTCCTTAATTTCAGTCTGACACCCTCTTTTTCATAGTTGTTCTCATAGTCTCTTACTGTTAGAGTCTCCATCTCCCAACTCTCAAGGTTCGAGTCTCATCAAAGCAGCTTTTGTAGTCTTCATCCATTGTAAATTGGCTCTGAGAAACATTGTCTTATGACAGGAGGTAGACTTTGGTCAAGTCAAAGTTCCTGAGATCCTGCTTTTCCTAGCAATAGTTAATGGCTGAACTTCTGCATCTAGGCCTAAGAATTTCTTTCATTTGCAGAGCATTGTTATTTCATTTCCACTTTCTGTGGCGTCAGAGCAGAGAGCAGTGAACCTCACTTGCTACAAGTGCGTCCTACCCCATGCTATGTAGTGGGGTATGACATTTCTTAAAACTCTGTCATGCTTGCAAGCACTAGATTATGAACCAAAGCAGATCACAGTTGTCATGATCCTTCAGCTGCTCCTCTATCTGACCAAGCATTCCATTTGCTCCTTAAAAGTAGGCTGTTTGGCAGTCATCTCTACCTGCTTTTGGAATGAGGTAGAAAAGAGAATACTTTTAACTGTCTCTCATCATTGGCATAGATTCTGCTGAAATTCCTGCTTCATGCCTGAAAAAACAGATCCAATAAAAGAAATTACTTGTGTCAACTCAACAGTGTCCCCTATATTCCTCCAAAACATTATGGGACAAAAAGTAGACATTCAACCTAGATTATTTGTGCATAAATATTACATATTTTATTCTTCAACAGAAATTTTTTTGCTAATTCAGTCCAAGTTAAATAAACTTCACTATTACTTCAGAATGTTTTGTTTTTCACTCAGTTGGACCTGTATTCATTTCCCCCCTGCTCCCTCAAATACTTTTAATTGTATTAAAGAAGAAATTATCCCACAATTTTATACAACTTTATAGTAGAACCATACTGACCTGTGTCAGATATGAGTGTTGCTCATGCTCTCCTAATTATTAGATTTTATTCTTTCTCTAGATGCAAAAGAACAATTCTGGTACAATATTATTAACAGAATATATCTTTCAATTATTCTGTTGGCGTATGTACCTGGAGAGACTGCAGTAGACCAGTAGAAATTTTGTAGAACTTTACTGGAAGTCCATGAAAGTTGTGCTAATTTTAGCCTAAAAGGGTGTGAAAGATGTTTCACACACAGATAAATGAACAATAAATTAAGCAAGTAATTCACTCCTATCTGGTTTACTAATGTATTCAGAATAACACAAGGAATTCAAATTTAACCAGAAGGTTATGACTAGTAAAATGGAAAGAAGGGATTAAAAGTTCAGGGAAAAATATTTGGTTTAAGGGATAGAGTATATGTGAATAGTCAAGCATAAGATTACAGAGTTCAGAAACAAGTATCTAATATATATTAGTATTTTAAAAGAGACAATCTGTAATGTAGTTTTGAGAAGCATTACTGCTACAAAGCCATACATTCGAAAATTCAACACAGTATGAATAATTTTCTGCAACTTAAGCTAGTTAAGGCTTCTTTGGCATAGGGATGGATTGGATATGATTTCTCCAGCTTTCTGCCATAAATGTCTGATGTATGCGTTAATCAGTTTACCTTAAATAAGGGTGTCATGACAGTACCCATAGATATCATGTATTGACCAATCCATTCAAACTACTTTGTTTTCTGAAATTTCCCTGAGAAAATTAAATAACCATCAGAAGGATGGCATCATTTCCATCAATGCCTTTCTGCTTCTTAGGAGTATTGGAATTGGGTTATTCCAATGTCATTTCAATTCTTCTTTCTTTGTAAGACAGTTATCCCAAACAATTCACTTAGAAAGTGAAATCTTCTTATTTCATTAAATTGTCTTTCCACATTATGTTGCTGTCAGAAAATGATGATGTATATAAGCCATCAAACATGGCAAATTTGTTTTCATTAGAAAGATTTTCAATTGTGTCTGTGTGTTGCTTCATAATCTTCTCATATGTAACCTCTAGGAATTGCAGGGAGATGAGAGGAGCACAGATCGCCTGCTTGCTTTTTATTTCTCCTCCTGAGATTTCACTACTGCTTCCAGCACATTTAACATAATCTTTGCAAAAAAAATCTCCTCTTTTGTCTTACTAAGCCTTATCTATCAAGCCCATTTTGAGAGTCTGGATATGAATAATATAATGATATGAATTTCAAGATTTTATAAGCTATATGCAGAAGAAGAATACTAATGTGTCTTATTAGACACATTAGAAAACCAATGCCGTATTGATATTTCATATTCCAATGCCAAGGTGGTTTATTGGTTTTCCTAAACTTAGGTCCAGAATGTATTAGAACCATAAAGGATCCCAAATATGAATAAATTGTTTTTATACAGTCAGAATTATAAAAGAGCATAAGGAGCAAATAAGCAAGCAGAGAGTTAAAATGACTTAGTGTTAAGAAAATGCATTATAGATGGTCTAACACTTTCAACGTTATTGTTTTAAAACAATATTAATGCTTATTTGTGATCTTATAAATATTTTAATGTATACAGTGCTCAGAATAATAGCTGTATTTTATGAATAAAAAAGGCCAAAACATGTAGGAAAAAAAATGTAAATTTATAAATATGAAAATAGTAAAGGTAGGGTTTTTTTTAAAAATATGCTCTCTGTGAAAAACCTCAGAGAAAAAAAAATTATGATCTGACTATATAGGTCATTAATCTATCCAGTTCTGAAATCTTACTGATTTTGTGTTCATATAAAATAAGATATTTTTCTTCCCTTTTATGTACTATTTCGAATTTTTTTTTATTAGCAGATAATCTTAAGAAAACATGCCCTTGGGAGTGGTAAAATAAACTTACCCATTACTTTTTAATGGAGATGCTCAAAGGCACTACAAAGATTTTCAGAACCAGTACACTATATTACAGAAACCTTAGAAAATGGTTTATGTTCATATTTAAGTCTGTCTTTTTTTTTGTTTTTTAATTCCAAAAAGGCTTTTTATATATATTCTAGTTACCCTTTACTCAATTCTCAGCTGGTCCCTGGTTTAAAACTGTCTTACAAACAGCACATGTATGCTTATAAGGAATAAACAGCATTTAGAATAGGGACAATATTTTTTTATTGCATTTATATTTCTTTGTAAGTTTGAGGTGTTTTATTGTTCAAGGAAATGAGAGGTTTATGGTGCAGGCTGCTCCAAGGCACAGTGCTGAAAGGCTCTGTGCATTAACATCTCTATACATCTCTGCAAAAGGCACTCCACTACTGATTTAGAGCAATTCTGCTGCTCTCACGCTGCTCATGTACCCTTTCTACAGTGCCAAGGCTATCAGATTTGTGTTGAGCTGCGTGGTGGGTTTTGAGCTAGCAAGCTTTCCACTGAGGACTACAGTGAGGTCACCAAAATAAATCCACTATTTCTCTAACCTGGATGTAAAAGGAATGCAAACCAAACAGTCCTTTCTTTGACTACTTCAGTGACCCTAACACTTACACTCATTCTGACAACTGTGACTTCTGTACTTTCACATGTGACTTCTGTACTTTCGCACCTTTCTAAGTGTCAGTCAAGCAGCTTCTGAATGAAGCTCCTAAATTTATCGTAAATTATATAGGACATGGGAGTCTTGCTTCTTTCTGTAAAGAAATCGATGTGTACATGGGAAATCTGTGATTCCAGATCTACATCTAAGATCCCACTCTGTATTTTTATGTCAGAAAACAGCCTTTTGTTGAACTACAGTGAGAAATCCCTGCTTCTTAGGGGAGGTTTAAGTGCTGCTAAAAGACTCGGAGAGTAAAATTATCTGGAGTTGAATGTGATAAGCAAGAAGAACTGGGAGAACTTGGCAATTTCAGGGTCATGAAAGCCTTTGATGCTGAACCTTAGCTATAATAATTGATTATTAATATCACTATGTGACAAAGAAAAGTTTGACAGCAGGTAAATAGTTAATAGACAATTTCCTGTCCTCTTGTCCCACTTCAGCTTATACTGAAGATATTTGTGGAAAATCTAACTCTTTTCTTTTGTAGTAATCTCTTTAGAATCTGATTCCTGAATCTACTTGGTCTGAATCACATAAACTAAAATAACAACCAGTATTTAACTATTCCAGATGAGAGGTTTCAGTTAATCAGAACAGTACAACTTTTTCAGAATTTATAAACCATTCATACACAGATTAGAAAATTCCTTCTACTCAAAACATGCTACAATTTAGCTACTTAATATTCTTGCTGTATACCTAATTTCACTGAATCACACTAAGACACATGGATAGGTGGAAAAAACCCCATGAAAATGGTTTTTCCAGATCTGCAAAATTTGATTTCTAAAGGAAAAAAAGCTGGAAAAGAGATATGCATCCATCCAATAAACTCAGCAAAATGAAATTATAACTTCCCCTTCCAAAATTAAATATACAAGTTAAAACTTTGTGTATGCGTTGTATGTATACGACTCTCATTCTTTTTATCTGTCTTCTCACCAAGGCACTCTTTGACTTCCTCTTTTGAGAATAGGATTAAATTTCCTGATTCTTCTTATTTTAGAAGGCTTTAAGGTAGCTAATTGCAGAGCTCTGACTCAAACTCTCTTCAAGTCATGCAGAAGTTTATTTCTAGAAATCACTATAAAGCTTTCTCTGACACCTTACATTGCATTCAGTTTAATTCTCTCAGAAACCTTTAAATTTTTAATTGGTTCATCAGAATAGTTTTGTTCATTTGATTGTGCTGTGTCATAACTCTTTTGTTGCTCCTAAGATTCAGCTTTACTAGAGGGGAGAGGGGATGGAGAAATCAATTCATTCCAGATTATATCGAGGGGAAAGTCTCTTCACTCACATTTGTTGGTGAGTCGACAGACTAAGTTTTTCTCATTTGAAGCTAAAATATTCTTGTCTTTAGGGTTCTGTTCAGACAGTTTCCTTACATCAACTTGAGATTTGACATTTTGCTGGCACTCCAAGCTGCACACCAAGCCTGTGTGTTTGAGAGTTCCTGGCACTTCACTGTATGGATCAGTTCCTGTGCAATCTAACAGCATGGTGTAATCTTTTATGAAGTATTTCTGGTAGAGAAAATAATTGATTTACAGCAATAGATGCATTTTTCCCACTTCTTTCCTGCGACGTCTGAATGTCAAAGGCACTAATAAGAGTGTCATGGATATTAAGAATATCTTAATAGAGATGAACTAGAGTGCCTTTAATGCATTTTGTTTTCATCTTTAGAATGAAAGTGACCTTTAGAAACATAACTTAAATGTAGATTGTTAAAAATAAATTTATAACTGTTCATTGTTAAAAAGTAAAAAATTTAATATATAATGACAAGAAATTTTAGATGCAAAGATTTACTAAAAACCATTTTCTCAAGTATATTAATTTCAGAAACACAGAATCTCTTCCTGCTCTTAAGAAAAAGAATGAACAATGCATCCTCAGATGTTGTTCTATGTGAGAGGTATTGCATTTAGCAAATTATACTCCAGAAAACATATTTTATTGATTTTAAGGCAACTCTTGACACTATGAAAGCTATGAAAGCTTTACAGGATAACACATACTTCAATAAATTTTCACTTTTAAAAAATCCAATTAAGTATTACACTTGTATACAAATACTGAAAGATTGAAGTTTGAAAACAAGAGGGGTTTTTTTGTAGTTGCATAACCTGTAATAGCAGTACCTCAGGTGCTGCAACTACTTGAAACTACCTACAGAGTTAAAAAATAATTTTTTATGATACAATTAAAGATTTACCTTTGACACTTTCCCAGTATTAAATGAGAAACATGCAATTCAACTTCACATATTATGCCTTTTTCTTAAATTGCTGCCAGTGATGAATTTGCTTATACTTTGGGACTGAGACTAAATATAAGAAGAACTTTGCAGTGTTCCAATTACAGACTTATATCATACTATGTCATACGCTGAGTTATTATAACTCAGGCAGATTTTCAAGAACAGGAGCAATAGCATGATGCAGACTATGTTGATGCCACTGCTACTTGAAAGGACAAAAACATAGTAGAAAAATATAGTTAAGCTCTTGATACAAACTAATAAACCAGTCATCTTGAAAATGTTTAAATATAATTGTCTTGCATAGCTGTTTTCCAGTAAACATACTGCCTGCATAATTTTGAAATTCACCAGGGAAATAGAAAAAGTCCACAACACCTTTTCATAAGCATATGTGGTTTTTCACTATAGATTATAGAGATTAATTAATTAATTTTTTTTCCTTATCCTTATGTGCAAGAGAATTCTGTGTTTTGCTAGATATACAGTTTATTTCTCATAAGGTGTGTGAAGGAAGTACTGTGCTTACTTATGGCACACTCCAAGAGACAATCTGGTAGATCTAATTTATCCATTCAAAATCCCATTGCTTCCTATCCTAATCACTTTCCAACACACTATATAGGATAGAAAAACTTTTAATGATCGAAGCAACAAGCCTATTGAATATGTCACCTGAGACACAGTAAGATCATATTAGGAGTTCATGTGCTGGTGTAAAAGCATATGCACTGTTAAACAGTAAAAACAGAATTAAATTTAGTAGCATGGACGTATACAGGCTTTTCAAAATACAAGATTCTGAGTAAATCTATTGTTGTATCACTCTGTTTCTAAGATATTTTGTGTTTGAGAAAAGCCCCTTTAGGTTGATGAATCCTGTGAGACTTTTCATTTTACAAGGAACTGTACTGGAGGTCTGCACAGGTCCCTTCCTTAACCTTAATTATTAACCTTAATTATTCTATGATTCTGATTCCATGGTTCTCTGGATATCCTATAGTCCTCAGAGTTGCCAATAGCCTCTGCAAGCACTTATATGGTAATCTCTTCTAAGACACTTCTGGCAAGACTCAACTGTGTATTCAGTATAGCCATCTATAACATAAGTGCCTGAAAATAAGATGGGTATCTAAGCTTCTATTATAGTCAATAATGATTGAGTAGATGACATTGAGGAAGCCTACAAAACCACTTTGCTGTCCTTAAATTAGATAATTAGTGGAAAGTAGCATTATTGTGTACGCAGGAGTGTAGTGCCATTTGAACTACCCTAAGTCATCTGCTGCTTGGTATGACAAAATAGAAACAGGAGAACACTATTTTGTGGATTGATAGCTGGAGGCCAAACTGAGATGTACCCAGTGCTCAGGACAGTGAACCCCTTCACTGAGGAATTCAGAGATGTGAAAATAGGCATTTAGTACTATTTGTGTTGCCATATTCATCTCAGTCTCCTACAGGAGCAAGATCCAGATATTTCTTTCTTTGATATTTGTAATCCCTTTATATATGACCTGGGTTTCTTAGGGAGACTAGGTTCTCATGTGTGGGCAAGTAATTGCATTAGCCGAGTCAGTCCCTAGATTCCTTTAAATGCATTATTTAAATCCACTGCCTATAAAGGCAGTGTAAGTATTTAGAACATATTCAGACACATCAGTATAAAAATGTAGGTGTCTGTCTCCCTAATCCCTGTGCAGTTTAAACACTGCACACGCCCAGCTGTGATAAACTCACCTCGATGTGTTGACATGTGGAACATAGTGCTTCGACCTTTCATCTGTCTTTCACAACCACCTTCTACAGAGGGGCTTGGAAAAGCACCTGACTGACAATGTCTCATTGACTCCATTAAGCCACATACACTGGAGAACACGCATTTGCTACATGGAAGTCTTTCTAACAAAGGAAAAAAAATACGATCCATTCATATGTTTTCAAGAATACAAAAGAAATTGTGCATCTTTAGCTGAAATATTATCTTCATTCATAGCCTTCCAATAAATCTTGAAGGTTCACAAACACTAAAAAGTCAAAGCTTAAACCTGTAGGGCTAGAATTTGAACTCTAGATAAGACATAAGTTCTTCCATTAAGAAAAAAATACTGAGCAAATGATTTCTGCGACTCATGCTACAGTTCTGGCAATTTCTGTGATAAGGTATGTATCAGTAAAGAAATAAATGAATCCAGCATATCCTCAACAAAAAATAATCTTCACTTTAATTTATTAAATTTTCTTGAGGAAGCTTTCTCATTTAAAAATGTAAATGGATATTATCATCATTATTTATTATTCCTGGAACAGCAATAGTAAACAATCAATAAAGTTACAGACCTAGGGATGAAATGCCTTTCGTGTTTTGACAAATATGTATAATATGAAGAATTTACATTGCTGAATCCACAATTTTTTCTACCAACACAAGGAAAACCAACTAAACAAGTAAAAATGAAACAAAAGAAATAAAAACCATAAGCCCCCTGTCATCTGTATTGCTGTTTTTAATATCTAATAGTTGCTACATTAGAGGAGTATGATTATCCAATGGAACAAAATTCACCAGTGAAATAAATAAGAGCATTCCCAAGCTGAAGGAGCTTGCATGTTACGATCATACATAGTTCAAATTTTTCATCCGATTGTAAAAACTTCAAATGGAATCCTAAGCAGTACTGCATGGAAATTTTGAGTATTTTATGTTCATGGAAATAAAAATAACAAATATTCAGACAAGTGTACTGATTTTCCTCTTATTTTTAATTAAATTTTTTTTGTTTTGGGTTTTTACTTTATTTTACCAGCTCTATAGCATTTAGAGTGTGTCCATTTTAGGTATCCGATTCTCACTTCATAACTGCTGCCTTGGCCCATTTGGGTCTTTGAAGGATTTTTTTTCCCCAAGGAAATGTCCAAAATACTGCCCTAAATTCATTAATTATCAGAATTGCTCTGAGACAATTGAAAAAATAAATGCTTTAAATTAAAAAATCAAAGCAAACAAAAAAAAACCTAAATCAAATGAAAGAAAGCCATAATGATGCTTTATTCCATAGCTATCCAGAATGACAATACTCTTGGCTCCAAAGCGACCTTTCAATTCATTGGAAGTTCTAAGCTACTTTCTTTATAAGAGCTGAGATGGACAAGACTGGCTTTCTGTTCAGATGAGAATAGGATTATCCATTAGGGGTTCCTAAGGTGACTGACAGATCCTCTACCTCCATTAAAAAAAGATTTTTCAATTATGTTTGTTTACTAGATTTGGTTAAATACATAAAAATGAATAGGCATCTGTTTCTTCATCTTGTGAACTGATTCTGTTGTTTTTTTCCATAGACTTAAAAAACTGGCACGAACCAAAAGGATATGTCATAAGTGTATAAAGTAAACAGAAATTCTTCTGTGCAGGAGGTTACCAAATAAGCACATTTCCTTTAAATTATGGGGATTACAAGATGCATTTTTAAGAGTTGTGTCCATTTTACTAACTGCTGTGATTGACTTGCTTCTTTCAACTACTTATTTTCTATTTCATATTGTTGTTTGGTTTGGTTGGATTTTTTTTTTATTTATTTGCTTGGGTTTTTTTGCTTTTTTCCCCCCATGATTTCAGCAATATGTTAATTATAATCTGGAATGCAAAATACTCATATGCGGTGGAATTTCACTGTGGTATTAATTAAAATGTTCTAAATTATGGATAAAGCCCCCACACTCCTGGAGCCTCTTGTTTGCGTTAATCAGCACCTTAAATCCTAGATGGGTTCATCTCCTGCCAAAGATCAGATGTGTAAACTCTTTTAAGTTTTATTTAAAACTGCACAATTTCATTTTGGATATGTCTGAAGACTGGTTTTTAAGTGATCCACAGTTCAGCGTGTCAGCTTTTTGTGGCACAAGAAAATCTAGCTACAGGTTGCACAGCCTTAAAAATAGGATAGTTAATTGGAGTGAGTTTCTCGGGCTGACCTTTTCTTTTAATGTTTCCATTTAACATGTGATTTTGTTTTCCTTCACAAAATAAATGAAGTAAAGGAAGCAGGAGAGATCTAATCTGGGCCAAATATTGAATTGATACCAACAACCATCTTTGCCATGAACTCTGATGCATTTCCAGTCCAGAACAACACAGGTTTTCACTCTTATGTGCTTTTCTAAACTGATATTTATGCTTCTGTGTGATGCAGTGTAAAGCCACAGAGATTTTACAATCCATCTCTCACAACTAAGTGCACCCTTCTCAGCAGAACTGAAAAGCACTCGGCATTTAAACCCATGAAAATACAGTATATGAAAAAAAAGAAATTAAGAACCTTGATTATGAGTGCCAAATATTTAGTTGCTTACAATTAATTAGCACAGTTAATTAACAGACCATAATGAAATAGACAGGCAGGGTAGGTCCTTTCCTTTCTCAGTGTGGAGGTCATGTAGTGAAGAGAGGCTTAACGCCTACAGTTTTAAATCGTCAATTCTCTTTTTTCTCTGCTGCCTTACTGCAGCACAAGCTTCAAATCTATTTCTGGCATCTCACCACAGTTTATCTCTTTTTCTCCACTCACTCCATTACTGAGGGAGTGGAGTGAGTTACTGGGAAGTTTCAGAGGCACCATAGGTGAACTGGCCTAAGAAAATTAGTGATTTCATTGGCATGGCAACAAAGTAAAAGATAAACTCAGGATAGCGCTGATAAATCTGTCCTGTACAGAAGCTAACCATTACAAATGTACAGCAAAATGTTTAATGCCTACTAAATCTTTCCATTAATAGGTGAATATATACATTTTGCAGAGCCAGTAGAGCACTAGACACCATTTTTTCAGTTGCTTGGGAAGGTAAATGCCATAACCATGAGTATTGATCCTTCCTTCTCTCCATCTGATTTTTCATTGCAGAACACAATATCGTAAGTCAAGGAAGATCCCTTTGTTCAGTTGTGGCCAGCTGTCCAGGTTACATTCCTTCCAAAAATCTCACCCCCTGCCTACTTACTTTTGGGTTGGGAAGGGAGAAAAAGTAAGACTTGAAGTTGTACAAGAATAATTCAGCAAAAATAGAAAACAAATCATACCATCCACATCAACTTAGCCACAAATACAAAGCACAGCAGTGCATGGGCTTCTAGGAAGAAAGGTGCCTTAATCCAAGCCAATCTCACTACATTTACTAAATTAGAGCTTTAGCAAAGCCATATAGGAACAAGTGCTGACTATATGCTCATCCACAAATGGAAATCTTACTTGTAGCACTGAGAAGAAAAAAAGCTATTTGTTTTATCCATTTGAACAAGAAGATATATTCAAAGTTTCCATTTGCAGTTTAATTTTACCTAATGCATCATCTTGCAGAAAAATTTCTTGATTTCTTGATCTCTGCAAGTAAATATTTTTCAGGAACGAATTATACCAAATTGAATAAATGTCGTGCTCTTTTAAAAGTTATGGAAATTTCTCAAAATCACACAAATCAGGATATCAGGAAAAAAAATACATAGCTTTAATAAATGTAGAAACTATTTTCTGGTTATAGAAATAGAAATAAATGCTTCATTACACAAATAACCTTAAACTTGGACCATGATGGATACTGTAACTAATTAAACTGTATGTTGAGGTAATATATTGCATTGGAAATGGAAACATTTAGATGAAAAGGTCGGAAATAGATTGGGTAATAGGTAATGTAGTCCATCCTTTGAAAGCATGATAATGAAAAGGACTCATTGAGACAAATGAGGTTGTTGTGCAGAGTTTAGCATTTATATACATACTGGTATAAATTTTTAGATGGGTTTTTGTTTTGATTTGTTTCAGTGACTTGAATGGTATTACTCAGAAAAGCATGTCCGTGTGTTTTTTACAGAAATACTTCTTTAAAAAAATTGAGTCTATTCATTTTTAAAATAATTTTTAACATGTAATTAAAAAATAAAACATGAAAAATAATTTATAATACTTATATATCAAATCACATTTCTTTCCACCAATTTCTTTCAGTCTCCATTTTCTCTTTGAATACATTGCAATCTCACCTACTGTTTTGTTTTCTCATTTTCATGTTTTTTCTTTCAGATAGTATTTAATTACAGAATCCTTAATTTTTAATAAAGATCTGTTTAATTTATTTTTAATTAAAATAGAAAAATGGAAATTTTTAAGAGATATGCAGACAAGAGTAAAAGAATCCTAAATATTACAGCTTTTGCTGAGTAGGTTGACAGATGCACTGGTTCAGATTAAGAAAACAAAGAACTAAAAAGGAAAAAGTAATAGAAAGGTAAAAGGAAAAGAAGAAGATTAAATAAATATATTTATCATGCATGAAATGCATCACAAGCTGCAAATGATCTAATTTATAATTGTATATCCTCATTTTCATAAGCTCTTCTCTCAATTAAAATATATACAGTGGAAAATGTTTATAATCTCTGAATATTGTACCTTTTATATCTAGATAAATAAATAGCTAAACATACATTTGCATAAAATAACCTCCATCCTTTAGTACAAATTGCCCAGTCAGGGGTTAATTATGACAAATTTTTGATCCTTAACCTTGTCCAAGACATCTAGCATGACTGAATATCTGAACGGACTTAGGTGAATCAATGTATGGTGTAAGCAAGTATGTTAGAACATAGAACAACAGAAAAAGGTAAATAAACTTCAACCTAGTTACTGAATGGAAACAATTATCAAGGAGATCTGCAGGCATCCAGGAGAATTAAGAATTAGGAAACTAAAAAACTATATGTTTTCAAATTATGTTAGGAGAACAAGAAATCCCAAAAATGCTATAGTCTTAAAATAACAGATAGGGCAAATTTGACACAATTATTAGGAAAGTGGTAAGAGTAGAAATTAGAATAGCTAGACATTTTTCAAAAAATAATTTATATATTTTGAAGGAAATTAATGAATCACAAAAAAAATATGATGGAGCACTTTATTTTCCTTTAGTAAAGGAATGTAATATTCTAATGGGAATGTATAGAGGATAAACAACTTTAAATCATCATATTTTGTTAACTTGCATGTGAGACTTATAAAAATGCTGAATGAGAAGATATGTGGCTTCCTGAAATATGTTTTTAATGTATGCTGATGTGTTGGACTGAGAGCATTGTTGGGTTCTTCCTTGTTCCTCCTCATGGAATTTAAGTACCTTATGCCCCTCTTAAAAAATTCACCAAGCAAGTATGTAAGTATAGAAGATAAAGGAAGGACTTAACAATCATATGGAAGAAATGGAGTCAACCTAAGTGAACAGCAGTTTAATGGAAGTAAAAAAGTATTTCCTCATCTAGGAAAAAGAATTAAGGGTCATGAAGGTGAAATGGTGATGATGTGTTTTAGAGAGGGAAAAAAGAGGAGGACTGGATAAAATAATACTGTCATCAGCACAATATTATTACAAAAAAGAGAGCCAATATTAGCCAAGGGGGTAGTAAGTAGGCTGAGGAAATAACACTGATCATGCTACAAAAATTATTGTGGAAAGTGTTTTCAGTTCCTAAAAGGTCAGTAATATAATTTGAAATCCTAATGGGAAATACCATTTAAATAAAAGATCATACCTCTTTGGTTTGGGGGAATTATACCTTTTTAGTGCAATATATTTTACAATGAATGAAAGGAATATTATTGGTAGATCAGCAAAATTATACAAAGTAAAGTACTGTTTTCTCAAAATATGTGTATGACAAGCTGAAGTTTCCTAATATCATTTAGCAGACACATGAAAAATATTGGTGTTATGTATTCTTCTTTACATAAAAATAAATTATTGGTAGATAACTACATATGTATATATATATATGAAAACAAAAGAGAATTCTTAAAGGACTAGTTACACAGGTATTGACTGTTCTTTATTTGCACTGACAATATGAGTAGACTTGCATCAAGATAACAGCAATACCAACATGGAAAAAAAAGATTAATTTCAAGGTACTGGTCTGTATCATCTTACTTGTGTTCAATGACATCTGAAGGCAGTTTCTGAGATGAAGTTAAATGACAATATATGGCTAGACAAGCAGCTAAATGTTCTCACGCTTCTGGTCCCCTGCTAGTCGTCAGCCATTGAAGATATTGATTACAAAGGAGAATGATGCATGTTGCTAGCAAACCTGACAGCAGCATTTGAACACATCATTCAGTACTGAATAACATAGAGCTACTTGTCAAAGCAGAAAATGTTTCTGTCCACAAGATATTGACAATTATTATCTTTTTCATGAATTTTAAGAACAATGAATATCTTAAAGCTCTGTCAGAAATACATTGGTGATACAAAACATGTTTAAGGATGCCATATGTTTCTGACCACAGCAGCTTTCGAATAAGTATAAGGATTGATTAAAGAAAATGTTCAGTCTTCATTATGCCATATTAATTTGTCTTTTGTAAGCCAACATAAAGAAAACTACTTAGAAATAACCTTATTTAATGTCCAGTGGGTGTTTAATCGAATTAGTGTTAGTCCCTGTTCTTTTCATAATGAGTTTTGTTTTCAGTATAAGCAATAGCTTATTTCTTCAGAAGGTTTTTTAATATCAGTTTCTTAATTGCCATTTACTCTTGCTATTATTCTATTATCAGGAGATTTAAATAGAACAAACTGCTCTCTGCATTGTTTCACTCTGAGGCAAAAAAGAAAGTATTCAAGACACAAAATGTGGCACTCAGAGCATTGTAGAACTACTTGACCCTGCTTATCATCTTAGCATTATTTCAGTTACCATTATATCAGGGTAAGGTTAGCAGGTTAACAATTCATCACCATTCAGTTTTCAGTGAACAGAAAAACAATTTCCAACACCTAATGGAGCTCTTTCTTTTCTGTTTCCAAAACATATGAAATCCATGATCACTTTGATCATTGACTTATTTACTGCATTAAAAACAAAAAGTGAAACTAACCTCTTAGCATCCTGATATTTTTTCAAAAGCTGCTCATTTTAAAGGAGAGAAAAGAGCTTTATTTCTATTGCATTAAAACTTTTTTTCAAAAAAATAATCTTGCATCAAACAAGATTTCATTAAGCTTCTTAAGTTTTCCATGACTTCTGCTTTACAAAACACAGATGAGGGTAGAGAGAAAAATGTTATTTGTTGAACATTCTGTCTGGGTTTTTTGTGATGAAAATTTATCCACCCAGAAAAAAAGAAAAAAGGTAAAAAATAGTTAATTGTTTGAGAAGTAGACATGGTGTGTCCCTTACTATAATGAAGGATTAAGAAATTAATTAATGGTGTTAAAAAAAAATAAGAAAAAAGAAAAAAAATAGTTTTAGGAACCTGGCAAAACTGCAAGTAATAGAAATAAATTTTATATAAATTAACACAGTGATTATGCAAGGTATTTACCTCAAGTCAGTAGCTAGTTTTGTTAGACCTGAATAGTCAACGACAACTTCACAATGTCGTAGTCAGTCATCAATCTGATTAATCGCATCAATGCCACAAAAATTATTCCTTTTTCTCCCCTTTCACTCATCATGCAGCAACCAGAGCATGTCCCAGAGAAAAGTAAGTGAAAAACAACATCAGAAACAATCTAGTATCTAGGTGGTTTATTCCTAATAATATAGACATTTAATTTTTGGTGAAAATGAAGAATCCAGTGCTTACTGGAATATTTGTCTTTTTAATGAGTCACACATGATGTGTACCTTGGAGAAATTAATTCAAATATATAAGTTCAAAATATTTTCTGACATTGTTATAGAAAGCCTGTATTTGCTTTCTTACTTGAAGAAACTTGTAGAAAGGTTCTACAGTCATGTCTCTTCAGAAAAAAAGATACACTGATCAGACAGTGTTATATCTCATAATGAGGTATTGACTCTAACATCTCAAAGAGATAAGTATGAAAAAGCTAATGAAACATAACTACTTCTACTACCAAAATTTCAAATACATAACAAAACTTCCTTTTTCAAATTGATTTTTTTTTCCAAAAGGTAATTTGTAGTTGGGAAGCCAAAAAACTTATCTACCATATATTTATTGTGTAATTTGTTCTTTTCGTAGTGAAATGAATTTAAAATCTTTGCTGGACTTACCTTATTTGAGTGATCTAAACATTGGGCGCGAAGATAATAAAAATTATTGGTGTAGTTTATTTAGCTTCAGAAAAAAACCAGAAATGTTCAAAAGGTAAAATTATTTTCTTTAAAATAATATTGCATGTTGTTTTCCCAAAACTAACAAAGATATTAACCTTATTTAAAGTTCAAAACAAGCCCTTGTAAACTACAAAATGGACAATGTATTCTTGAAATTTTAAGAATAAAAATAATGTGGTTTACATCATGAGAACTTTACTTAATACTGTTACAGATAGTAAGGGAGGTTATAAAAGCAAAATAGACACGGGCAGATTCTTCATATGCTATGTTTTTGTCTCCTGATGTATCATTATCGTAAGAAAAATAATTGTATAAGTTGTCTGCCAAATTAATTAATACATAAAAAGCCAATTTAATAAAAGCTTCCAGTGGTTCAATAATTAAATCAAATATGAGAATTTGTTCTACTTAAAAGTAAATTTATGAATAACACCTATTAGAGGCAATGAAATGCATTATTAACTTTAATGTTGTGAGTGCAAAATAACTACCCATTGAAAAACAGGTCACTTTGAAACAGTAAGACTAGTTACAAGTTTGAAATTTTGATAGGAAAAGTAGTTAGATACCATAGATATGCTCTTGCAGTAGCCATAGTAATGGTTCAAGGAAGAGAAGGTTACTGTTTTATCATATGTCTGGATCTTTTCTGGTCAATGAAGACTATAAATGGTAGGCCAATGAAAGCAATATCTTCTAAGAAGATGCAGTGATGACTAGCTCTGGATGTGCTCCAGCGTCTCAGCATCTTTCCTAAACTAAGGGGCCCAGGACTGGACACAGCACTCAAGGTGTGGCCTCACCGGTGCCGAGTGCAGAGGAAGAATGACCTCCCTGCTCCTGCTGGCCACACTATTCCTGACACAGGCCAGGACACCATTGGCCTTCTTGACCCCCAGGGCACACTGCTGGCTCATGTTCAACCTGCTGTCACCAGCACCCCCAAGTCCCTTTCTGTCTGGGCACTGTGCAGCCACACCATCCCCAGCCTATAACACTGCAGGGTTGTTATTGTGGCAAAAATGCAGAGCTCAGCACTTGGACTTATTAAACTGCATTTTATTGGACTCTGCCCATTCGTCCAACCATTCCAGGTCTCTCAGCAGAGCTCTCCTCCCTTCCAACAAGTTGACGCACGCCATGCTGAAGCAGCTATGGCCCTGCAGCCCCTGAAGGTCCACAGTGGAGCAGAGATTCACCTGCAGCCTGAGGACCCACACCAGAGCATGTGGGTACTCAAAGGAGACGATGATCCCTGGGGAAGACCATGCTATTCCAGGCTCCAAGTAGGACCTGTGGACCCTGGGAGAGAGGAGCCCACTCTGGAGGAGGTGTGCTGGCAGGACTTGTGACCCACAGAAGGCCAGCACTGGAGCAGCCTGTCCCTGAAGGACTGGTTCCCATGAAATGCACCCACGCCAGAGAAGTTTGTGAAGGAACCACACTGGAGAAGCTCATGAAGCTTCCCTCTTAAGTGAGGAGCAGAGGAAAAGTGTGAGGACTCCTACTCCTGAGGAGGAAGGAGAGAGTTGAAAACATGCAATGAACTGACCACAGCCCTCATTCGTCATCCCCCTGGGCTGCTCAGGGGAGAAAAAGAATTTGAGAGTAAAGTAAAGCCCAGAAAAAAGGGAAAGATGGATTGAAGGTATTTAAGATTTGTTTTTCATTCTTGTTATACTAATCTGATTTGATTGGTAATAAATTTAACTAATTTCCCCAATTCAAGTCTATTTTGCATGCGATGATATTTGCTGCGTGGTCTCTCCTGGTTCCTGCCTCAACCCATGAGACTTTGTGTTTTCTTCCCGTGTCCAGCTGAGAAGTGGAGTGACAGAGCATGTTTGGTGGGCACCCTGGTGTCCAGCAGGGTCAGCCTACCCCAGTGCAATACATAAGTAGATTTACAACACTGTGTACAACTATATCCATTGATAAGTTATAGAAGACACCTCTGACCTGTTCAAATCATCCTCCAAATAATGCAGTGAAACCAAATTTGTTTTGCAATTCCTGTAGGTAAACCTTGTGTTGTTTGAGTTATTTAAGTTCCCTGTGTTTTCTTTTATGAGAGCATTGTATCATTGTTTTTCATTGACAACATTTTTATCACATCTAGAAAATTATGGTTTTTTCATCACAATTAATTGCTATTAATTTTGTAGCTTTACAGGCTTTGATAATTTTATTTTTTATCAAGAGTACACAGTGAGTTCCAAAAAAGGCTGTAGAACTTATCTGCCATAAAATTAAAGACATTTGAAATCAACAAATTTTCAAGTTCATTAAACTGACATAATCAGGCTATGTTTCATAGAAAATACTTTCACACCATTGAAAAAAAACAAAGGTCGGTATTGATTTTAAAAAAAAGGTTTTGTGCTGTTTTCTACATCAGAAACCATGAGATTACACTGTGAACAAATTAATATAAATGTAGACATCATTTACTGTTCAGGAATATAACATCAATGGTTTACTAGATTATTAGATAGAAGATGTAATTGTCTCTAATCTTGTGAAATATTTGAAGTGGAAGATTGCAATTTTTCACAGAAGCTTTTGGCAAAAAGCAGTGATAAAAGTCAAGTCTCCATTTATCTTGTATTAACAGTGGCAAATTGTCCTTTTCATTTCAAGGAGTTAATTCACAGGAATTCATTTCTTGGAAATGTTACTGTCTTTTATTCTAGATTTCTAAGTATTTGATCTAAGTACTGGTTCTTGAAGTTCAATTCTGTGTTAGAGATGGAGAATCAAGTGTATTGCAAAGTCTTATACTTTAGTATCTAAGTGTGTCTGCATGTAGGTATGTCTTTACTTCAGAGTAAGAGTATGGAAAGATGTGGAATATATTACACATCAGATGATGGCTCAGCTTCACTGCTGTTGCTTCTAACAATGAGGACAATGACAGAATGCACTGACATTTATTCACCTTTAGTACTTTTATTTTCATTTATTTGCTTTCCAGGAAATTTTTTCCAAATAAAACAGCATGTAATTTTAAAGGTGCTAATGTCTCAGATATTCCACTCTTCAAGATTTTCACCTCCTCCTGTATAAAGTGTTCTTCCACCCTTTACATTAGTGTGCGTGCTTTCCCTGCAGAAAAAATCAAATAATTTTCAGTTGTTATGGGATTTGTGGAAGAATGCTAGAGAATCCCAAAGTGTAGGTGCAATATAATTCCTCATCCCATGTAATGCAGAGCTGGATTTGGTAATGGCAGGCGCTTAACACAATGGAGAAGTAAAAGCCACTGATATTTTACCAGGATTTTAGGGTTCTGGTAGGGATGGACTACACTGTCCCTAAAGACCTTGTAAAATGAAAGAGTAATATTATGGGAAACAGAATGAGTGAAAGATTGTGATAATCAAGATTTGCTCACTCAACAAGATTTTATTTGGAGAAAAGTTGTGTATACATGGCCACATATAGGTTTAATTTTTGCACTTTGAGTGAAGAAGTATTACTGGAATTCTATGTGGAACTATTTTGTTAGACATGATGTGTTGTAAGGCTTCAACCCCAGAAAGTTCACATAATCATGTGAAGTAATAATGACAATGCATTGCTGTGTTGCATGGCTCAACTAATGCCATGACAACTAACAAGACCATGAAAACTGTCTATTTTACAAAACAGGAAAACATTTTGTTTTCATCTCATTTTTAAATTTAGTTATCCATAACCCTGCACTCATTCTATAAATACAAACTGAAGTACTAACCTTCTTATTTGATTAAAGACATGACAGTGTTTAGTGAAAAGAGCAAACATTGCAATGTCAGGATTTGATGTAATTTTGGTAGGTATGAGACGTGGAGAAACTAGAACAAGGTAGAAAAATTAAAAAAATAACAGTGAAGCATTATTATGTTTATGACACAGAAAGCTAGTATGCTTTCAAATTTTTTATCATAATATTTAGCTATTCCACTGGAAAATCATGCTATTATTCTATGTGTCAGTTAATACTGCATAGTAAGTATTAGCTGAATTGGTGGAGAAAGAATTATACTCAAGGACATTCCACAATATCAATTAATTGTAGTTTCTTTGGAAATAGAAATGAAAATCATGAAGTTAAATAGATTTTTGAAGGATGAAATATGACTTTCTGATTAATTTTAACTTTTCAGACAAACAATACTCTTCAAAAACTGTGTTTAGGGGAAATGAAACTCTGCAAAAATAAATTGTGCTCATTTTTTTCTTGAGTTTCTCAGGGTAGATATTTGACATTATGTAATGAGGTCTGTATAGTTCAGGTATTAGAATCACTGCACCTTTTTAGACCTAAAAGAAAAAGAAGCCCTGAGGGCCACACTTCTAATCTTAACAAGAATTCCAGTTAGAAGGTGTAAGAGGAAAATGCAGTTCAGAAATAAACAGATCCTTCTCTTCTGAAGTGACACAACTGAGCAATCAGAGTCAACACTTGAATGAAACTCCTCTAGGCAAAAAGATGAAGCTCTGGAAGAAGTACTAATGTTTCTCAATTACACTTCTGCAAAGGCCATCCAGTGGAAATGGATTGCAGAATAATACAGAGTGAACCTACTAACTGGAAATATTTCATCCTTCTTTGTATGGGACAGCGCTAGTGTTTAGACCTAATGGTAATTTACCTAAAAATAAGATAATTTTTCTTATTTTTGCAGAACATGTTTGTTCCCTTGGATGCGTATTTCATGTAGTGAAGGGGAAATTCTTGACTCAAATTGTGTGTCTAGTCATATCAATAATTCAAAACCTTTTAATAACACAAACTCAAGTGCTTTTCCATTGGATTTAGAAAAAAAAGCTATTTTCACACACCAACTGAGAATGAAGATAGAGTCATCTTCCTCCCAGAGGTGTCTTTTTCAAATTAAAAACACACGAAACAAGAATAAGGACGGGATAGGGGAGACTTTGCAGGTTATGTTTACCTGTGCAAATTTAGTGATTAATAATAGATTGGAATGCTTTGACTCTATTATTTTTGCTGTCTCAAATGAAATTAGATTTACAGCATAAAGAAAGAAGCAGTGTCTTTTAACTTCAATGCACATCATTTGAAGATGTTCATAAAATAACCAGAGAGAATAAAATCAAATTTAGATGATAAAAAGGTGCATTAATAGAAACTCTGAATTTCTCTAAATTTTGCTGAAACATCTGCATAAGCCTAAGAAGAAATGTATCCCTCCTGCTCCTGTGCAGGCTGCTTGGCATAGCAGAAAACCCTCTGAGCTCTGCAGCTTTGCACTTCAGTCCCTAATGTGTGGCAGTGTGATGCTTCTGCAAAGTCAGAGCAGCATGAATTTTGAACTAGCTGAGCCAGTGTCTGAGCTTATTTGAGCTCTGAGATTTCTGTGAGAACAACCAGCAAAGCCTGCAGGTACCATGGCTACCAGCAGACTGTCAGCAGGTATAATTGGCTGCTCTGAACTGTAGAGGTTTATGTGTTAGCTCATGTCAGTACAGCATAGAATAAGCTCCAGGACTCTAGCTGTATTAATTAGACTAGACCCTTCTCCCCCACTACAGGTGAAGTAGTATATGCTAAAGTATTAGAACCTTTTCACAGGAATGACATTTAAATGAGGAGGACTATATTTAACATGAGCTGAGAAAGCAAGGCCTAAAACACAGTCACCAACACACCCTGAAAAAAACTGTCCTTGTCACCTCAGTTCTTTTTTAAAATAAGAAATACTGAAAATACTCCTTCTAAGTTTTACTTTTCAGTTCTTCATATATATTTTTTTCAGTTTCAAGCCATTGCTCAAACTTTAGTTTCATCACCCTCAAAAAAATCAAGCAAATCAAGCTGCTTTTTATTTCCCCCCACACTTGTTTGTTGGGTTTTTTGGTTAATTTTGGATTTTCTGATGCAGTGGCATTTTTTTTTATTTTAACAAATAGACAAAACTTTTTCCTTCTGTTGGTATTATGCTTTTATCTGGCCTTTTTTTCCCCCTTTCACTTCATCCTTGTATCTTGTTTATCTTATTTTTCACTATGCTTATTTGAAGCTGTTTCAAAATTTGTAACAAGGACCACTAAGATAAATGTGCTTCCATTCTTTTTTCTCATATATCAAATTGATGGCAGTATTCTTGCCTAAATAGTCTAAAAAAATCCAGCTATTTAATTACGAATAGGATTTGAAAATACTATCTGTATCTACCATTATAGGAATCACTTAATATATACAGATCTTGCATTCTAATTCAACCTTGTCTCCATGAAATAATAACCAGAGAATAGAGAATTACTTAATATTTATTATAAGACAATATAATATAATATAACATAATAGAATATAATATAATTAATATCATATCATATAATATCATATAAATATATGAAGTACATTTTTGGCAGTCATAAAATTTAAAAGCTTTAAATAAAACTCATTATCAAAATTAGTCTCAGCATTTCTCCTTTCTCTTCTCTGGAAGTGTGATCACTGGGAAAAAATTGTGTGCAATTTTTAATACCAATAATCTGAGAAATCAAAATTTCCATTCTGTAAGAAATTTATTTCATTTTACTTTAATTCTACTTGGATAAACTGTAACTCAGAGTCTTTCTGCAAAGCAAGATGATAAATTATTTAAAACCTAAATTCCCATTGTTTGAACATCTTCATAAGGATAAAAATCAACATTCTTACTGAGTACCTTTCTCTCTGATAAGAAAAAAATATACAAAAGAGAATATATACATGGAAGCCACTTATTCTTCAGAGAATGGCTCTTAAGAGAAATGCACCCTGAGAACTCTTTACTTGTGTGTATTTATACAGGATCCTTTTATATTCTTTTGAAACTGTTGAAGTTTTCCTCTGAAGTCTTACTTTGATTAGCAGCCTTCTGGTTTATGGTTCCCTCTGCAATAAAAACTCATGGGAAATTTTTAAAAAATGGGGTTAAATTCAGAAGGTTAAAAATTCTTTCTACATTTGTTTTATAACCAAGAGCTCAGTTTTGCTCCTTGTCACAACTCTGCAGAGTGTTGGTCTGTTTGCACCAGAAGACACTTGTTTTTAGCAGCCTCCTCCCATGGGTTTCTCAGTCTCTCATATTCAGTGTTTTAGAAGAAGGAGGTTTTCATTTACCGTAAAGCTTTTTATAGTACCGGAAAATTCAATTTTTATTAAAAATACAGTGAATTCAAACACTTTAGAATATTGTATCTCCCAAAGGGACAGTAAGTGTGTTCTGTGGTGTTAAACACTGCTAAGTAATATTACAGTGCAACCACTGAATAAGTTGTTTGCAATCCAGGTGAGATTCTTGCACAGCTGAGTGGTGTTGTTGACACACCTGAGGGACAGGATGCCATCCAGAGGGACTTGCACAAGCTCAAGAAATAGTCAATGTAGTTTAATGTGACCAAGTTCCTGGTGCTGCACCTGGGTCAGGACAACCCCCATTACCAACACAAGCTGGGAGCTGAACAGATGGAGAGCCGCCTTGCTGAGAATGACTTGGGGGTGCTGGTCACTGAGGGGATGGACATGAGCTGGTAAAGTGAACTTGGAGCCCAGGGAGCCAGCTGTGTCCTGGGCTGCATCCAAAGCAGTGTGGCCAGCAGGGTGAGGGAGGGGATTCTGCCCCTCTGCTGTTCTCTGCTCTGGTGAGACCCCCACCTGCAGGGCTGTATCCAGCTCTGGGGTCCCAGCACAGGAAAGACATGGACCTGTTGGAGCAAGTCCAGAGATGGCCACTAAGATGATCTCCTCTTGCAGGAAGAAAGGTTGAGAGAATTGGTTTTGTTTAACCTGGGAATGAAAAGGCTTCAGGGTGACATCATCACAGCCTTCCAGTACCTGAAGGGGGCACACAAGAAAGAGAGGGACATTTTAGATGATTATGTAGTGACAGAACAAGAGGGAGTGGATTTGAACCAAAAGATTAAAAGTTTAGATTAGATATTAGGATTTGAACTAAAAGTTTAGATTAGATATTAGGAGGAAGTTCTTCACTGTGAGGGTGGTAAGGCGCTGAAACAGGCTGCCCAGAGAAGTTGTGGCTGTCCCATCCCTAGGCGTATAAAGAGCCAGGCTGCAAGGACATGTGAGCAACTTGGTCTACTGAAAGGTGGTCTATTCACAGATGGGGGGTTGGAACTAAATGATCTTTAAAGTCTTTTCCAACCTGAACCATTATTTGCTGTAAACTTTTCAGACATACTATCCACAGATTATCTGTAAATTATAATTTGGCTCACTATTTCTGATGGTTATACCACAACTACCACCAGTAGTATGAGAAAAAATTACCTAAGTTCTCCATTTTACTATTCCTTCTCAGTTCTGTGTTACTGATTCTACATATTTGATCCTTCTATTACATCATTTTGTTTGATAGTGCAATTAACCTAGAAGTAAAGGTGATCTAAGGCAATTCAGATAGATGTGACTGAATGCCCAGCTCACTGAATACAAATAGGGTCAAAAAGGCATTGTGTCTTTGGCTGCCTTTCCTCCTACATTTTCTCTACTACATCAGCATACAAATTCATTTTACCTTCAGGCAATTGATTTGGCATTGGTTTATAGCATGTGTTTATCTATAAAGATGGGTAGTGTATACCAAATGGTACAGTGAAACAAGCTGCCAAATCCAAATAATTTGCGCTGGATAATGCTTCTCTGTTTCTGTTACAGTTCTTCTGCAGGCTTTGTGTCGATAGAAGTTGTGTGGCACAGGAACCATGCTGGCAGGATGGCTCCTGTGGAGTACTCCCATCCTATTCTCCAGCATTATGTTTTGCACACATAAACTGCCTGGGCAGTAAGAATGGCTGTCAGTGAATATTTCTTCTTATGTATTCTTTTCCTTCCATTTTTTTTTTTTTTTGCTTATTGTCACTTTTTTTACTGAACACTTTTCTTAGCAAGTTTTTCTGCTAGCATGGCTTTTCCCTGAAAATAGCAGTGTCTTTGACCTCTGCATTAGTGTTGTGGGGATTAAATAAAATCACTGAAATGTTTAAATTTGTAAATTCTTGCTTAAATGCTCTGGAGTGTGAACATTTTATTAACTAAACCCCTGAGCGTATTATTGTATTTACTTCCTTCACACACTGTTACTCTTCACTGATGAAAGAGTAACTTTGCATACATTTAATATAAAATAAGAGACCATTTCAATGAAGAATTCATCACTGAAACTCAACAGACTGTATGAAAAAATGCAAGAGATTTTTGTGGTTTTGGTCAGTGACTTTACTGCAGTTAATTGTTATGCAATGGGAAGATAAACTCATCTACAAGATCCCTTATGATAACATACATCTGTTTTAAATTTCTGACAGTTCTATTCTTCCACTCTTAGAAGTGTGAATATTAATGATAACATAAGGACAGTAGAAAGCCCAAAACAGAGCTAGTATTTCCAACCACAAAATTATTGCTTTAAGGTGTACTTGAAGAAGGCCAAGACAAAGGTGATATCCAGACTAATCTCCTAAAATAGCCTCTAATAGCATATTTTCTGTCTCTGTATTCTAATCACAGAAGAGCCAAAACCACTAAAAGTGAAGTAGGTTTAATTTTCCTTAGGAAAATTTCTGATTATTTATGCTCATGAGGAAGTATCTTAAATGAAAATAACATTGAAAACTGGAACAGAATTAGATTTGATTTTAATAGACTTTATCCCATATATTTCATTAAAATGTATATGTTTATTACTAACTAAACTTACCTATCCACTCCCACTCCTTATCTTCATACATTGTAAAGAAATTGGCTTTCTCTGGTGCTTATATTTTCCCTGGCTCTTAAATTGAAAAGGAAAATAGAAATTGGAAGTATGGTTGCAGTGCAGTTACAACTGAATAGAAAAGGAAACCATTACAGTATACAAGTCTCTGTTGTCATTTGAGAGATCTCTCTTTTTGTAAAATCTAATTTGTAGAATTTTTGCTAACTCTTAACATCCGTTTTGTGATGTGGTTTTGGTTTTGGTTTTTTTATTCAGCTGGAGATGCAGCGCTCTAAGTTTGTTATGGTTTCTTCAATGCATAAGTATAGTGTCTATGATATTATAGAAAAAGAAGTCCAGGAAACCTCAATAAAAGAATCCACACCACCTCCTTTATGGAGCTGATCAAGTAACTCTCTTCTTTAGCCAATTCATTTTAGGTTTTGTACTCCAAGCTTTAGAAATATCATTTGAACACAATCAACAAATAACTAGTCAGTACAAGATTTTTCAGTGTGACTAGGTCTTCCATGAAATTTACAACCACCTCATCTAAAATATTCAGTACCTTCTAAAATAAGTTTAACAGTCTTTTAGCTCAATTATGTGACAGTTTTGACTACCTCTTTAAGTAGCATCTGGAATACAGTCAGTGTTATTATTTGGCTTCTAATTGATAGCTAAGAATGCCAAACTTTAATTATAGCACAGTATCACCAGTAGTTGCCTCTCTAACATTTTCACTATTTTTAACAGATACAAATCTGACCATATCTAAACCATTACTTTGAATCTGTGTTGAAATCTCCAGAACTGTAGCAGTTTATATTATCTTATTTTCCTAGACTAGTTTTGATACAAGTTAATTCTACTGTAGCCCTTTCTTATTCTGAAATTATGTCAATAATTCTAGCATACACGGCTAACCCACACTTTTCCTTCCTTTGCCATTTTTTTGGCAGCTCACAGTTTTGCTACACTACCATGTTTCTATTATCTCCAAAATTTCTACATTTTCTTGCCTCTGCAACTTGATTTCAATGTGCAACTTCATACTTTGTCCCAAATGAACTCTTAGCTCAAGTGGTAGAGCACTCACTCAGCATGTGAGAGGCAGTGGCATTGAAACCTGCATTCTCTGTGGTTATTTGACACTGAGACTACCCTGGTAGTTAGAATGTGGTGCTAAAAATGCCGTTGTCAAGGGTTTGGTCCCTGTATGGGCCATTCACATAAGAGCTAGACTTCCTGATCCTTATGATTCCCCTCCAGTGCAGGCTATTATGTTATTTTTTTCATTAAACTAGAAAATTTTTGCTAATGAAGTTCATCATGTCGGTAACTTTATTCACAAATCAGTGTTGGGTTTTTTGTGGTGTTGTTTTTTTTTTTTGTTTTTTGTTTTTTGTTTTTTTTTTTTTTTTTTTTTTTGTTTTTTTTTTTTGTTGTTGTGTTTTTTTTTGGTTTTTTGTTTTTGTTGCTGTCATCCCTGTCTAGAAGCTCTGATATCTTTTCTCCTCCTGTTTGGGGTTTTTTTTTGGTTTTTTTTGTTTCATTTTGTTTTTTGGTTTTTTGTTTTTTTTGTTTTTTTTTTTTTTTTAAATAAGGAAAAACATTTGTTCCACCCGCCAAACATTTTACACTGAGACACAATGATATTATTCCATATATATCATAGAGTTTCTGTCAGGTGAAAAAATAAAGGAAAATACAAAGTACAAACCCAAATAAGTAGAAGTTACATCATTCAAAGCATACAGGAGGACAAAAATAGATTCTCTTATAACAAAGGTGTTAAAAGTCTTCTTCTCAAAAAAAAAAAAAGTCTCACAAACGCTGCCCTGTTTACATCTTTCTGGTCTCTAGATGTCTGCTTTCAGGTATCTTTCACTTAATTATGTGCTTGAGTAAGTCACAGAACACTTTAAATAAAACTAAATGTGCCATTATTATTAAAATAATCTGCAGGAAGAAAGTACTGAAAGTCAGGCTTCTTTAACCTTTTTATTCTAAACATTAAACTAGCTTTTATTCTTCTAAAATTGCTATCCAAAATGGTTGAATATATGTAAGTCGAACAGGACTGTGCTCTGAATATAAAACAGAAGACATTTGAGAACATTACACTATCACTTGCTTTCCTGTGACATTTTAAAAAGAATTTATTTATTGTACAGGAACCTTCTATTTTCAAGGGCTTTTTTTTTACCTTTCTCTTGGTGCTTTTTAATTGGCTTTCACTTCACATATTCTTCTTTTTATTCCATTCATATTGCCACAGAAACACTTCTCCGTTAAAGGTATGAAATATTTTTATTCATATTAACACCAGATTTTGTCTTCAATTTTTGTGTCCAGTGTTATTCTGGATACAAAATATGACAGAAGAAATGATAAATTATCTCAGTTCTGCTGCTACAACTGTTTGGTAGAGGAAACCTTTCAAAAAAAAGATAAGAATTTGGAATGCATATTTTGGGATGAAAGAACAAATTAGGAGGTTAGAGGGAGGACATAGGACTGGCATAAAAAGGAGACAAGCATTGAAACTCAGGACAGTGAATAAAATATGGAATTTACTGTAAGGCAAATGTTTGGCGGGTTAAAGGCCTCATGTTAGGTTAAAGCCCAAAACTGCAGCAGAATTAGGCTAGGGATAATGTGGTTGTGACTATGTGACAGCAAATGAAGTGTTGTTTTGAAGATTGATCAGTATGTATTCCTAAAGATTCTGGAATATACCAAGGAGTCTGGATGGCTTACCTTTTTCCACTTTTCTGAATATCCATGAAAGTAATTGACAAATCTGTTTCAAATATGACATAAGCAGAATAAATCTGTTTACTATCACGCTAATTACATGAAGAAACCTAGCAGCTTCTCACTCCTGGATTACAAAGTCAGAGATAGAGGGGTTTGAAGAACAGAATTAAAACACAGCAGAAATTGCTCTGAATCTAGGCTAAAAAAAATAAGTCATTTTTGCCCTTGATCCAGAGGTACTTGCATAACATTTCTGCTTTAAGGAACAATGTTAAGTGCTTTCTTCTCAGCACAGGGATGAAATCTTTTAAAATAATACCTATATGGTGAGTAATGATCTGCTATCCACTCTGATTTAAGTCACATAACAGTGGTGCATTATTTCCATGAAGCTATGGAACTGACGATTTTTCATCATTTCCTTATACTACTTATTTTCTTTCATTTTTTCCTGCACCAAATAATATCTGTCAGGTATCTTCACTGAATGAATAGAATAATTAGTATTTTCAGAGCAAGTGGTTTATTCATCAGCTCTATTCTAAGACCAAGGAAAGAATAAAAATTTTCCAAGGTAATCTATTATTTCAGATTAATGCTCAAGGCATAAATATTTTAGTTCTGTGCAAATCTATTTAAAATTATGTTTCAATTTATTAATCTGGCAAAATCAGATTTTGGTTTAAAGTAGTGGAGTATGTAGGGCCACTGAATTCTTCCACACTTGGACCCAAAAGATTTTCAGGCAGCTCACAAAGAGGTTGTTCATCACACAATGTCCTTTCCAAAGGAGATGTGAAAAGGGATTTAGTGAAGAGTCAGCTTTCTTTCAGAAGAGACTTATTAAATTCAAAGGGACTAAGATTCCATGAAGCACATCTGTGTCATGGGGAGGAAATTGCCACCTTTCACATAACAAACAACCAAAACAAAGAAAATAGGGAAACATGGACTCCAGGCTGCTGGCTGCTCCTCAACAATAGAATAGGAAGGACAAGAGGACCAGAGCAGTAATAACACAATCAGCAGGCCTGTAACATGAGACCTATGGCATCTTTCCTGCACAAATCACAAAGAAGAAAAGTTGGAACAGAGAATAGCAGCCACTACTTGTAACATACTGTGAAGTGGTTCCAGTGTCTATATGCTGTTCTTTAGATTACTTAATACAGAAAGTCTGGTAACTCTCAGAGAAAACTCTTAACTTTAATCAAGAGTATAATAGAAAAGGATGAATACTCACAGATCTCATAGGTCTCACAAGGTCTTGCTATTTCTTCAGCATACATCAGAAGTAAAATCTGCTTTTTAACACAGAACAGATGGAAAAATATCTGTTTTCCTTGGTACCATTAAAAGAAAACATAAGTACGCCAACCTTCTTGCATAATACATTTAGCTTTTGATCTCAGTATGATTTCAGAAGTTAAATTTAGGATAATAATGTTATTCTCTACCAGATATCTTGGGCTTCTGAGTATTCTTGAATTAGAAATGCTACTCAGCTAATAAATTTTTCTAAAAAGAACCATTTTGCAATTATTTTTTACGAGTGAGCAAACCATGCCACTGGCCTTCCAGTATTAGCATGAACGGCAATCAGATCAATTGACTGAGTTCTGTGAAAAATGGCCTTATTTCACATTGACATAATTAAACATCAGAGAAATTCAGACAGGTGTATGGGCACTGACTGCTCAACATTAATAAATCACTTGTGTCTGAGTGTGAGGGAGTATCCAAACTGCCCTGAAAGGAGAAAAACCTTGAGCTGAGGAGGATCCCAGAGCAGACCCTCTTCCCATGAGCTGATGCAGTCTCATGGAGTTTGACATTTGTGGGCACCACTAGGTGCTGGCAAAGGTGTATAATAACAGCACTAGGAAAAGCAAAGGAACAAACCAAGTCCAAAGGCCATTTTTACTCAAGGAGAAAGGTGCAAGCAGAAGGAAAATGAGACAGAACTTCTGTCTAGATGGAGTCCAGATCTAGTCAGGAAAAAACCAAACCTGCAGAACAGCACAACTACTACATAACCATAGCCAGGACTGAAACATCCTAGCTTAGCTTAAATGGAGCCCGGGGCCCATGAAAGAAATGGGAAAGCACTCAGGTGAGGCTGGTCATGAACATTAAGTTCCTCAGTATCCTGACGCACAGATGCTTTGCTTCACAATCAGCTTACAATTGAAAGGTCTGGGGTTAATAACTGCCACTGTCTTTTCTTAGGAATGTCTCAATGCTTAAGCCCTTTAGAGAAGCTATGAAAAATTTCACTTTCCAGTTCTTTCAGAATTGAGTGTATTTCTTGAAAGGTTGCTCAGGAAATAAAGAACCAAAAATTGAGTGAACAAGACCAAATTTGTGAAACATGTCTAGTCAATTAATACCCAAGCCAAGATTAAGATATTGCTTAACTATTGATGTTGTATAATGATTAAAAATATAGAGAGAAAGTTTATGAAAAAGCAGTAAGGTGTTAGAAGGAAATTATATAGCTATGACTACAATCCAAAAGATCAAAGTTCAGATATTTTCAATCAACCATGAGATCTTTATGATTCAATTTGCCTAATGAAGTGTGTTATTGCTTTCTTGACTGGCAGAAGAACAATTTCTATTTGTATAGCGCCTTCTTTATAGCAGCAATTTGGGTACAATATCTGTAATTGCCATGATAAAATGAACCAGAGCAGTCAAATCTTTCTACTTCAAGTTGGCAACACAGTTAATTCCAGGGAATTTTTAGCAATATGTACAAGCAATTGTAGGAACAACCTAAGTATCCTTACCCAAGACAAAATGTTGATCAGACTACCTACTGAAATTTCTTTCTAGGGAATACTTTTTATGCTCCATGGCACTTTTCTCTTAGTGCTTATTCAAACACATTTTGGGCACTAATGGTGCCTCATCAAAATTGTATGTAAAGAGAAAAAAAAATGATGATGCAAGGTAGAGTTGTAGCTGACCCATGGTTTTGTGATCTCAGATGTAAGTAAGTTACTTGAAAAATTTGGATAGTCTGGGAATTCTGCTGGAGATATGGACAAGCAAGTATCAAAGCAAGGAAGTGAACAGAATGTGAAGAGAACAGGTCCTGACTTCAGCTTTTCTATCATGTTACGGACAACACTCTTACTGTAACAACCTGATGTTTCTGGTAGAATGCATTTGAACTAATTTAAATACATTATTAAAGCACTCCATGCAATCTGAGCTAGGGAATTATCTGTCATTAGTTTGCCTGAAAACATAAACTGGAATTGTTGGAAGGACTGTTGCAAGTCACCTCTCCAGACTTTCTAAAGAGATGAGACTTATGAAATTTCTGGAGCTAGCTCAAGTATAAGACAGAGAAAACACTGCAGAATTTTGGGATCTTTGGGACTATGCATAAAGTTTTATCCAAGGATAGTAGATTTACTGTGAAAACAATGTTTGCATTCCCTTTGGAAGAGAGTAGATTATAATTTGGATATTTCCTCAAATGTAGTTAATCACACTGGAACCCATGATGTGACTAGCCCTCCCTAAAATACCTTATTTCTGGATTTGATATGTTCCACACATGCATTTGGATCAACACAGACTTGGAAATTTTGGTAGGAGAAGAACCAGGGATGATAACAAGTGTAAAAATGTAGCTTGTAGGCCTCTTTGCTCTGTTACAGCACAGCAAGTAGGAAGATTTAAGAGACAGGGTGCAGACCATAAACACTCTTCTTTGTTGGAAAAAAATTGGTGTCATGCAGATTTAGCACTGTATCTGATTGACACAAATGGCATGGTAGATTTGAAAAACGTTATTGGTACAAAATTATGAAGCTAGGTCCTTGGGAGAGATTGGCTATGAGTGCAAAATTTACTGGGGAAAGGCCCAAAGAGGTTTATCTGAAGATTGAAGACTGTTCTGAACAATTTATGTAATCTTTGAGGAATGCCCACTGTGTCAGCTCCTAAGAGCAGAACTTTATTTTGCATCTTGGTCTGGAGAAAGTTCATTGGTAGGATGAATGATTTTATTTATTTTGTCCAGGCACCTGTGAGGTGGTCTTCATACCAGGCTGCGAAGAAAAGGGTATGATGAATTAATAATGTATTTTTCACTTAAGAAAAATTTCTTTGTAATCTCAACTAATCTTATTTGACTTATGTTTATATTTATCCTTTCCAACACATTCAGTTGTTGTTTAAAGGATTCCTAGTTCATAATATTGTTATATCCATAAACATTCCAGATGTAGAATCCAGATAAATTCTATTCTTCAATTGTACACTTTACAAATTTGTTGCATAAAGTATTCTTAATGCAAAAGAACATTGTCTTTGCTATTCCAAAATATGGAATGACTTTTTTTTTTTTGTACAGTGAAAGGAAATAAGTTAATGTTTCTGTTTCACCCCTATACAAAACATAATGCAGAGTTAGACACCTTAAAAGCAAATGATATAAATAATGATATTTTCACAATCTAAATCTCTGAAAAAACTATTTAATGCCACCAATAACTCAGCTGATGTTCATTGTTCCTTTTAGTTGGTGCATTCATAACTGAATTTTTTAAGTTAAATTTTAAAAAAATATAAACATTTTTATTTTGGCTTTAATTCATTGGACTAAATAGAGGAACACATTCTCAATATAGCTTTTAAAATAAAATAACCAATTAAAATATTGAATTAATAATGTGAATATCATCATCATCATCACAAAACAACCCCTCTAAAAGAAACTGCCAGTAACAAATTATCAAAAAAACCCAAAAAATCCATGGCTTGACGTGAAAAAAATTTGAAATACCTGGTGAAAAATGTTATATTAAATGTGTTGCTTGGTTTATCAGGATCCAATATTCTTGTGAAAAGGTTATAATTAGACAATACAATCTATAACATATATGTACAAGACTTAAGAGATGCTGAAAGAGATTACTTTGCATCTCGTGTTTCAATTACTGTCACTGAAAAAAAGAGATTATGAAGATAATCATCTCATTTGTAACCAGTGTGAGATCTGCAAGTAAAGAACAATACAAAAATGCAAAATGTTACTGTCAACATCAATGGCAATTAGATTTGATCTCAAGAAATATAAATTAAGACCAACTCTTCTGAGTTTAATGGAATTATACTGGTCGGTAGTTATCTGCATTTAGAAATGATTGACTAAGAAGCTGTGGAGATTGAAATGCACAGAGAAAAAGATTCATCATTAAATACAGACAAATAAATGCTTCACAGATTACCTGGAACACTCATGATAGAGTGTCTTGCTAATACCTCTCTCAGTCTCTCTCCCTAGATCAAGAAGCACAAAGGAAAAGATTGAAGGTAGCTGATCTAGTGCACACATGTTATTTAGATTTTTAGTAAAATTAAGAGAATATAAGAATCACAAGAGGAACTCTCAATGGAAAGAAAGAGGAATTAAAAAGACCACAAAGACTAAAAATTTTCCTAGACATTCCTGTAGCTCACATTTGAGCTTCATTGATTTATATAATATATAAAGTAAGCTGATTTTACTACACTCTATAATATTTTTTTCAAAGTATGACTATAAAATTAAAATCGTATAAAACTGAAATTGCTATCAGTATTTTTCTGGAAATAGTAGTGTGAATTTATTTTCTGTAATTTCAAAGTATTAAATAGCTTCCGTTTTTTGTAGTTTTAAAGAGACTTTTAAATTAGCTCAGCTACAGAAGTTGACATGTAGTTGTCTTACTTATAACATGAGCCTATAACGTGAGCCAGAAATAAGATATTACAGGTGTTCCTATAAAGTCTTTCCTTAGATCTGAGAGCATCACAGACAGATGGTCAGGAAGCTCTCACTTACAAAAGTAATTTTTTATTCACCGGTAAGAAGTTTTGTTGTTCTTTCTAGGTTTTATAACATATTTTGAACAACTTTTTAGTAACTTTTTTGACTCAATAAACTCACTTGGACAAAGCCATGCTTCACCTGACATTAGGTCTGTACTTATTAAGAAAGAGCCTTTAATATGACACCAAGGAGAAAACAGTCTTTTCATAGCAATTTGTGCTGACCTTTCAAACAGACCTTGCTTGGTGCTGCTGGTGTTCACAAATGATAGTGATCATGTCATGTCTTTAAACAGATCACTTGAAAATTTCCAACTATAAAAAGCACTAAAGGGAGAAACACTGATGAACAATTTTGTATCTCAGAAAGGTGACAGTAGTGACATCAGTCCAGTGATTAGCACAAACCATGATTATAAACACACATACAACCTGCTAAGAACACAGAGAACTATGATCATAATGAAAAAAAAAATTTAAAGAGCTAGGTGAAAACTCAGGAATGTGTTCAAAATTTCCATCAAGAATACTTCAAATGCAAATAATTTAGAGCCTAATTTCCATTAATTCAATCAATAGCCACTTTACCCCTGAGTTTGTAAACAGGAATTCAGATCCATCTGATTAAAATGGATTGTTGCCACAGACCTTTAGGACAAGATTTTTAGGCTGAGATTTTGTTGAGTAAATTACTTAATACTTTCTCCTTTTAATGTCAAAGCTTTGCCATTGGAATGACCACGAAGACTTTTGAGATGAAGAATAGTTTTAGTTTTCCATTAGGTAAGGAAAATAGTTTTTCTTTCTTCAAGAGGTATTTTTGGTTTTATTTTCATTTTTTGGTTTGGTTTTGTTTGTTTATTTGTTTGGGGTTTTTTGGCTTTGGTGTTTTGTTTTGTTTTTAAATACAAGCAAATTTGTTTTAGAAGTTAATAAGCTAACTATGTAGGGCTAAAGTGAGCCAGTATAATTATAGCTTTAGTGATGATTAAGTCAAACTCCTTTGAAGAAAATCCCTATGTGCAGTTTTTTCCTTTGGTAATATAAAATAATGAACTATTCAAATTCTATTTAGATGTAAACTAGCAATAAGATAATACCAAACACTAGCAAAATGTTCTAATGATTGTTAATAAGAATTACACACATTCATTAAGAGACTATTTCCCTTGTACCTTTTCATATTTATGCTTCACCAGACAGAAAAAAACATTCTGGTTTGGTTCAGGTTGTTTGTTTGTATTTTTGGAAAATTTTTGCAAGACTTCAATGTGTGTCCTAACAGTCCACGTAGCTCTGTGAGCAGAGGTTGTGACTCTAATAAACGTGTTAACTAGGGCCACTTTAAAGATATCCCTTAATCTGTAATTGCCCTGGGTATTGCAGAGCCATTTCAGGTCAGATTGCTGTGCTTTCCAGGATTATCAACTTTCTTGTAGTCACTGGTATATAATTTTGATTCACATTAGATCTACTTTCCTTTTTTGAATATTTAAACCTGTTGTAGATTAGTCACTAATCACAGTTCATTTTGATAACAATTGCAGATGTATTGTGGTCTCTAAATCCTCCATATTATTTCAATACTGTTTGCTTTACCATTTCACAGAGCCTTTATGCCAGATTCTTTTTTTTATGGATTCAGAAAGCTTTTTCATTCCTTGGAAACCAATGATAGTTGAATCCCATTAATCTTGAATCTGCTTGTTTTAGGCTCCTTGCGTATGGTATACTTCATTTAGTGAAAATCCCCAAAATATCGAACCATATTTCCAGTCTAACTCCCCCTGACCAAAGCAAGGTCACCTGGCTCTTATTGCTCACAGCCACATCCTGTTGAATTTCTAGTATCCCAACAGTGGAGACTTCATAACAACTTTGTGCAACTTCCTGTCTCTAACCATCCTCCCAGTAGAAGGTGTTCTCTTATTTTTTAAATTTAATTTCCCATTTCTTGTTTTGGTTTGTGTCCTTAGTCTCTTGTCCACTTGCTGGGCACTGCTCAGAAGACTTTATTCCTTCTACTTTTGGACCATTATGCATTTTTATGTGTTGTTCAGATGCCTCTGACCCTGATCATCTCCCGGCTGAAAAAATTGCAGCTGTCTCAAGATTTCCTTGTATGCCAGGTGATCCAGTCCCTTTATCACCTTTGTGAGTTTGCTGAACTTGCTCCAGTATGCATCCATCTGTCTAGTACTGGGGAGGCCAAAGCAGGACACAGCATTCCAGGTGTGTCTCAGCAGGCTGAGAATGAGGGAAGGATCTTCTCCCTCAACCTGTCAACTGTGCTCTACCCAATGTAGCCATAAGTAATTTAGTTCACGTTGTCACAAGAGGCACATTGCTGGCTCATGTTCAACTTCTTGTCCACCAGAGCAGTGAAGCAGTGAAATCTGTTTCATTGGGTCCCCAGCATGTGCCAGCATATGGGATTATTCATTCCTAGGAACGATACTCTGCATTTTGTGCTGAAAAACTTGATGAGGTTCCTGTTTGTCTATTTCTGCAGTTTGGTGATGTCCTTCTGAATGGCAGCTCAACCATCTGGTCTGTGAAGCAGTCCTTTAAGTTTGATATTGTCTGCAGACTAAAGGTGCACTTCAGTCACATTGCTCAGGTCATTCCTGACTGTTTTAAGCAGTACTGGACACCGTATCAGCCTCCTAGAGCACCACTACTGACTGTCCACCAGCTGGACTTCATGCCACCAGCTGTTGAAATTTAGGCATTTTTCAGTCTGCTCCATTGGCCAATTTTGTAGTCCATTTTTAATAATTTTTTCTAGGAAGATGCTACAGGAAATAGTGCTGGAAAACTTACTAAAGACAGAATAAACAGTATCTACTGCTCTTCCTTCATCCCCCAGTTAGCCATTTCCTTAGAGAATGCATCAGATTGGTCAGATTTTAGTTCCGCTTCAGAAATTCGTGTTGACTATTTCCTGTTACCTTCTTGTCCCTAATAATTTTCCAGGTCTAAATGATTTTTAAGATTGTATGCTCCATCACCTTCCCAGAGACTGAAGGCTGACCAGACCGGAGTTCCCTGAGTAGCCTAAAAAAAGTTACTAAAAAAACCATTTAAGCAAGGCATGAAAACCACAGTTTTTGGGATTGTCCAGAAGTAATTCATCACATCACATCACATCATATCACACCAAATCAGTTGTTTGACTTAATCAGATTTGAGGATGCTCAGGACGTGAAATATGATAACAGCTTTAACAGGATTAAACTAGGCTGCTTAAAACCAAATACTATTCTTATTTTATCATTTAAACCTGAATCATTTACTTCGTTGGAATGTGTTCAATATCAAGCATCACTATCGCATGTCTGTTGAGCTAAAGTCTTTCATAATTTAATACTGAAATACTCGGACAGTACAAATCAATGCAGTACTGGTATCTAGTTTGAAAAAAGTTCATCGTTATACAAGACATTAACATATTTGGGTTTTATTACAATTATTACAATGCTGGTTTTGTACTTGGTCTATGTTTTTGAATTTTAAAACTTGCCTAGATATTTAGTTAAAGACTCGGTCTTTTCACTTGTATAATCCTGCTAAGAAGAATGAAACGTGTTTTAAGATGAAGAATAGAAGAATCTCTATTTTAAAAGTAACATAAAATATTTGGGGTTTTTTTTGTTTTTGCATTTTGATAGCAAATTCTTACTTGGTCTAGTAATTTTCATTAATGAAAAAATAAGAAAAAATGAAAGAAAAGCAAACAAATAAAACTCTTTAGAAGACAATGGTTTTCAACACTCAGGAAATCTTACGTTATTGAGGTTCAATTTTCCACAATTTTAATTCTATTTTAGTCCAAGCAATATGAATTTTCTCCATGCTAAGTTAATCTTATAAGTCATGAACTGTACACCTACTTTGACATAATTGACTCTACCTGAGTATATGAATACCCTAGTGTCATGCAGTCCTTCATTCTAATGGCACATGTTAAAAAGCCAAAAAAATATAGGCAACAATAATAATGGCATCCATAATAGTGTTTTATTTCTAGGAAGATCTGAGTTAACAACTGCCTTTCAAATCTACTTACCATCATTATTTTCTCCATATTCTCTATCACTTCAAACTGACTTAGTGCAGACCTTCTGAATGCAGGATATAAATACCTGCTAAGAAGGAATGAGACATTCTTACTCTTTGGTTTTTATTGCACTTTGGTTTGGTTACAATACATGAATAAAATAAATGTGAATTCAACACAAATATTGAATTCAATGAGGATATCACTTTCACAATTTTTTTTCCCCCTGTACTAGGTCTTTGTGAATTCGAACTAAAATACTCAGTTCTTAAACCTTGAAATCAGTCTGAACAAAAACTTAAATTTTATAATGAATTTGTTCTCCTCCTGATTAAGACTCAGTCAAAGGTAGTCTTCATAAAAACATGAAAAAAAAAAAGAAATAAAATTTTACATAACTGTATGACAGGCTTATATGAGGTCTTTAGTGCTTGGTATATGTAAGCAATGCATGGGATATGTATTCACATCATTAAGAAGGGAGAGGAAGAGGGAGAAGAAGAAAAAGAAAGAAAGAAAGAAAGAAAGAAAGAAAGAAAGAAAGATTCTGTTCAACAGTAAGCTGTGCCTAAATTAAAGCTTAATTTTTCTGTGTAGGTAGAGCTGGTAAGATTCACAACAAATTGCCTTTCCTTATGAAGTGGCAAAATGTGAATTCAAATCAGTGTACGTTCTCTAAATCCTAGCTGCATTTGGTGGGAGGTATTCAGATGTTTGGCTTTCTGGCAGTATTGAGTAAATTATTTGAAAGGCATAACATAGAAAACTTTCCTATCCAATACCTAAAGGTTGCCTACAAAAATGGTGTGTCGGGACTCTATCAGGGAGGATAGTGATAGGATATGTTTCTCAATTCAGTATGCCTTTCTCCAGCCCTTTTCTCCCATAACAGTATCCTGGAAGAAGGAAAAGTTGTATTCCGTACAAGAGGGTTTTAGGGATTCCCTATTCTCCTCATCACCTCAAGCTACAACTCTTAATAATATCCCACTGCTTCTGCCTGATAACTGTTCACATCAAGAAATTCGCAGACTTTTACGGGATGATTTTCTTGCTAAAGCCAAGTTTCTCTTATCTCATACAACGCTGATGTTTTTTCCTCACCAACTCCTCTTTTATTACAGGAGAAAGTTTGTAGATTGGGATGTTGAACACAGGATGTTCTCTGTTAAATAGCCCTCAATTATTAGGACTGTATTACTGCTTTGTTGGATTCAGAGTTATAACTGAAATTGAAAAGAACTCAGATTCACAGAATAGTCTGAGTTGGAAGGGACCCACAAGGATTATCCCATTCAACTCTTAACAGAATGGCCCATAGGTGTGTTCAATCCACAGAAAGAAAGAAAGAAAGAAAGAAAGAAAAGAGAGATTCTGCTCAACAGTAAGCTGTGCCTAAATTAAAGCTTAATTTTTCTGTGTAGGTAGAGCTGGTAAGATTCACAACAAATTACCTTTCCTTATGAAGTGGCAAAATGTGAATTCAAATCAGTGTACGTTCTCTAAATCCTAGCTGCATTTGGTGGGAGGTATTCAGATGTTTGGCTTTCTGGCAGTATTGAGTAAATTATTTGAAAGGCATAACATAGAAAACTTTCCTATCCAATACCTAAAGGTTGCCTACAAAAATGGTGTGTCGGGACTCTATCAGGGAGGATAGTGATAGGATATGTTTCTCAATTCAGTATGCCTTTCTCCAGCCCTTTTCTCCCATAACAGTATCCTGGAAGAAGGAAAAGTTGTATTCCGTACAAGAGGGTTTTAGGGATTCCCTATTCTCCTCATCACCTCAAGCTACAACTCTTAATAATATCCCACTGCTTCTGCCTGATAACTGTTCACATCAAGAAATTCGCAGACTTTTACGGGATGATTTTCTTGCTAAAGCCAAGTTTCTCTTATCTCATACAACGCTGATGTTTTTTCCTCACCAACTCCTCTTTTATTACAGGAGAAAGTTTGTAGATTGGGAAGTTGAACACAGGATGTTCTCTGTTGAATAGCCCTCAATTTTTAGGACTATATTACTGCTGTGTTGGATTCAGAGTTATAACTGAAATTGAAAAGAACTCAGATTCACAGAATAGTCTGAGTTGGAAGGGACCCACAAGGATTATCCCATTCAACTCTTAACAGAATGGCCCATAGGTGTGTTCAATCCACAGCCTTGGTGTTAGCACCTGCTCTCACCTGAGATAATCTCAGGGTCTGTGAAGAGAAAGGTTTTTGTATATATCTACAGATCACCTACCTGAACTGACACAGCAAACTTTCACATACATATCAGCCTTTCTTTCATGGAATTTAAGTTTTCTTACCTTAATTAAAAAACTGATACAAAAATTTATAGTGCTTGATCCTCAAGCACTGTAAGTCCTTACAAGACTTTTGATCTATTTTACTGACAACATATACAATCTTTAAACCTCCATAAAATGCAGGCTAAAGAGCTGAAAAAAAATACAGACATTTAAGCAAGACTCAGATTTGGATGTTTTAGCTTTTGTAAACTCTAATTTTTTTCAATAAATAATATTATTTTTTTCTGTTTCTATTACTATTTAAGATCAATGTGGGGTTTATGTATTTTTCCATTACATATAATGTATATATATAAAGTATAGTCCATTATATAAGGTACTGGTCCATGAGGGGACCAGTAAGTAAAGCTAGTAAGAATTTGCATCCAAATATTAAAAATATAGAAGTGGTCTGGCTTAGTAGAGTGAAGAATGATATAGGTTCAAGTGGCTTTCAACTTTTTAGAGCTACAGCTTTGTTGTATATTTTTAATAGTGACAGCATGTTCATTTCATTGAATGATGACATCCTTTAGAAAAAGTGATAGGAAGAGTCATGGAACATTTGAGTATGCACTGCTGATTTGTGGTTGCAGCTCTCGGTGCCTGCAGTGTAACTGCCAAGCAGAATTACTGTATCTGCTGTTTATTACACTCAAATGATTGACCTATGTGAGTCCTCCTTACCTTGAGCACAACAAACTGCTGACTTAGTTCTATCTTCAAGTAAGTAAAACAGTGACTTTGGAGCCAGCTCAACACTGTTAGTCAAACTTGCATCAAATACATTCTCTGCTTCCATTAGAACTGTCACTTGAAAGTAACTGACTGGAACATAAAATAATTGTCTTTTCTTGCTTTCTCCACAAATTGTCCAATCACTTTTTTTTTCCTACAATAGAACGATGACTGGGTAAATTTGCACACACTGCATCCAAAGATGTTTTAAAACATTGACCAAACCACATTTTTGCCATGGGAACATTAATAAATAACACTGGAGATTTCATTATTAATTTAAAGTGGATTTAGAAATGACTGATTACTAATAAGAGTGCATTCTTATGTGCAAAACATCAATGTTTTTACTTCATGTAACTCACAAAATGTTCTAATTTGAAAGAAAAAAACTGGACTGAAGAAAACAAAAATAGAGATGTGGGAAATAAACTTTTTAAATATATGAATATCCTTGTATCACTGAGAGTCATGCTAGTAAATTTCAGAAGATCTGTTAAACTTCACTGAATCTGTCATCATTGGCATACAATATTAGTGAGTGCGTTCAATACACTACATTATGAATTTAGAAGATACGATGTTATAGTAGATAGAACTATATTTACCCAGGAAAAGTCAGCAAATTTTAAGCCATGTGAGATTTGGAAACTACACTTTTAAATGGGAAAGCTACTCTAACTTACTCTGAATTATTAATAAAAAAAGAATATTCAGAATAAGTTTCCTAAGAACCAACAGCTTTGTAAGTGTCCATTAATGGATATAAGCTACATGAATATCAGAGTGCTGACTTGCTTTCAGAAAGGTGAAGGAGGAAGTTGATAGGATGATTTCACATGTTCCCATCCTTCCAGAGTAATTTGGTGATTCTATGGCTCATGGAAGACACAGACATGAATCTGACATTTTGAAGCATTTTATTGTGAAAAATGAAAAGAAATTGTATGGAAACACATAGAAATTAAGTCACCAAAAGTGAAAGAAGAAAGTTGAGCCAGTAATGTCATTTTAATTTTCAGACCATTTTAGTGATCATGTCTGACTTTTTGTGATGTATTGCTATTAGTGACCAAATTAGTATGGTCTCAGAAACTTGCCTTATTAGAAAGATTATCTATAAATTTTACCAAATTCTTGGGGAAAAAAAAGTTACCTAGAGTTGCATATAGTTGTCTAAGATGTTAGATGACAGCATCCTGAAAATGGAGGCTTCTCCTTACTTACACAAGATGACTGATGCTATTATTACTATCAAATCACCTAGGAAAAGGCAATATTTGACCATCCATTGTTTCATCTTTGCAGAGAACTCTATTTTTTCAGCAAGATTCTGTAGGTTCCTATAGTCCCAGCCATTTTCCCAGTGAAACAATACCTATAATAAGTTGAGTTTTCCCAAAATTTCTAACAATTTTTTTTAATATGCAAAAGACTTTTTATATCACTTAAAGAATGTTTCTGGAATTAAACATACCTTTAATGGATGCTAGGCTGTAAATCTCTCTGCAATCAGGAAAAAGACCAAACTAAACCAAACCCTTAAAATTTTGCTCTGCTCTTCAAAAGAATTATAGGTAGGAAAAGAGACCCGAATACAAAACCCCCGAAAACCTACTTTTTAAGAAACCATGCAGAATGATATCAAGATAAGTGTACCACAGTCATTTGTGGAATTTACTCTCAGTCCACTTTGAATTTTACAGCGAAGAAACTAATGACCCTTGTCTGGATTTTCCTCAAAATTTCAAATTTTTAGCAAACTATCTAATGGAAAAATAAAACACACTACTAACCTTTTATTAACTTCACAAACTTTCATTTTTTTCTGTGGTCACAGCTTTTTCTTTGAATCAGGTTTCACCCCTAAAAATGTCACATGATTTATTGGTGTGCATAATTATCAGGAAAACTATATGACAGAATTCTGAAACACCACTGTAGGCCCCCTTTTTTTTTTTTTTGTTTAATTTTTTTAACATATATTCATAAATAGCATAATGGAATTTAAGGATCATGTAGCAGTAATTCATGATATTTTGGTCTGCTGACACCACAAAAAAAGATGCTGGTTGGAAATTTATAAAACTGGAAATTTAGCATTTGGTTTCCAACTTATATATTCAAATCTCACATAGACACAAGGAAATAGCTTATATCACCCTATTTAGTGAGGTAGCTTTGAAAAGAAAAGTCTGATCAGCATTGTTCACACATTCATTCTTGATCATTCTGGCTCATTCAATCAAAAAAGGTTTTAGATTTCCTGATCCTGATACAACTTTGAAGAAAAGAAAAAATTAAAAGCATTGTTTTTCTACTTTTTAATTATATTGGCAAAATCAAGGTACACGGTATGCACTGTAGTCTTTAATAAGGGCAAAAAGTTGTCACAGATGGTAGGTCAGTTCCAGTATATCATAAATTAAACCGTTTAACCCAGCAGTTTAAAGCTTATCACTGTGCATGGATTACTTCTGTGGTTAGAGGAGTAAGACAACTAATAAAATATTTACTCAAATTATGAAGAAAATTTAAAAAAAAAAGTGAGAAATCATTCTTTTAGCCCATGTCACCATGATATTTTATGAAAAATCCTGTGCTAGGGTTTTTCCCTCCTGGGAGATGAGGACCTCAGGAAAGAAATGTAAACAATAACTACCTGCTGCTGTGGAATGCAACAGGTACATTTGTGATTGGTGCATGTTGGTTTTTTTTAATTAATAGCCAGTCACAGATGCAGCTGCATTGGACTCTGAGAGTCGCAAGATTTTGTTACACACACTACTCTATTCTTGTTCTTTCGAGCCTTCTGATGAACTTTTTCTCTCTGTTCTTTTAGTATAGTTTTAATGTAGCATTTTAACATAATATATATCAAAAGATAATAAATTAGCTTTCTGAAATGGAGTCAAGCCTTGTGTCTCCACACATGGGGAGTCCTCAACAAGCCCACAAAACCAAATGCTTCTGAATTCCTTGCTAATGAAGTGGAAAACTATTACTATCAGCAAATAAGCAATGAGACATCATCATTAATACAAAGACAAAGGAAACATTCAGGTTCTGATGAAAACAGGGGAGAAAATTTCCTTTTATAATGTGTGCTTGGATTAGAAGTGTGCCACAGAAAGGGAAAGGGAGTACTCAAACATACCTCCTACTGATTACAATAGGAACTAAAGCAGTTTTTATATAACCAAAGCATTATGGGAGGATTCCATGTGTGAAAATTCTTAAAAAAAAAACTAAGTAAAATTCCTTAAATGTTCTCCAAAGACAAGAGAGAATAATGCAACTGAAAACTTGGAGAGTAAAAGCTATAAATTACTTTTCTTATATGCTATTTAGTGTTTATGATCTGTAGATATTGTTACGTGTGACCTAAACTCTATGATCAAAATCCACATTTCCAGAAACAAAGATTTTGCATAATTGAGGTAATTACCAGCCCCACTGGACTTTGTGACTTCTCTGCCTTTTCTCCTGCCTTATCTGTTCCACTGGGCTCCTGGGATGAAAGCCAGCTGTGTCTGTTGTATGCTCCAACCAGTCACTGGGGGAAGTGGGTATCTTAACTGCTGGAAGTCTTAATGAGTCCTGGTTGCACAGTACTATTTATCTGCCATTGAACAGCTTCAAAATTGCTTTCATGGCCTGATAAGTAGGATCTCCGGATAAATTTTGCAGCAGTAAGCTTGCAAAAGCTGTTCTTCAGGCAATGATTAGAAATTGTCAGCAAATCAATGTATAATGCACAGGTCATGATTATTCTTAACTTAATTTGTCACCTTTCAATACTAGATCAGGAACAAAGCAATAACAGCCACCTAATCTGAAACTAGCAGGCATTTAGAGATAAAGGAGGGATGGAAGGTAGGGTGGGAGGATGGAGAGAACGAAGGAAGGAAGGAAGGAAGGAAGGAAGGAAGGAAGGAAGGAAGGAAGGAAGGAAGGAAGGAAGGAAGGAAGGAAGGAAGGAAGGAAGGAAGGAAGGAAGGAAGGAAGGAAGGAAGGAAGGAAACCTATAATAACTGGACACTTTATTGTTCCAAATACTCAAAATATGGACTTCTTCCTTAAAGAAAAAGAACAATTAAACGTGTACTTTTTTCAATTAATTGGAACAAGAGTTTAAGTATTCTGACATATTTTAAAGAAATATCCTTAAATGTCATGCTTGGCTTGTTCATGTCAGTCATATATCTGGCACCCAATCAAAAAATCTGTTGTTACAGAGGTGGACTGAATTAGGTCTTTTTGTCAAGGTGTAAGGAAATTAAAGCTGCTTCTATAAAAATATTGGGTTTTGTTTGTTTTCTTTTTTCCTAAAACTGATATTCCATTGCTTCCCCAAACTCAGTGCATAACATTATAGGATTTTATTATACTGTGAAATGTGCTGATATTAAAAAAAAATACAGATTGTACTTGCACAGTAATAAAGACACCTTCATTAGTATTCAGATGAGTTTTATAATTAAAGTCAATATCCTTTCTGTGAATGTCCAAATGATAAGTGCAATTATAAAGATTGCATTAATTTTATGAACAGCTGTGCAAAATTCATAACATCATGCCAATCCTGATGTTTTGCCAGCTTCTTGCTTTTGAGAGTGATTAAAGGATAAAAGTAGGAAAATACTTTGTTTTGGTAAATATATGTGTCTTTTAAAATACACAAAAGGGATGGGGAGAGTAGCTCAGTTTGGAAATGCGTAAACTTATCCAGATCTGAAAGTGCTGAAATTGATCCCTTGAAGTGTACTTTGTGCTACAGAATGCCATAATAATTCATTATGGGAGATTATTGCTCTGTATAAGACAGACAAACATGGTAGACTGCACAAGTTAATTTACAGTCTTGGAAGGAGTCCTGTTTTGTTTAGATAGTTACTGAATGATCTTTTGAGGATATTGAAAAGACTGATTCTTTTCACAGTCTGCAAATAGGGAAAAAGCTGCAATATATTTTGTCCACAGAGTCAATTACCTGGAATTACAAATTTGGCCTTGACAACTGAAAGAATGTTGATTTATACAATAACTCTTAACTTTCAGACCCATACATGAAAAAAATTATCTTCTAGCTATCATTAGGAATGTTTCTTTTCTGTTTATGCTTAGGTATTTGCTGCTCTTGGGTATTTTGTAGGCTCTGGTACTTGAACAGCCCCTGCACAGTACCAAAAGATATGGCATGGAACACAAAAAGGAAGCCAATACTTCCGTGGCAGGCAGAAGCCAGATGGAATTCTTGAGGGAACCTCAGGTTAAGCTAATAACCTATGTTTATGACATTAAATTCTCTGACTCATTACTCAGAGGCAGTATTTGATCCTTTGACTTCAACATGGCAGCTTAGATTGTTAGAAATATCTTAATGCAGATCGGCCTTCCATTACAAAAGCACAAGGTTATAGGCCCTGTATTTTACCTGTATGAGGCACCTTGAAATATCAATATTAGTTGAATATGAAGACCTTAAGGCAAATGGATAACTAAGTTTGCCTTTACTTACTTTGTTGTCTGCTCAAGTAAAATCACTCCAAAACATTGCTACAAGCAAAATGTATGTTTTCTGACATCATAACTGTCACCAATAGAACTCAGAAAAGGCTGAAAAGAAATATTTATGGAAAAGGTATGAAAGATCTTCCTTAGAAATATTCTCCTAAAGGATATTTTTTGTGAAGTCACTTTCCTAGTTTCCAAGAATGTGCTTCAGCAATGATATCTTGCACATGAATTTACAGCAACTATGGTTTTAATCACAGGGATAAAAAACTGAATATAAATAATTATTTTAATTTGATGCATCATTCAAATGATGCAGTCATTGTCTTGTATTATATAATATTTTATTAAACATATTGCAATATTTTAAACAACTTCGTTACATGTTAATACTTCTTTTTTCTCTTTCGCATATTTTGTTTAATTTCTGTTTCTCTGAAATAATAATATTGACAAAAGAGAGTGCGTAACAACTCTGTCTATCATGAAACCTGTTAGCGCACAGATTGTAAACTCAAAGACAGTAATGGAGCCTCTGAAGCTTTATAGTGTCAGAAGCTTGCTGCACATGCACATTAAATTCATGTGCTGAAAGGCCGTGTGATTTTATGTTGAATAATATCCCTATTCATATGTAGTAGCTGTTTTTCTTAACAAGATGGCTTTTGTATTTTTCCTACTAAGACTTATGTTTTAAGTGGTCTATGAGTTATAAGGGTATAGAAGATAATTTGAAGCAGCTAATTTCTAATTTTGTTTCTGTTTAAGCAGCTTACCAACCAGCAGCTGCATTGGATTTAACTTCTTGAAAGATCACACTTGTTTTACATTAAAATAATTATTCAAGCTATGTCCAAATTAAAACAGTTTACTGCTACAGTGACAGACTATCTAAGCCATGCAGCTTACAGAGTTTTTTCAGATGTTCTCTACCTCATTCTTGCTGTAGTGCAGATGTTTAATGTTTAAAAAAAACAGATAGGTACAAAACAAAACCCTGTACTTCTGACTGCAACACATTCCAACCATCTGGTGGAATACATCAAATATTTAAGCATGCATAGCAATATCACACAATGTGACAGAAGGAAAAAAAAAGGGTATAAGAATGTCATTCCTTTGAAAATACCTTTATATGTGGTATAATTCAACTGTCATTGAAGTAAATGATAAAGCCAGTATTGAATTTCATAGGACATGTTTCTCATATAGCAGATTTTCTTCACAATGCACTTTAGAAATGTGGAAATGAAACTTCAGGAGAAACTATTTCTAGTTGTAATATGTTTGCAACTATGTAAATCACTGAAGATACTGAGGATCTATTATAAAAATACAGCTTGATGTAGCTAAACAGCACTAATCTTTAAATTGAAAGATACATTCTTGTTCATCACACTAAATTTCTTTTCTGTATTCCTAACATATGCCTGTTCTTTCACAAACAAAAAGATAATTCTGGAAAGCATCTCCAGCACCACACTACCCACTAGTGACATGGGTCTTAGATATCAGTACTTACACATTAGCATCATTTTCTGTAATATTCAGTTCCATTAAAAATTAGAGGAGTATTCACAAAGTTGACTTTCATTCTGGGAAAGTGTTGTGATCTTGTTATTAAAATTTTTAGAGAGATGACTCTCCCTGAATTAAGGTACAAAAAAGACCATATAATTAAGTTAATATTAATGGATTTTATTTAACAGTGAGCTAGAGAAAGAGAGAGAGAAAGAAACAGAAAATAAGGGAGAGCGAGCAGAGAGAAAGAGTGACAGAGAGAAAATATCATCACTGTGTGGATCCCTATGATGTCCCATTGATCCTCTTCTTCTGGTCTTCTTGGGGGTGACTGTCCTGAACACAGAGTTCTGTGGATTAATACATGTTTGGGCCAGGTGAAATGCCCAGGTACCTCCTCTGGGTGGGACAAAAATCTGACACTGTCTCTTGCACCAGATGTTGAATCTGTTGCATTCCTTTGCATCATATGCAGTCCTGTGGCGCAAGACCTCAGGAATTCCAATTAGAACAAAGTGTTCCAGTTGACATTAGCTTGAAAAATATCTGATATGGAATAGCGCTTTTTTAGAGTTTTTTAAAATTGTCTAGGTTTATAATGCAAAAGTTAGAAGTGTCTCTTGGACAGATATATACTCTGAATTTGAAAATAATATATTAACACAAGTATAGCTGCAGGTACACATGAACCTTGTTCTCTTCATTGGACTGATCACATTCCATTTTGATATTCAAAATAAGTCACCTTTGATTCTTTCTTTTACTTTAAGAGAGAACCGAAACATTTCAACATAACTGGAACTTTCTGAGGAGTCTGAAAATGCTCAGGATGGTTTGAAAAGGCTTATTGCAGATACATAGCCTTGATATTGTGCTCCAGGTTTATAAAACATTAAATTAAATGATTAATTCATAACTATTGCACATTTGATCATTGATATAAAGGTACAAATGTTCAAAGTAAGCTTTGATAAAATGGATACCAATTCCATAGTTGTTATAGTCTGTTCTCTTTCAGTTGCTCTTTTTAATAAGTCCTGCATTACGAATGCACCTATTATACATAATAATATAAGGACACTAATAATAACATGCAATGACACTAAAGTATGAGTAATAGCCTTTCATATAAGTGTAAAATAATATTCTGCAAACTTGGTTAACACTGAAAAGTAATTCACAGCCAGTGCTACCATTTCTGGCTCTTCCTAATCCAAAAGATGTTTTTTTATGACTCTGAAGAGAAAAACACAAGTTGGGGGTTTTTTTCTACTTTTGCACACTTTATAATAGATTGTTATTGATTTCATTGTGTAAGTGGTATTCTTGCACAAACTTGTGTGGTCCTTTATAAAGTACAATCTACTCCAGACAAAAATAAAGCAGAAGTCTGGAGTAATGATATTAGCCAAAACTGAAAAATCGGATTCTATGATTGTAATATTATCTCTTGTAAAATGAATGCTTTGAACTGTAACTCTATCAAAATAGAGCCAGAATTTTATCAGTGCTTTATTGACTTTATATAATCTAGAAAGAGAAGATAAATCATAGCTTCAACAAGCATGACCCTTTTAGCCCAGCATACCAATATTCACAACAAATTTTTTATGCCATACATAAAAAAATCTATACTTCACCCCAAACTTTGAAAACTATACTAGGAACCCAAATCTGCCTATCAATATTTTATCTGCATGGAAACATAAGTGGCTAAAAAAATACAACCATCTTTTCATACTTTTAAAATTGCAGAAGTTTGCTCTTATGAAAGTTGTAATAAGTATTTAATTAACTCTTTTTATTCCACAGGAATTTTCAGCCATATTTTGCATCGATGAGCTAATGGACTGTCTTGAGACAATGGACCAGAATGAAAACGGGTGAATAATTGGACCTTCACAATTCAGTATTTGGCTGCTTATTAAAAGTGGTAATCTCAAATACGTTTAGAAGTTTCCTCTTACTATATCTTTACTAGCTGATATTTCTTAATGTGTTAATCAACACAAACAGTTGCAGTTCCAAAGTGTCTTTGCTTCAGAAGTGATCAGTTTATGCATACATAAGACATATAGAAACCGATCCCTTCTCGTTTACTCACTTTTTTACTCATTTACTCACATTTATAGAGGTCAATTAAAGCCGCTTCTGCAGCAAAGGTCACATTAATCCTTTGCATGTTGTTAAGATATTTAAGAGATATTTCACATGTAGTTTTGTTATACCGATAACAAGAAGTTATGTACGTGTGGTGGATAGCTGGATTACAAAAAGTAAACAAAAATAATGATTCAAGAAAAACAAAGACACAAATAGTTTCTGCTGCTACAGGTCAAAATGACACTGGAAAGATTCTTGCAATAGAGACTCCCTTTACCACCAAATGGATACTGACAAGTGAGATTTAATTTCCTATGCATGTGTTAACCTATTCCAATATCTCAATATTTTCCCCTGCCTTTATCAAATATTTTCTCTGCATATTAAAAAAAATATGATGTATAAATGATAATTTCCATCCTTAAGCATGGACTTTGACAATTTGCCTAGTGTGCTTTGATACTGGACTATACTACATAATATTTGGTTCTGTTGCTTTGAAAGAACTGTATATGTTCTCATGGAACTTTTCGTTCTTTTTCAGAGGTTGCTTGGGATCTGCACATCATACAATCCTCTCTGATCATGACTTTTGTTTTCTTCCATCCAGAATATTAAAGTGTAAAGGAGTTAAAATTGGTAGCACATTTGTCATGTTACCTCAAATGCTTCTCTTATGTAAGGCCCTGTTGAACAATGAAGATAAGGAAAGCAGAGAGTTCATACATACTTCTGACTGCCGGTGAGATAGATTTATTATAGAAAGCTCCTGAGAGACCAATTAATATCACCAGGTTGTCAAAATAATATGTGTACCATGAAAAATACAGGCAGCCCATCGACGCACAGTTAAAGTAAGGTCACTGAACACAAGAGCACTAAGGGACAAATTTAGTCAGAATGGAGTAAAAACTGAGCACTAATTAAATGAAATTGTGAAACACTCAAAATAGCAAAATACTGCCTAATCTAGAACTGCATTTTCTAAAGATGCACTCTTTTTGCTAAAGAAGTACCACAATTAAACACTGAAAAGGCAAGATTTAATATTATTTCAACAAAGCTTGCTACTTCCTATCTGTGAGCATGGTCAAAATTCAGAAATGAAGATGATAAGTTTTAGCTTAGATGATTCAAGTAAGACTTCATCATTTTGTATTACAAAAAAAGATATTGTCAGATGCAGACACCTCCAACTTTCAATTGTGATCCCCAGGGTTCTCTGTTCAGACAATGCTGTTCAACTATGAATTTTATTTATCAGTGTCCTAGGATTATAAACTAGTTAACTGAGATTTGAGATAGGGGAGGGGGTAAAAGATTGCTTGATATAATGATAGCAAAATCATATATGACCTATAATTTTGCCTTTGTCATTGTCTAAATTATTTGAAGTAAAAGCATAGGAGCAGTGTCTATACTGTGTTAAAATCCTGAAACAGTAGATGGCAAAGTTAACTGTGTTCTCTGATTTACCTTCCCAAACCTGTGATAACATCTGTAAAATATCCATGAGTGGAGCAGTGTGCTGTATGAGGGCAGATGGACTTAAGATGCTTACAGACTCCAACTGACTACAGTCCAGAGATGCTTCTACCAAGAAACATACTTAGATGGTCTCCTCGACCTGCTAACTGAAATTGGCATGCACATATCCAGTCATATATTACAAGGATGAGCACAAGCTCATACTTTGATGTGTGCTTTCCAATCACATCTGTGAAAAAAACCCAAAACAACAAAACTTATAAATAAGTGTGCACACAAAGTATCTCCCATGGCAAATATAAACCCAACAGTAAAGCTGACCTAGGTAGATGCCATCTGTGAAGAAAAAAAACTCTTTGCATGGTTTAAGGATTTGACATAAGCTTAACTTAAAATTCTACTTCTTGTACTTTATCTGTCATTTTTCTGCCACTTAATTGATAAAGGAAGTTTTTAACAGATTGGAATGTTGTAAGAACAAACACAATTAATTATTGGGGGTGTATTTTATTTTAGTAGCATTTTGTGTATATATGCCTAAGTAAATGTAAGTCTTCATGATAGAAGATGTTTTTTTTGTTTCTTTGTTATCATATTGGATATTAGCTTTCAACATTATACATTTAAACACTTAAAACTGTGTTTGACACCAGTGTGATCTTCAGATGGGCATCTGTATGAGAGAGGAAGTTTTGCCCTATCCCTTTTTGAGAAGTAAAGTTCATTGAAGCAAAGCCAAATAGGAGTAGAATATACTAAGAAAAAGGCTGTCATGAGCATAAACATCCTCTCCTTGAGTAACTGCTAGCTTATGTGAATATAATAGACTTACAGTTGTCAGAGACATTCATTAACCTTTGCAATGAAGAGTGAGTACTTCCCAAAATATTTAGATATCCTTGTGTACACAAGCAAGTAACTTCATGTCTCTGTCTAGAAATCAAAATTTTTTCAAGTTTTATCTCTATATCAACTCTGAAATGTTGTTTTGAGGGTGTTTGTTTTGAGAACATAGAGTCAGCTATCAGGTGAAAATGTCTGTAATTCTGAAAAACTGTGATAACTGTATACCAGTGGTTTATGATTCAGGGTAATTTATTTTCCATTATGATATAAAGAAAAAAATTGCTAGATGGCTGTATATATAACCTATAGTTGGGGAAAGGAAGATGGCTTTTAGAAGTAAATGTGTTTTCTCACAAATCTTAAGCTTTCTAGAATGCATATCAAATATGTGAGTAAGCATAATATGGTTAATAAAGTTAGTTTCCAGGCAGATTTTGACAAAGTTCCTCACCGAAGGTTTTTAAGAAGTCATTCAAGACATAAGAATGATGCCAATTGGCTGCTCAAATAGTTGGTTTAGAAAAGCAGAATCTTATAAATGGTGCAGAATCTTATAAATGGTCAGTTTTTGATATGAAAGGATCATATTGAGTTCTGCAGCAAACTAGGCTGCAATCTGTATCATTCAATGTGTAAATGACAAGAAAATTGAAGAAAAAAGATTTTTGATGAAATACAGGAATGAGAGCTGATTTTGAACAACTTCAGGAGGACTAAAGACTGAATAGTTGGATGATATAATTATGTCTAGACTAATATAAAGTGACACTTCCAAAAAATAATATTAATTTAAGAAATCTTATGGAGGACATTGAACTATATTCTGCTGTTAAGAATCAAAAACTTAGTAGTATGAAACTGTTAACGAAATATGCAGTACCAATCAATACCTGTAAAATTATTAAGAAATTAATTCTGCAAAAAATGGAAAATACTGTGATGTAGATTAGTATATCCTGGGTTTATTCCTACCTGGAATACAGAGTTTATATCTGCCTCTGTATATTAAAAATATATATAGGAGAATTGGAAGAGATTTGGATAAAAGTAATTACGGTATTCAGATATTGTCTTTTATTTAGGAAAAAATGTGTAATATTCTTAACATAAAGTTGTCTTTAGTCTGGAAAAAGGAGACAACAAAACAGAATTATTATAGAGGCCTACAAACTCAGATATGGTAGGAAAATAATAGATATGGATTAAATATTCACTATTTTTTACAGTACAGGCTCAAGAAGTGTTAAGTGAAGACGATAAGAACTTGGTTTATGAAAGAAATAAACAGCCAGTACATCACAATACAGGCAGATGTCCTGGGGAATTCTTAGCCTTCTGAGTGCTGAAGTATGGGCTAAAAGATCTCATGGACCAGAGTCTTCCCTAGCCATCCATTTATAACTACTTTTCTTAATGGTTGTCACCTTAGACATAATTCTGTGCTTAATGTAATTGAAGGATCTTCTTGATGGGAGCAGGCATAAAGGTGACTTTGTCATAGTGCAAAAATCACTGACAGAAAATGTCTGCTAAAACAGTGACAGAAGAAGAAGTCTGCCAGCCTGGATACTGCCAGAGATGTTAGACTGAGAATCTGGCCTGAGAACATCATGCATCCTTAAGAACTGTAGCTCATTTCTTTGAAAACAAGATACTATCACTAAGAGAAAACACAAAAAACTTGCACCAGGAAGTTATAGAATCCCAGAATACTCTGGTTTGGAAGGGATATTTAAAAGCCATCTAGTCCATCTTCTCTCAAAATGAGCAGGGACATCTGCAACCAGATCTGGTTATTCAGAGCCCCATCACACATGGCCTTGAATGTTTCCAGGGATGAGGCACTCAACACCCCTCTGGGAAACCTGCTCCTGTGCTGTTCCTGTGTTTCACCATCCTCATTGTAAAAAACTTCTTCTTTATAACAAGTTTGAAGGCATCCTTTTTTAGTTTAAAACCATTACCTCTTTCTCTATCACTACAGACCCTGTTAGTTATTATCTGAAAAGGTGATAAATTATAATAAAATATAGAATATAGTGACATCTCTGAATGGAACAAATGAAACAAGACAGAAGGCAATAAAACTGATCTATCATTGTCAGATGATATATTAGATATTTTTATTTTTATAATACTGAGTTAATTTTTATTTGACACAAATTACTGGTATTGTTAAGAATTTTTACTAGAAGATTATAATGATTTTAAAGTTCATTGGAATCAGTGAAGGGTTTTCTATTGTCTTCAGTGAAATTTAGAATAGACTTCTTGTCTTAATGAAAATATCAGTTTGCTTTTTAAATGAAAAAAATATTTTAATAATATTGGTGCTCTTTTTTTATTCATTTGTTTTTTCACTCTGGTCTCAAACTTTAAAAAAACATATGTTCTTTATTCACATGACAATGACTGTATTAATTACTGTTTCAGGCATAAAAAAACTTGTTGATACATAGGCCTGATCAGAAACTGACATTTGAACAGTTAAATTGAAATTATGACCCGTTTTTATAGATTAACTTGCACTAGTGTTCCCTTTTTATTTTGCTTCTTAGTGAAGATTTGGAGTTAATCTGATTTATATTTTTCTCCCTGCACAAGCAGCCACAAATTAGTGATGGAATAATTAGAAGAAATTATGGCAGTATCTATTCAGATTCATCTTCCCCTGAAAATTCCTTTTCCCCTAAAGCACAACCTTTAAAGTGATCTCTCAAGTTCTGTTTTCTGATTTAAGACAGAACTGTAAACAGTTAAAACTAACCAAAGTTTGCAATTCAAAGAACATTCTGGCATCTTCTATTTTTTGTAACTGCTAGAAATAATGACTAGAGATTAGTTTGTAAGGAAAGGGAATATGAATTTGTGGTTAGACTGAGATGAACCCCAGGAGTAGTTTACATGAAATGTAAGTTATTTGTCTCACCTTCCAAAAGGGAACTGATCTTGGTTACCAGAAGAAATATGAAGACTTGGTAAAGTGTTGCACAACTAGAACCTCTTTAGGATTGTATTTTTGTCAAAATAATGAAGGAATTAATAAAAACATCTTAGTTTTAATAAACTTGCTCTGAACTGACTTCAATCTTTTTTCTATCGTTCTGGCAGTACAATACCAAGTGGGTTATGATTGAAGCCCTCCCTGAAGAAAAGCAAACAGGAGACTGCCATCTTTGGGAAGTGAGTTCATATGGCCTCAAAAGCCAGCAATGATACCTCTGTCTAGATTGTCACTATACCTGCTCCTTTGTCTGGATAGTGATGACACCTGTTCTATCTCCATTGTCACATCTACTTTCTCTTTTATTGTCTACTCAGTTGTTTCTAATTATTTTATTCCATTTTCTTGTAATGTCTTTTTACCCACAATCCTCCTTTCCCCTTTTCATTCTTTTTTTTTATTAGTGTTTTACCTATCTGTCATGATTATTTCTAGAAGCAGTACTTTGAAATGCTGATTTATCTCAGCAGATAAAAGTTATGTTAACTTTTCAGATTCAGTAGCATTTAAACAGTGGTATAAATTTCTTTAGGAATACTATGCCTTGTTCTTAGTTCAAATTCAAGTTGCCATCTATCTTTCTGAAAATTAGATGTGTGCAGTCACCCTGTCTACACATAATTCTTGTATCTAATGGAATAAGTTTGAAATTCTATGAAATGGTGTACCTCTCTTCCTCAAAATTCAGTCAGGTAAAATATTTTATGTGAGGTTATGTGTCAAAAGCTCATCCACAAAAGAGCACAGAGAGACAATGACAGATGCAGGAGTTCTGATTGCAGGGCCATCACAGTGACTCATTTAAAGCCCATCACCATAAACCCAGGAAAGCACAGGGACAGAAAACACAAACTGAGGACTCAGATGAAGGGATACTCAGACTCCTACCAAAGTGGTGTCAAAGGCAAAGGAAGAATCAAGAGTATTGATTGATTTGAATAATGCCAAGAGTGAATACTTTTTTAATTGAAAAAAACATTCATTTATTCCACTCTTAAACTGGAAACACAAACTTAAGGGCTGTGTGCTTCTACTTTGAATTTTATGTGTATCTCATTGTGGAAAAAACAAAATTCTTGGGCCATTTACAATCTCTGTTCAGCTTATTAGGCCATTAATCAATAGTTTAGACAATTCAATGATTCTACACTTGTGTGAAGTTTTAAGAACAGCTTTATATAAGATGCACTAAAACATGCAGAGCAAAACTTTCACTGAAAAATTCTTCTAAGTAAAGAAATCCTGTGAATGACATAATCTAAGCCTTAAAATATATTTGGTTTCTCTCTGACTTATGACAGAGGATGAAGTAAATGTGACAGAGGTCCTTTTCAAAACTTGTTGCACTTTAGTACATTTTAAAGAGGAGTTGAACTATTTTCTCATTTAATTCATTAAAAGAGTTGTTTGCCAGTTCCTTGAAAATCACACCTTAGTTGAAGAATAAAGCTAAAGAGTTCATAGCACTATAAATATTTCTGAAGTTATGAATGCTGTCTTTTGCTCTGCAATTTAGAATCTCCACCAAAAAGAATCATTAACAATTCCAACCTTGTTACAAAAAGGGTGAGACAAATGATCTTTGTACAGCCTGATTAGGTACAGCACTTCGTGTACATCTTGAAAAACTCCTAATTTTCACAGGCTCTTCAACTAATTTGTCTAATAGAAAAAGATTGGATATCCTTTGCTATACTTCTGCACTTCTAGATATTTATGTTATTAATCAGATGACTATTACATTAACATGATAATTCAAAAAAATGTAAAGCTTTTTCTCCTATTTAATTTTCCTTTTATTGTGTGGTTTCAGCTGCATATTTCTAAATTTCTTTTACTTTTTCTTATCAAAAGAAAATTCTAGAATTATGGATGTTCTTCTGAACAATATTGTGTACTGTCGTTATTCCTCTATTGCATATGGATTGATGGAAATAATCCACACATTCATTTCACTGGACCTTAATGGAAGAATGGCTAATATTCTGTATTGCTCCCATACAGACTCTTCCAGGCCTCTAATGACCTCCTGTATTAAAAACAAACAAACAAATACACACACACACACACACACACACACACACAAAATCTTCTTGTTTCAAGGATTTCACCATCTAAAATAGTAATGAATACAACTCTGAGAAAAAAAAATGGCAAAAAGGAAGGAAAGTGTTTTGATGCTTGGAATGGAGCATTAAATCTGTAGTTAATCAGAAACAGAATTTACATTTGCTATACCCTAGTTGAACATTCATGGCTTAATCCATATTCTATTGCTCCCATCCTCAGCATAAATGTTGTGGAGGACATAAAGGTTACATGTTACTCTAGCAACCAGAAATGTATGACGCAGGACAGGCAGAACACCTATCTTTTCTAAGCACAGGTTTATATTGCACTATAAAATCCAGGATATGAAGTATTTGAAAACTTTAAAAGATATTCCCTTTATTATTTCAGTACTCCCCATGATTGTTTCTTTAGGTTCTGAAGAAAGGTAGGAACTAAAGTGTATTAGGTAAGTTCATTCAAACATCTCCTTGAAAGATCTGCCCACAGCAAAACAACCAAGTTACCATTTGTATAATTCTGTAACCAGCTACTTTATCTACATAATGGAAAGCCCCCCTACCTCTGTCAAACCCCCATTACTCCTGGGTCACCTAATCCATACTTCAAAAAGTCTCTCTGAATTTGAGAGACTTTCATTCCCATCTTATCTTCTTTGCTGCGTGTCTCATTCACAAGTATTGATGTATTCTCACAAAGTATTGACAGGGAAACACAGCAAACAACTCAAAACCAATTACTTGACGATAATTAAGATCATTATAGTAAAGGACATTGTCACACTCATCTTCCACTAAGTGATAGTCAGTACAGATGAATATTTGGAGGTGTTATTTTATTTTTATGAGATTCCTTGAGATTCCTGACCACTGAATTAAGTCAATCCTGTCCATTTAATAATATAAATGAACCAGGACTCCCTCTGGTTCAGTATAAAAAGTCATATAACTGACGGAGCATGTCCAGATAAGGCCACTAAATTGGTCAAAGGGCTGGAACACCTCTACCACAAAGACTGAGAGAGCCTGAAGAAGAAAAGGCTTCAGGGAGACCTTACAGCACCTTTCCAGTACCTAAAAGGACCCTATAAGATAGCTGGACAAAGACTTTTTACAAAAGCATGTAGAATATGATAAGGGGGAATGGCTTAAGCTGAAAAAAGGTAGGTTTAGATTAGGTGTTAGGAACAAATTCTCCCTTGTGAGAGCAGTGAGGCACAGGAAGAAGCTCTTCAGAGAAGCTGTGGATGCCCCATCCCTCAAAGTGCTCAAGTCAGTGTTGGATGGTGCTTTGAGCAACCTGGTATAGTGGAAGGTGTCCCTGTGCACGGCAGAGGAATTGGAACCAGATGATTCTAAAAGGTTATATAATTCAATGATTCTATAATTTTTTTTTCAATATAACCTTTCTGAACATTCATCTGGCAGACTTCAATGAGGAAAATCAAAATGAGTTTGTAAGGAGGAAGAATTTCTTCATTAACAAATAATGTGTTTGAATTAGATTTCCTTTCTAAAATTATTTTTCCACTTGTTATATACATAGGAACAAGTTTATGGTCTTCATGATTGAATATATTACACTATTAATATTTTTAAAATTACACTTAAACTCTTATGGCTTGGTTCTTAAAGATATCACAATACATCAATATGGATTATGAAAAATACACAGATAATTATCAAAATAACTGTCTTCTAAAAAAAAATCTTACAGTAGCTTGCAGAAGCTCATGAGTATTTAAAAATTTATGCTGAAATGAAATTCAGGCTGACTTTAGGCATTCCTTTCCAAATATTTCCATTTTCAATCTTACCCACCACCATCCTTCTCCTCCACTCTTCCTGCCCTTGATCAGTCCCTATCTGTGGGGGAAATGTATTAGCAACGCTTCTGACTGAATAATGAGCTCTGCAAGACATAAAATTTATAACAAAATTCAGGTGCAAATAAAGCTTTGGTCACTCCCAAGTGGAAGAAAAGTAGAAAAAGGAGAATTACAAAATTGAAGTTGGAATTTTAATGTCTACTTAAAATTTACATTAGGTATCCAATCTTTCTTTGAAAAATCATCCTGCATAAGTACTTGCAATTTTTCAGATTATGAAGACTTTAAGATTAAGTCCTTTTCAAGGACTTTCAGTTTTCATTTCATATTTCTCCATATTTTTATGGCATTTATTTTCTTTCCAGCTATAGATCTTTACAGCTGTACAGCTCTCCAAAATGATGATTCAACAGTGATCCCAAAGTGCTGAGTTGTAAATGTATCTGTTGAACTATTTTATTCTTCAAAGAAAATTGTCTGTTCTTAAATATTTTCCTCTAGAGAGGTGACTAAAATTTTTGATTCTGCTTCTATAACAAAGATCAAATGATGTTATGATTACACTAATAATAGAAATGATGAATGATAAATGTAATTAAATGGTGAAAATTTATGTAAGTGTGCCTAAACATCACAATATCTTCAATTTTTTGTCAGATGACCAATAAAGAAGTAAAAATTCTGTGATACCACTAAATAGTCCTGAAAATAAATACATTGAGACAAATTTAATTGTAGAGTTTATATCAGATAGTAAGTTAGTGTTTAAAGGTAAGTAGATAATACTGAAGATTTAAGTGACTCAGAAAGTCTGACTCATTTAACTGGGATAATTTATGACATTAATTTGAAAAAAAATCTTATCATTGCTCAGAAACATCTTTCAAATATGCCACTCTTCTCAATACATCAAAATTAATGTCTATGTCTTTTCATATGCATTTTTCCAAGTTTTTGCTTACTCACAAAAGGATCTAGAGGTGGCAGTTTATTTTTCAGGGAAAATTTAACTGTGGCACAGGGAAAATTTTCCCTGTGTTAAGAACCATGTCTGTATTTGCCAAGCAGGACATTTGTACTCCAACAGCTAGATATCCTGCATGCAGACCAGCAATTAAATCCATATCAAGACCAGTAATTTTGTGCACATATCAAAATTACCTGATAGTATGATAAGGTAGGTTAGATAGCTCTTAAAAAGTATCATAGTATCCTATTTTAATTTTTAGTTTTTTCTATTTATTTCTGTTTTTCTTCTGTTAATAAAAGCAGTCACCTTATAGTTTCAGCTAATGTTCTTTCTTCTAGGTGATTTAGACTTTAGCATTTAAAGATGAGCACTCTTTTTTCCTCTATTGGATACAAGAATTTCTCCAATCAGGACAAAAATTTTGCTTTAAGTACATGCAGTGTGTTCATTTTGAAAACTGGGAAGAAACACCAATGAAGTGTATGTTATGGTAATTTTGCCAATGCATCTATTAATGTAGTGGGTTAAGCACTGGCCAAACTCCAGTGCACCCACTAAAATTATTTATTCATTTTCTGCTGTGCAATAAGGATTAGGAGTAGGGCAAAAACAGGCTCAAAACTTTAAAGGGATAAAAGGAAAACTTTATTAACAGAACTAAAAGAAGACTAATAAGAATCAGAATAAACCTTCAAAACTCTTCTCCTACCCTCACCTCCTCTTTCCATTCCCACTGACAATGTGAAGAGACAAAATCTGAGACCAGTCATTTTACCACCCCTAAAATAGTTTTTCTTCAGTTCACCTAGGGGGAGGAGTCTCCCCTGCCATGCCATAGGGACGTTTCCACAAGAAACATTTCTCTCATGGCTTCAATGTCAAAGTGAAGCAGCTATCCAGGAGATAGAAATCTCACTATGTCCCTTCCCTCCACTTACAGCTTTCTCCGCAGCTTTTTTTAAGGCCTCAATCTTTAGCTAACAGGATAGAACAATAAGCTGTTCAGAAACAAATGTTCTCTTCATCTATCTCTGAGATTATCTTCGTCTCTGGGAACAGAGGTCATCCTCTTCTCTTCTGGGGGCAAAGAGTCTTCATCACTCTTATCTCTCTGTTCAAGTTTCTCACTGGATCAGCTATTTCAGCATTTGCTTGCTTCAGCACGGGTGCCTTTGCTCATGTTTATGGTTTGAATGCTCCATCCCTCCAGGCTTTTTATGAATTACAGGGAGATTTTGGCATATTATAGTTCCATCACCATGGTTTTGCAAGAGAATTTCAGCCTAAAACTAAGGCATCTCCTCATTCTCCTTCCATCTAGGATTTAGCTCTTCTTTTTTTACTGATGTTGGTGTCTCTATGCTGTTCTCTTCTCTTCTCATGCCTTCATCTTTCCTTTTCTCTCACTCGAGAGAGGATCAATGTCTGTACATTTCATCTATGCACTGAAAACAGTTAATATTTTATCCCAGCCTTGCATTAGAAAATGGCTTTTTGCTGTTGGACACATATGCCGGGCAGAGGCCAGAGCTGTTCACAGGGGAGGATTTTTCGGCAGCGGCACTGGGGGGCAAGCGGCTAGGATGGATACAAGAATTTCTCCAATCAGGACAAAAATTTTGCTTTAAGTACATGCAGTGTGTTCATTTTGAAAACTGGGAAGAAACACCAATGAAGTGTATGTTATGGTAATTTTGCCAATGCATCTATTAATGTAGTGGGTTAAGCACTGGCCAAACTCCAGTGCACCCACTAAAATTATTTATTCATTTTCTGCTGTGCAATAAGGATTAGGAGTAGGGCAAAAACAGGCTCAAAACTTTAAAGAGATAAAAGGAAAACTTTATTAACAGAACTAAAAGAAGACTAATAAGAATCAGAATAAACCTTCAAAACTCTTCTCCTACCCTCACCTCCTCTTTCCATTCCCACTGACAATGTGAAGAGACAAAATCTGAGACCAGTCATTTTACCACCCCTAAAATAGTTTTTCTTCAGTTCACCTAGGGAGAGGAGTCTCCCCTGCCATGCCATAGGGACGTTTCCACAAGAAACATTTCTCTCATGGCTTCAATGTCAAAGTGAAGCAGCTATCCAGGAGATAGAAATCTCACTATGTCCCTTCCCTCCACTTACAGCTTTCTCCGCAGCTTTTTTTGAGGCCTCAATCTTTAGCTAACAGGATAGAACAATAAGCTGTTCAGAAACAAATGTTCTCTTCATCTATCTCTGAGATTATCTTCGTCTCTGGGAACAGAGGTCATCCTCTTCTCTTCTGGGGGCAAAGAGTCTTCATCACTCTTATCTCTCTGTTCAAGTTTCTCACTGGATCAGCTATTTCAGCATTTGCTTGCTTCAGCACGGGTGCCTTTGCTCATGTTTATGGTTTGAATGCTCCATCCCTCCAGGCTTTTTATGAATTACAGGGAGATTTTGGCATATTATAGTTCCATCACCATGGTTTTGCAAGAGAATTTCAGCCTAAAACTAAGGCATCTCCTCATTCTCCTTCCATCTAGGATTTAGCTCTTCTTTTTTTACTGATGTTGGTGTCTCTATGCTGTTCTCTTCTCTTCTCATGCCTTCATCTTTCCTTTTCTCTCACTCGAGAGAGGATCAATGTCTGTACATTTCATCTATGCACTGAAAACAGTTAATATTTTATCCCAGCCTTGCATTAGAAAATGGCTTTTTGCTGTTGGACACATATGCCGGGCAGAGGCCAGAGCTGTTCACAGGGGAGGATTTTTCGGCAGCGGCACTGGGGGGCAAGCGGCTAGGATCTCAGCAGCCAGGCTAGGACTCAGGGGCAACATGCCATGGGCCAATTGCTTCTCGTCCCCCTGCCTGGCAGCTGTGGGAAAACTGAACAGGGGCAGAATTTCAGCCTCACTGCACAGTGCCCAGCCCAGCGGCAGAGCCTGCCCAGCCCGGCCCAGAGCCCAGCAGGCCCGGCCCAGCCCAGTGACTGCGGGCAGGGCTCCGCAAGGGCCCACGGCTGGGCTCGGCCTTCCCCTCCTCTCTCCATGCCAGAGGCCAGGCCGCAGGGGCCTGGTGCCGGCCGGCCTTACCAGGAAGGGGAAGAAAATGTTGGCAGGAAAACAAGAAGTAAAATGGAAATTTTTCACTGTTTTCTCCTCTCTTGAATTTCATTTATAGAGATGATTCTAGTTCCTCTAATTGGTTAATTGGTATTTTTAGTCTTTAAAGCCAGTTTACAATCAGCTTTGCCACGCATGGAGGAAGTTGTAATGCTTTCCACAGAGGTCATTTCCATGGTTGACCTTTACATCCTTATCAAAAAATTCAATCAAGGCAAACCCAGGACAGTGCAAAATTCTAGCTGGCAGTTCAGTAAATATTACCTTTATGCTATGATTTTTGAAATAATATTGATCAATAAATTCTAAGAAAATTTCTATAATATAGAAGTTGACTCAGTCTCACATTTCTGTTACTTAATTTTAAATACACTAGTAAAATTTTCTATTCACTTGTCCTTTTCATTACCACATAAGCTTTTCATTACTATCTAATGATCTTTAGGAAAAGCAGCTACCTCATCTCAATTGTCTCAATCTAATTATTGGCATCTTCCACAGAAAAGCGTTTCAGTGGTTGTTTGGGTTATTAGTAGAAAGCTTATTACTTTGAGAAATTGTTCAATGTGATAAAAAGTTAGATGCTTTTGACCTACCATAAGAATTTACTATAATTTACTGAAATGTAATTCAAAAACATGAAAAAAAAAATGCACATTTTTGGAAGTACTGGTAACCAAACAAAAAAATCTCTGGCTTGACATTTTCTTTCTTGTAGCATTTCACTTGCAAAAGACGTAGTATTAGCCCAATGGAGGAGGAAGCTTACTTTCATTAATGTCCATTTAGGATTTAAACCCTGATGTGATACCATGCTGTTTTAATGAATACGAATATTTATTTATTGTTTGTCTTCAAAAATTAAAAGCAATAACAGATGCTTTAAGTTAGTGTATAAAAAAATGCCTGCTCACTCTGTTAAAATATGAACAAGGGGTATAAAAATACCCAACTATAAAATTATTTATGGGATTATGAGCAACTTTTGTGCACTCTTTTGACCTTAATAGCATTATTAAAATTCTCACACAGTTTTTAGCAATAAGAATATATTTTTAAAGCTATGAGCAAAAACAGTAATACTCATCAACAGAGTTGTCAAGACCAAGCTATGTTATTTTTTCCTGTCAGACTGGATACCATGGCAACATCTGGTTAGGAGAAGCTGAAGAGATATTTGAAGGTTTGCTATTGTTAAAGTCATTGGTCTGTAACAGACATGTATTAATTGCAAGTGAATATGACAGCCCAGCCCAGATTTCTGAGCAGGAATAAAACATCAGCTTCGTTGGAGACTTAGGAACTGAACAAGAGATGAATAAAATACTGTGGTGTCTGGCTTCAAATCTGGTGTCATGCTTGTGTACTCATCATTTACAAGGGCTGGGGAAAAGTTGGAATTTTATTACTGTAGAAATAATTCCCGACAGAATTCTTTAAGACGTCAAAAAACCCTCCATTGCTTGACAGTTCTAAGAGGGAAAAAATTATACATTTCAAAATATCTCTAAAACCAGTTGAGAGTTCCAATCAAGTGCAATCACTGTGATTTTGCATGAAAAAAAATTGTGGCATCATGAAAGTTTTCCTTGGATACTGCTGTCAAATTGGCTTCCAGAAAGAGTCATTACTTAAACCTGGTATGTACTTTTAGAGGAGTTTTGACAGAAAACTTTTTTTCTATGCATATACCATCAGAAAATCTGTTAAATATGTTCAAATGGACAACAAACATTTTAATACAGATCTTAAATTCTGTACCTATTGTAAATGCGGGCTGCAAACTACAACCTTCAGACATGTAGGAGCACTTCCTGCTGCCTTTGTGTCAGTATTTCAAAGTGAGAATGTTTTCATGGTTTATTGAAATGACAGTATGCAGGAAGCAGGTAACATTGACAACAGTTTGACTGCTTTTTCAAGTCAAAGAAAAATGCTTTTAGTTCTCAGAGCAAGCTGTTTATGCCATGCTATGCCTTCTGTTAGATGACAAATGCCAATGTTACTTCTGTTTACACCATAAACAGAATATGAACTGAATTAGATAACATTAATTCTGGTGAAGAGAACCTGTGAACAACTTCCATGCTTCCTAATTCTGTGTTAAGAGGAAATATCCCTGCTTGAAGGCTTTGTGGTTTAACCCCAGCTGAAAACTATGTACCACACAGCTGTTCACTCACTTCACTCCATTCACAGTGGTATGGGGAGAAGAGTAAAAAAAAAAAACCTGAGTGGATTTTTCAAACCTGTGGGTTGAAATAAGAACAGTTTCATATTTAAATAAAATAAAAATATAAAATTATTAATAATAGTAATGGAAAGAAAGAGAGAATTGCAAACCAAGACAGATGAATGATGCACAATACAGTTGCTCACTACCCACTGACATCCAACCCTTTCCCAAGCAGTGATCAACCCCTCCTGCCCAACCCCCCCCCCCGTCAATTTATATACTGAATGTGCCATTTGGTAATATGGAATATCCTTTGGCCTGTTCAGGTAAGCTGTCCTGGCCACGCTCCCTCATAGCTTCTTGTGCAGCTGCTCACTGGCACAGCTCAGGCCAATGAAAAGTCCTTGACTGAGAGTAAGCACCACTTAACAAAACTAAATCATCAATGTTTTATCAATATTAATTTCACAGTGAATACAAAACACAGACCCATATCAACTACCAGGAAGATTAACTTTATCCCAGCCAAAACCAGGACACTGTAATAGGAGAGAAGGTCAGTATTACAGTGAGAGGGAAGATAGGTTGGAATTTAAGAAACAGATAGAGATTCTGTTCTCTTCCTCTGAGAAATGCAAAAAAAAAAATCTGTAATGTTACATCAGCCAGTGCCAAGACCAAAAAGCAGGCTCCTGGCCATCACAACAGAATCCACAGCCCTAGGCAGTTCAGTGTGTAGACAGAGTGAGAGCTGAAGAATTTCTTCCAACATATCTGAGCGTTGTTCAGAGGACCTAAATATAATGGCTAATGATGATTCCAGATTACAGGCTCAGTTTTAAGTGAATTCTAAAGTCCTGATGAAAAAAATATCTTTTTGATATTTATGTTTTTTATACAGGTCAGTGCAGAAAATGTTTTCTGGTATATTACTTAAGATATTACTCCTACAACTGTGATGTTTTAAAAGGCACTTAGATTTCTGAAGTAAAACTGGGTTTTGAGGGCTAAGGATCCCAGATGCAGGCCTCATGTATTTGAATAGCCTTTACAGTGGAATTAAATTACCAGAATTAGGTTACATAAGAAGCATAAACTTCAAATTTTCTGTTTCTTCAAAATATACATTTAATAACCAGACATTTTAGGTGAAGAAAATTATAGCAAGTTTTTATTTAAACAGAAAACAAAATACTTGACTGCAAACCTAAGGAGAAAAATAAGGCAATAAAAAAAGTTCCAGATTATATTCAATTCTGAAACTTTCTTACCTAAGTGTTACATGAATCCATTCCCTTAATTTGATTTGCTACCTGCTATCATAATGATATATGGATTTCATTCTCTCTTGTCATTTGGAATGCAATCTTTCTTTTAATGTCAATTCAGTTGATCAGTATGGCAAAAATAGATGTTCAGGGATTACTTAGCAGCAGCCGGGTGCCATTACTGATCCTCTTCTGGGTCTGCTTCTTCAGAAATCTTTAACAGAGCAAGCAGTATAAATACACATTCAAAGTATGAAGCAACTGATTCTTGGCTTAGGCAGACTATAGGCAGCTGGGGTTTAGCTGTCAGGACAGGAACCTGCACAGGCACCAGCCCTGAGGCAGCTTTCAGACAGTCATGGCTGGACAGGCAGGATGAATCAGCACGATGAGGATCAGGCTCTGCATCCTGGCAGAGGAATCTCCACCTTGCAGAGCTGCCTTTGCTGACAGCTCTATTGACACTTTTGGCTGATGCAATAACATTGAACCACAGAGTCAGTTAGAGTTGTATACATTGGGGATTGAGTAATTTGCAAAGGATCTGAGTCAATTAAATTGCAATTACATCACATGAAATTGAGGTGGATAGAATTCAGATACTCATCCTGGAATAGGACTTTGCATTACTCTAGAATGTCTGATATACAGAGCTGTTTGTTAAATGAGTATACTTCACTTCTTTGCAGAAGTGGGTATACCAAAAACATTCTGAATATTTTATTTGCTGATGTTCCTAGAAAAAGATCATGATTGTTCTTTTAATGGCAGACATAGTTGAAGATAAGATTTCACAGTTTCAGAGATGATAATGGGAATAACTTTGTCACTGACAAATGTAAAAAGTTTTAATTGGTTTTGGAATGCAGTCCAATTTCTTTGTATTTTCATGTTACTCATTTTATTTATGAGACAAAATTTGAATTCCAGTGATGCCAAATGTATGTATGTATGAAATTTAATAGGAATACCATTTTAAACTAAAATAAATTTTTAAGAAGTGAAACAAGAACAGGTATTTTAAAACGCACTTAAATTCAGTTCCATACCTTTATTTCACACATTTAGTCACTGAAACATGCCACTACATTTATAAAAATGCAAAATGTGTCATGCACAGAATGTTTTTTTATAAATTTCTAAAATTTTGGGCCTTGTTTCAAGACACTTTTACAAGAAGAAAATTATATAATCAGATGAGCTTTTAAATGAACAAACATAGAGCTTGTCTGTTACTTCCACCTCTACTGTTTTGCTTAAAATAAAATAAGGAATATTAATTAGCTTAACCAACACAATTTTACTTATTATATGATTAGCATCTCCTGGCTGTTTCTTCATACGTGTAATAACCACTACTAAAAGATGTGTGGCAAATCTTGAAGCCATTTTGAAAAAGGACAAGAAAGACAATTCAGGGACTTACAACCTTGTCTACTTCACTTCAATCCCTGGGAAACACATGGCAAAAAAATACTTTCCCTAAATATTTCTGGGCCTGTGAAAAAGAAGAAGGTGACTGGGAGGAGCCAGCTTGGATTTAGTGAGAGTAAGAACAGCAAATATCATCTACCTTGGCTACAGCAGAACTTTTGTCACAGCCTCCCACAGCATCCTTGTATCACACTTTTGACATTACTATCACGATGACACGAGATGGAAAAGAAGTAGATGGACTACTAAATGGAAGGAAACTAGACTAGAGAATAGTGGTTAATTTTTCATATTCCACATGAAAATTGAAATTTCCAAGTACAGTTCCTCTATCCTGTAGGGTAGAAGAGGTCTACACTGTAACCTATCCTATTTATCAGGGACCTGGAGGAGGAGATAGAACATGCCCTCGCCAAGGTTGCAGATAATGTCAAACTGGGCAGGGAATGGGCATGTTGGACATGCTGGAGAGCAGAGGGCATTTCAAAATCTCCTACAGGTGGTGCAGAAGTGATCTAGAAGAATTCTAATGTAATTCAAAAGGTGCAAAGTGTTATATGAGGAACAGACTGACTGCTCTTTGCAGTAGCGCTATCTAGGGACTGACTGAAGCAGAGCCAACAGATTAAGAGGAGCTATTGGTCCCTTTATTAGATGATATCTGGAATACTGTGTCCAGGTCTGTGCTGCTCAGCTTCAGAAAGATGTTGATAAAAATGAATGAGTTTAGCTGAGGACCACCAAGACAGTCAGAGGACAGAGCATATAGTCTCTGAGAGGAAAAACTGAGGGATCTGGGATTAGTAGTGTGAAGACAAGAAATACTTGTGAAGAAGGTTTAATAGCTAAATTCTAGCACTTTGGAGCAGGTTGCCACAAGAACACACAGCCAGACTTTTTACAGAAGTTGTACAGCATGTAAATAAGATACATCTATTGACACACCATGAATTGAAATGGCAGTTTCCAATTGGATACAGAGAGAAAATTATCAAAAACCAAAACAACAATCAGATGAGATAATTAAGGAATAATTAAACATTGACACAGAATATCCAGAAAGGCTGTGGAATCATCTTCCTGGGAGGTTTTCAGCACCCAGGTAGACAAAATCCTATGTGATCTGATCTGCGTTCAATTTAAACTGCTTTGAGAATTTGACTAAATGTCATGATGTCTCTTCCAACCTGAATAATCATATAGCTGTGTGGAAATATTGCAATTCAATGAACTATAATAAATTGAAAGCTTAGAATGTAAAGGAAATGTATATTCTATCTCTATAGCTCATTTAGGTTTATCGTCTGTTTTGAAATGTGACAAAAACCCAAAAGAGAAAGAGCAAAGAGAGCAAGAGAGAGTTTTGTCCTTACAGAAGAATTACCTAACACCTTTGTAAATGACATAACTGAGAGCAGAACTTGGAAGGTCTTTGTGGCCTTATAAAACTACAAACAGCATTTGCCAGATGGCTTTACAACACATTTTAATAAAAACGTATATAAATTACTCTGGCAACTCCTAACCGACATATAAAAGGTCTCTGTACAATAAGCTTCCTCTTCATTACACTTTAATCTGTCCCAGGTTTCCCTAATAAGTACTGCAGAAACTAAATCCACAAAAAATGCTCTTAAAAAAGGTGAACAGTTATGCCTAATGATGATCTTTATAAGTAATGAAAACAAGTTAATAAATTAATTTCTCATCAGTTCTTTAAAAATTTATTTCTACTCAAAGGTCTTTATCTCCCAACGGATCAGAATCTTATCCCAACTGTTTCTTGAGGTTCAAGCCAATTATTTTCTGATGAATGGAATATATATCTATATTTGTTTTACTTTCTATTACTAAATACCAATAAATTTCTGCCACCAGACCTGCATGTTTGTAAAATAAAGATCAGAACAGAAGCTGCATGCCATCAAAAAAAAAGCTGTATTAATATTGATCTGATTTTTTTCCCAGCAATATTTCTACTCTCTGTTGAATGAAACAACTACATACATGATCAAAGAAAAAGACACTTGAGAGTGAAAAATATAAATCTGGTCAGATGTATCCCAAAAAAAATCTTTTAATTTTATTTCCTAAATTAAAGAAAGCAAACAGAAAAAATAAATAAATAGAAGTATAAAGAAAGAGCATCAACAAAGAAACATCCAAAGAAAACCACTCAATTTCAATGGAATTATACTCTTTAGAATTCTGAAAACATTTACTTCTGAAGAAAAGAAAAACTTGAGTAATTGCTATGCCATTCATAATGTAGTTCAAGAACAACCAAGAGTGTATACTGAACAATAATTCCTCTAAGAGAGTGAAAAATTGAAATAATTATGAGGAAATAAGAGAAAGAAAACACAAACACGCAAAAGAAACCTGAACCAAGTCAACAGCAACAAAATAAAAACAACTCCCCAATGACACAGACAAAACAAGAGTGTTACCCCAGATGAACTTGGATTATTAGACTTTTTTTAATTTTTTTAAGTGTTCAATATACTTCAGCAACTTTTATTCTGTCTAAATATCATGAAACTAATATAATTTTCTTCTTAGTAATATCAGGTGGCTTCCCAAATATAAACAAGCCTCTAAATTGTTAATTGGCTCACTGATACTTGGTGTGCTAACATTGCCAACCAGAATTCTTCAAAATATTAAATAATATTTTGAAGAATTCTGGTTGGCAATAACCATAGTAAACAAAAAAAAAAAAATCATTAAAACATCAGCTTTCTCATCTGTAAGGAGAATAAAAACAAATAAAAAAAAATGTAGCCACTTCATGACAATTGGTGTTGCTATTTGATCTATTACAACTACCTCTGCTTCCCTGTCCTTTTTTCCTAAATCCCAAAGCAGGTTTCCTAGATATTGAGAAAAAACCAAATACAGTTACTGAGATATTTAAAGGCAGACATAAGTTCTTTATCTTTCCTTTTTTTTCTCATATTGATCACATAAGTGACCATGAATTAAAAAGATTCACTTTATCTTTCTGAACACTTTTGATTTGCAGCTTCTGCAATATTTTCATAAATTGCAGTCAATCATTTTTGTTTCAATCAAAATTTGTACTGAACTCAGAACAGAAGAAGATTGTTTTTATAAAAGGAATATAGTATAAGGGAGTTATTAGTTTGTAAGTATAATATTCCAAGTGCATAACCAGTTTCAGCAAGCTGGCCCTTATTATTATATATTGAATTAAATTTCAGGAAAAATAGCGAATTAAATGGTGTCTGAAGTTCTTCAGGTAGCACTTGCCACAGAAGAAAATAGACAGATATATTGCATTGTTTCATTTGATGAATGCATTCAGATACCTCTGTCATGAAGCCAGAACTGTTCCCAGTGAGCACATATTCTGATTTTGTTTTCTATGACTTAAATGAGTTTTGTTTTGTAACACAACAGCAGTTTTCTGCATTTTTAAGCTATCAACAAATAAAATATTTCCATAAGAGCTGAGATTCCTTTAGAAATATTGCATTCACACATTATTATATAACATTTATAAACATAGTCATATCACTATTTGCACCCCCAGAAAAATGTTACCAAATTCCCAGACTTTCAAAGGTCTCTGAACCTAGTTCAAATTTTTACAATGTATAACCATAATACTTTGTATTGATCAATACTGATTGTTTTATTAACCAATTAGAGTAAAATTAGTTTTGAAATAAAAATGCTACTAAAAATAAATCGTGTCTTAATACAATTGAAATTCTGGATGAAATAAATAGTAATTCAATTTTAGTTGAACAAACAAAACCTTATACCTGTCTTAATAATGCAATGTGTTACGTACTTATTCGTATATGCCCACAGATGCACTGTGCCACTTCTAAATTGCATTTCACTTCTGGAACATAACCCATATCTTAGGCTAAGTTCTTAAGAAATACTTGGCAAAAAAAGCACACAGGTCTTAGTTAGCGGGGGTTTGTTTAAGTTTTGATTTCATATAAATTATTTAATTTCTGGTTGTGATTCATATCTGTTTACAAATATTACAAACAAATCAGATGTGCAACACATTCATCCGCACACCTTGAAAATGTATGACATTCAGCTCAGTTTATCTTTTGTAATGTATATTTTACTTTAGAAATTACAATCTGCAGCACATATCAATGAAAATCAAATTTTTGGGTTTCAGTTTTGACTTTGTTTGCTTGTTTAGTTTTTTTCTAAAATAAGCTAAAACCTAAAGCAACCAAAAATTAAATCAGAGAGAAAAACTTTGTGTACATACGTAGAATGATAAAAACCCTGTAAATACCAGTAAAAAACTCAAAATATACCAGTCTAGTGAGTAAAATGGTGCGATACATGAGAAAATGCATCAAGAGAACATAACTTTAAGCAAATTTTTCTTCAACCATGGAATAGTAAAAAGGAGGACAGAAATTAAAGGAAAATATACACACAGAAACCTAACACAAATACTAGGAGCTGTGAAACTACCAGGAGGAGGGGAAATTGCAAGAAGGCACGTTTGCAGTGGATATATCTATGTGTAGATAGTAACAACTGAAGTCTAAATAATAGAATGTATTCAGAAATTCTAGTGTTATGAAGTTTCAAGTACATTGGAATATATATTTTTATAAAAAAAAAAATCCCACAGCAAAGACACTGAGTGTTATCTTCCAAAAAAAGATATATTCTTACTTATGGTTGTTTATTCCTTAGAGTGTGGTTTGTATGTGTGTAGTTCTCAGACAAATTCTGAATTATCTATTTTAAGGATTATTTTTTTTCTGTAAGAAGAGTGGAATAATATCACTGATGATTATTTAGGATACAACAAATATGTAGGATACAAACAATATTTAGGATTAACACAAATTCTATCTTAAAACTTTATCAAAAGAGACTGAAACATCAACCTATACTTCCAATGCATATAGGAGAGAGAGAACAGCAAACAAAACATGCTCTTGGAGACATGTGAGGTTACCAAACTCTTTAAATGTATACTTAGTCATATTTTAATCAATCAGAATACTTAAATGTCTAATATCATTCAAATCACTTAAAATTAAACATGTGCTTAAGTGCATTGGTTAATTGAGGCTATAGGACTAAATTAATTCCCTGGGAATCCCTATTCAGGGAAATCATTTGGTAAAATATTAGTAATTACTTTGAACTTCTGTGACCTGATGGACTCGTGAGGTCTATTGTAATCTTCATTAGATAGATGAGAAGATGTCTTTTACCTGAGTAAACACCAACAGCATGATTGACCAAGATCATATAATGAATTTGTAAATATGACCTCATAAAAGAACATAACCCCTATTCGGGATTTTAGACTTTGCATCTACTGCTTATTTGTTCTCATGTGGGGTTATAAACACTGTCTTGTGGATTTTGCACTTTTAGATGAGAACATGACAATCATCACAAAGTGGTATACTGCAGGATACAATTTATTAACCTTGATGTTTATTTTTGTTGAACATGATTTGTATGCATGAAGTTGGTTGGGAAGTTTTGTTTGCACTACCCCAGTACAGAGGCTGGTTTCTTCTTGCATGTATCCATCTTACATTATCTGCAGTAACAGAGCCTTAATAGACACTGTGGTGACCCTAGCCATGGTCAAACCCCAGCCTCCCACTGACACCACTGTCCCAGGGAATGAGGAGAAAAATGGAAAGCAAAGAAGCTCATGGATAGAGGTAATGACAATTTAATAAGGAAAACAAAGACTTTGTGTACAAATCTAGCAAAAAGAAAAATTCATTATTTATTCCCTATCAGCAGAGCAGATGTTTCCTGACTTCAGGAAAGCAGGGCCTCAGTATATATGGCAATTGCTTGGAATGACAAATACCATAACTACAACCATTCCTCTCTTCCTTCTAGAAGACAACTCCACAGCCTCTCTGTGCAATCTGTTTTAGTCCTCTTTCAACATCAAAGCAAAATATCTTTTCCCCATTTAGATGGAATTTTCTGTGTTTTTCAGTTTGTGACCATTTCCCCTTGCTCTGGGTATCACTGTATGGAATCTGGACCCATTTTATTTTTTTCTTTACACCTTCCCTTATGATACTTGAATGCAGTGATAAGATCCCTTCTCAGCCTTCTCAGGACTAATCAGGGCCACTTCCCTCAGCCACTGTTCATAAGAGAGATACTCCAGTCCCTTGATCATTTCTATAGCCCTTTGGCTACAGAACCCACTCCAGCAGTCTCCTTTCTTGAAGTGAGGAGCACAGAAGCTGACACAATGCTCCACATACAGCCACACCAGGGCTAAGCAGACAGTGACCTGCTGGAATTCCTCTTCCTAATGCACCCAAGGATACTGCTGGCTTTTTTGGCCACAAAGGCACACAGCTGGCTCCTTTTCTGCCAGGACTCCGAGGTCTTTCATTCCAGGTGCAGGAATCTGCACTTGCCTTTGTTGAATTCCTCTCTGCCCAACTGTCCAGACACTCTGGGTCTTGCTGAATGGCTGCGCAGCCTTCTGGTGTATCAGCCACCCTTCTCGGTGGTGCATGATTAACAAATTTGGTGGTTTCTGCTTACACAAACATACTTGAAGGAAGAGAGTGAGACATTTTTTCAGGCATTGTCTTCTTGAGGTTTTTTTTCAAATGTAATTGCCGTTTTAGGAAAAACAGCAAATGTTCCAAACAAAATAGTTGTATGCAAACCTATTTTTTAAAATTTTCATTTTAATCAAAAACAATTTTTCAAGAAACAGAGAAGGGGGAAAAAATTAAGATTATAGAAGTTACCTTGACAACTGGAAACAGAGGGTCAAAGTTTTTTCAAAATTTTGCACTGTCTTGAGCATATATAGTTACTAATAGTAGTGAGCCTTTCCACTTCTTGGTAGACTACTTCTAATATTTTTTTCTCCACTGTCAAATCATAGTCTAATAAATGTCTTTTCTAAAATAACTTAATTATAGATGGTATTATCAGCTTTTTTAAGAATTTTTACAAGTAAGCTATTTTAAACAAAAAAGACAGTCTCAGTATGTTGATGAAAAAGATCTGTTTTCTGAAATGTCTACATTTTGATAAAAGTTATATAGGGTTTTGATTTTTTTCTTAATTGGATTTTATACAGTTTTTACTGTATTAAGGCTAGAAACTGGGACAGACTAGAGGCAGAGAGAAACAAAGAGCCTAACGATCCAGAAAATGTGTATGGAATGTATGGGAGTGGAGCTTTGATATTTTAAATCAAACAGAATCGAGTATAAGTGACATATTTATACTTCTGTTTTATTTGGGAATGAGAAAGACCAGAAAAACCAAACCACCACTGTTTCTGAAACCCCCAAAAATTGTTGTATCACTAACAAATTTGGTGGTTTCTGCTTACACAACCATACTTGAAGAAAGAGAGTGAGACATTTTTTTCAGGCATTGGTTTCTTGAATTTTTTAATGTAATTGCCCTTTTAGGAAAAATATCAAATATCCGAAACAAAATAGTTGTATACAAATTTATTTTTTTAAATTTTTATTTTAATCAAACACAGTCTTTTCAAGAAACAGAGAAAGGGGAAAAAATTAAGATTATAGAAGTTAACTTGACAACTGAAAACAGAGGGTCCATTTTTCAGCCCAAAAAAGGCTGAAATAATATTTCTTTTTTTTTTTAGCCATTTCAAGTTATTATTTAAAGGTGTGCAGATAAAACTAGTAAACATAGCGAATAAGCATCATAATTATCAATACAAATTATCAAAAAAAATGGTTTGGATTTTGAATTAATTTAAATAAATCTCATAGCTGAACCAGTTCAGCTATTGAATGTCACAGAGCATTCTTTCTCTTGCTGGTCACCTGGCTGAGCTGATGAGATCAGAGGTGACAGACCTGTTTATTTTGGTAGCTGTGAATAATCTGCTATTATGATTTACCCTGTTTGACATCAGTGAATGGTTAATCTCTTTCTGTTTGCTCAGAGTTTAATGCTTGCATCAGTTGTGTACACAACTCTGCAACTTCTGTGCTTTAGATCAGGAAGACCAAATAAAATAGGTTTGAATTGTATATGAGAAATTTTCTCTCTGGATAGAGCTCTATATACCCTACCAGCAAGTGAGCAGTAGTTGAGATATGAAGCAAACATGATAAAAATATTTCAGTAGCATAATTAGAGAATTTTTTTTTGTATGAAATAAAACTAAAAGTGAATTCTTCTACCTAATGAAAATAGGGATCTAAAAAGTGATATACAGACAATCTGCAGTATAAGACTAATACTGATGATCACTATAGACATCACAGAATCATAGAATATGCTGAGTTGGAAGGGACACATCAGAATCATGGATGTACAATTCCTGGCCCTGAACAAGACTGTGGTTTTTGCTGTGGTAACTTCCCTGGGGAGCTTATTCCTGTGCCTAACCACCCCCTGGGTGGAAAACCTTTTTCCTGATATCAAACTTAAATGCCCTCCAACTCAGCTTCATGTCATTTCCTTGATCCTGCCACTGGTAAAGAGAGCAAACAGATGAGTATTTGTTCCTTCACTTCACCTCATGATGGTGTTGAAGACCACAATGAGATCTTCCTTCAGTATCTTCTTCTCTAGGCTGAACAGTCCAAGTGACAGTAAGAAATTGGTCAGAAGATAGTTAAAAAAATTAAATATGTTTAATGCGATGCACAAGCTAAGCAAAGACAAAACCCAATTCTAGGTGAAGTAATTCTAAAACAATACTCAACAAAGGACAGTTGGAGGGATGTAAGTAGTGACAACAAAATGGAATAATTCATAATGTTTTAACTGAAACAGTGATCACAGTGAATATATCACAGGTTATATGATGCACAGTAATGTTACCAGTATCTTGAAATCACAAAACAGTGTTAGGTTCCTAAAATGATTCCAAGGGTCTGAAAATAGCAGCAATTCTGCCCCTTTTGCCAAGGAGAAAACGAAACAAAATAAAAACCCCCAAACCCCATACAAAAGCCCCATATTAAGAGCAGAATGCAATGCAAGACATAGGGAAACATTTTAAATATTTGATGCTGATTTACCAGCTCTATGAATGGGGCTCATGAACAAAAGAATTGAAATTAATTAACATTATTTTCACCTACTTGTAGTGTTTGCACAAAGTTAAGTATTATAGGTTTTGAATGTCCCATTTTAATATAAAAGTCAGGATGATCTTTACAATTAGCAGCATAATCAATGTGTTTGAACACAGTGAATACATTTCAGCCGTGACCATCTTGATAAGAATAATTTATTGTCTATAGAGAGTCCTAATTTGGTGAATTTACAAAATCCCTTTGAGGCAACAGGACAAAACAGATGAGTCACTTCTTTCTGAGGAGAAAAAGCAAGAACAGATTAAAACTATCAAAAAACTTTCAGTTGTGAGAATGGCCACCAATACCCTGAGCACTGAGATCAGATAAAGATTACCTCTTAAGGAATAGCATGGCTTTTTTTTCTTCAGTCATCTCAAGCTTTCTTACCTTAGAACAACATATCTGTGATTTAAATCTCTGCTAAATTTGATTCTTTTGTCTTTCCAACTCTTTAGACATAAGAATTATATGAGAAAAACTAAATCTTATACTGATGTGAGCTCAAGAGGAAAGGACTCAAAAAATTTCAGTAGAACAAATAAAAATAAAAATATATATTTTTTTTTCTCTACAAGGCAAAGACTATTTCTAATAAAAGGTATGTTTCATTTAGAAGCTGTGCTGGCATTGCTCCTAACATAATCATTACTGACAATTGTTATAAAATCTTCAAATGAAAATAATGTGGTATCTATTGTGTTGAGACATCCAGCTCATTCATGTTTGTGTTCACTTAGAGAAGATTTTCACTTAGGATGAAACACATTCATAGCAATTATAGTTTTGCTACACTATGAACAGCGCAGATGTTTTAAAGAATAATGTTGTAATAAAATAAATTATAATTTTTGAGTAAAACCAGGATTAAGATTTTAAATTTGGATTTATTCAGAAAAAATATTTGCTAAATTTTGTCTCCAAGGATGTACACACTTTGCTGCAGGAAGAAAACCAGAATACTGTCTAAAAATTATGGGTTCTTTGGTCTGGTGGGTGTCATAGTGCATGAGGGTCAAGTTGTTTCCTCAGAATACAAATGTACTGAAAAAAATCTAAACATCTATTGAAAGGAATATATAGGCTAATTAATGACAACATTTCTTGTTAGAACCTTTTGGACAGGTGCAAGATAAATCCTTTTAAAATAATTTTTTATGATCCATCTTTGGAAGTAGTCAGTATTTAATCAGAAAAACATCAATAACTCTTGTAAAAAACAGTAGTATTTATTTTATTGTTTGTTATAAACACCTTTAAAATAATATCTTGGCTATTTACCAAATGTTTTCAGCACTTATGTAGGTAGAAATGAGATAGATTCTTGCAAATTCTTATTTATGAACATTTTTGGTTGGCATAGATAATATGGTGCTATAGTTTGAAAGCTGAAAACACTTTCACATTTTATTAATTCTCTTGTTCTACTAATTCTCTAATTCGCAATATGAAGCATTGAAACATGATCATTTATGGGATGGAAATATTTAAGTTAATGAGTTTATGAGAGTTTGTGGAGAGACTAATGTAAGTTTTTCTGCTATAAAAGAATTTTATATAATGGTTTTAAAGACATAATGAACTTAATGTTATGAAGATAAAAATTATTGAAAGTGAAATTTATTGATGATTATAATAAAATAGTGATATTTACATTAATAGATGTTTTAAAATTCTTATCAAAAACAAATTAGATTTCTGACAAATATGTGTTTAGAAGATTTTCCAGCATATTTTTTTCAATAAAATTTGGTTTTTAGTTTCCAAGGACAAAGACTGGGATTATAATAAAGAGATAATACTAGCAAGAATACTACAAAAGATCCTCTTTCTTTCTAGTCATAGAAGATATTAGTGTTGTTTTTTGATTTTGCTTCAGTAACTCAATGAGTTTTAATAATTCAAATATGATTGCCTAGTGAAAAAAAGAAAACCACAACATTTCAATATTATGAAATGCTAATTTAATATCACTCTAATCTGAATATCAAAAATGGTTAGTGATGTTTTCACAAATCAGAAAATGGTATACAGATACTCTCTCAAGGACATCAATAGCAGAGAACAGTAAAGTAGCCTTAAAGAACTTATATAATTTATATTAATGAATATTGTTTTGTCTGTTTGCACTGAAAATAATTATGAATGCTATAACTGAATCAGTAGTTCAATGTAATGAAATTTTTATATGTACTGGACTCTGGTATTGCTTTTAAATCTTACATTAGACCTTAGGATACTTTTGGGAAAAGCACAAAATCTCACATGACAATAGAGTGGTATGTAGTAAGCAAAAACTAAATTCTAATCATCTCCAATATACGGAGTGAAGAGTAAAAAGCAATAGCTAAATTCCTTTGAAAATTTAAGGAGAAACTGTTTCAATCCTGATTAAAAATGGCCAAAATATTTTGAGCCAGACAGCAATAGCTATAAGTTAATTGGAGATTCCAGGCCAAGTATGATCTTACTATTGAAACAAAATTCTCATATTGTAGGGGTAAAAAAATAAAATAGAGATTAATCAACAATGAGAGAAGAGAGCAGGGGCTATTCATGGACAAACAAATCTATAAATCTAAATTAATAATCAATTCAAAGTTATTTTCTTAATCTTGATATTCCTGAAATCAGACATATTCTGAACTTTGCAGTTTATTCTGTGATAAATTTGAGTAACTCTAAGTAGCTCATTGGTTTATCTCATTTACTTAAGAGAAGCAGTTTTTCCAGTTATTTTGATATGTAAATATAAAAACTTTTAGGTCCTCAGGGCTTTGGGAAATTAGAAAATTAAATGTTCTATTTTCTTAATTGGCTTGAAAAGGAAAATACACTGCCCCACCCTCACTCCCCCAAAAAACAACAAAACAAACTAAAATCCCCACATAAAACAAACAAATCCCTAGAAACAATCAAGTTTAAAAAAAAAATACCCTCAGAAAACTCCATTATCAAGGCCCCTATGTTGCACACATGCCAGTTTTGAGCTCTCAGTGCTCAAATGGATCTGGCATAAAGGATGCTAAGATTTCCTCACTTATCCAACTCAAAAGAATTTCTTATAGGTCATAATCCTGGCAAATGAAAATGGTCCATCTTCTCTATTAGGAGCTGTGCGACTGAATACAATTGGACTGCATTTTTATATATAAACAAGTTAAGAAAACACTGTGCTGATATTCCAAAAGGAACAGCTTTATAGAAGTGGAGGTAAATAGGATCAGAGGTAAAATGTAAACAGAATGTCAATGCCAGACAGGAATTAATGAACTACATTTCCACCATAGTGTTTACACAGATATTAGCCAGGAGAATGTGGGATCTGTATCTTCCCCATTAGTAGCAGTACAAAAAGCACATATCCACACCCAGTGGATTTCATCCTGATTTAATGAAATATCTTAAATACTCTGTTTTGAGCTCAAACTAGCCACCTGGTTCTTCAAGGAAGAATCTCCTTAGATAAGATTTCTTTGACCAATATCTGCAACAATTTCATCATTATCGCATCTCAAATTGCAGATTAATGTAGTTTATAACAACAGCGTCCTAAAAGAAATTGTCCTTTAGAATGTCTTTCTTCTCATCTTAAAATACGTATCAGCTGTAGCAGGGTCTAAAGAACAAGTCCTATGAGGAGCAGTTGGGTAACTTTGACTGTTTATTCTGGAGAGAACAAGGCTCAGGGGAGACCTTATGGTTCTCTACAACCGCCTGAAAGGAAGCTGGAGTGACATGGGTGTCAGTCTCTTCTCCCAAACAGAAATTTATAGGATGAGAGGAAACAGCCCACCTTGTACCAGGAGAGGTTCAGATTGCATGTTGGGAAAAAATTCTTCACAGAGTGGTCAAGCATTGGAACAGACTGTCCAAGGAAGTGGTCGAGTCACCACCCCTGGAGGTATTTAAAAGTCATGTAGATCTGGCACTAGGGACATTTGTTAATGGTGGATTTAATAGTGTTGGATTTGAATACTATGATTTTAAAGGTCTTTTCCAACCTAAATGATTTTATGATTCTATGATCTGAAATAGTCAACAGAAACATGTAATAGTTGTTTCTCCTGTGACTGTGAAAGTAGTTGTAGGCAATTAATTTACATGCAGATAGTTTTGTCTGACATTCCTGAAGTTAAGCAGAATGAACTATACTCTTCAGGGCAGTAATTAATCTCTTTCAAAATAGTTCCCTGGGAAATGACACTCTGAAGATACCTCTTTCTCTCCAGGTCCTTGGAATAAAGTAATGAGCTGTGAGATAATATATTTGTTTTGAGAGATGTTTTCTATACATTGAGTGTCAAGGTCTGCACAATTGCATAGTTTGATACTTTCACCTTGTGGCTGCACATGAGGCTGCTGCCACAGCTTCACAGTACTTAAAAGCCATCACAGAAGGAGATTGTCTGAAAGTAAGTTTAAACAGTGAGAAGATTCAGGTAAAGAAGGAAAAAGTAAAGCTTTGAATAATACAAGAAGGAAAAAGTGAGAATGTTTTGCCTCTCTATTGACTGATCAGAATTACAATAGTCTAAAACCAAAAGACGAAATCTCTAAAGAGTAAAGAGGGTTTAGTGGAAGAAGATTCTTTGAAAAATTAAATCACAAAGTTCTGGAGATGCAAGTACAGCTAATGAGCACTTGGTTTCATTATCATAAAGTATCAGCTACAGTTTTCCAAAGTACTGGTCAGTGGAAATTCAGAAATTAATCTGAATATCATTGCACATGTCAGCAGAGACAACTTTATAAATTTTCTCTGAAGTACTTCCCTGGAAGAATTTGTTTAATAAAAATTACAGCCTCATCTCAGAAAACACTAGGGAAGCCAAACCCAAAATATTTAAAGTGTGAAATGTGTTAGTTTTTTGATATGCCAACAAATCCAGATGACTATGTGGTTTGTGTAAAATGCTTCAGATACAGTATTGGCAGAACTATTGATAAGGCATTTGTGATAGTCAAGACCAAAACTACTAACAAGGCACAACACATACTGACAATTGAAAATAAATGGTGAGAGAATTTTGACTTGAATATGGCTACATTATCGTAGAGCTTAAAATCGTTCTTGAAAAGCTATACAATGACAGCACTGTCAGTGTGCAAACTGATCAGAAAATAAGGTAAGTTTCACCTGTTTTAGCTACATATGTGTCCATTTGAATTTACACTCAGAGGCAGTAATAAAAGAAATGGACATTCTCCAAGCATGAGTCATCTGACCTATTTCAAATGTTTGCTTTAGCATGCAATGTATCAGCTTCTAAATGCACATTAATAATGAATACTTGTTCAAATTAATCTTTCATATAGTGTCTGTGAAAAGAAGAATACAGGAACAATCCCTTAGGAGTCCATGAGTAAGACACTTCTAAATATTAATAATAATTCCAGTGTAGCAGGTGTCTCAGGAAAGCAGTTGGTATTATTATAATTATCCTCAAGAATGAAAAGGCCTGCATGAGCTCCTGAAAAGTGGAAGCATGGTGCATTTCTTGGAGAGAAAGAAAAAGAAACTTCCTTAAAGTACAGGAAACAGAACTGAGAAATGCTGTGTCTAAAGAAATACTTCAGGGGAGCACAAGGAATATTTTCATCAGATTGAGGTTTTGAAGATATTATACCCTGAACCCATAACAAAACCCAATGCAAGATAATGCTTTTTCCACAATACTCTAAAGCAAGACAACTCTGCTGTTGAGACAAGTTGCTTTATGGGTTTCTGAGGTTTGGTATTTTTGCTTAACCATCTAAAGAAATTATTAATTTAATAAAAATGTATATACAAATGACTACTTTAATTACTATATTCAGATTCAGACAAAATTGAATTTGATAACAATTATAAATAAGAAACTTGGAATTCTCCACAATAAAATAGCAAATGATAAAGCAATCCTGGAGCTTGTGTTCATCTATTCATATAAGAAAACCACATGACTATGGCATTAATAATGCATAAGAAGCAGAAATATACTCATGACTCTCCTTGTAGTTAGAAAAAATCAAAGTGGTAGATTCATATCAGGTGATGATGATGATGATGATGAAATATCTTCTACTCCCACAATAACTCTGGAGGTTGTTAAGCAGCAACTACTATAATTGGGTAGTTTAAAATTTGTCTGGCATTCAATAATTTTAAAAGAGCTGGCTGGAGAGCTCCCTAGACAATTGACATTGATTTTTCAATAAGTCTTGGAAAACTAGGGAAGCTCCAGAGGACTGGAAGAAGTCTAATGGGTCAATACTTCAAAAAGACAAGCAGGATGAGCTACAATAATTAATTTTCCATAAAACAGCTTTGGTCCCAGGAATACCCTGGAACATTTCATGAGAACTCCAAGAATAAAGGATTCAAAACAGGTAAAACAGAAAATGTAAATCAATTCTGATTCATTGAAAACAGAAGTTTTGAAATTTCTACACTTTTTCATCAGATTACATGACTGATACGTCACAGCTCTGAGTCAATTCTGATCTGTATGTAAGTATTCTATTTCATATTAAAAAAAACATTTTAGAAACAAAATACTAGAAGGGATTTCTTGTGTTGCTGAAATCATTCATCAACACATTCCTTCATGTATGACCTCTAAAACGAAAGTACTGTCTCAAAAGTACCCTTATTTTGCCCCTTTTTCCTAGAAGTCAACCTACAATAGTACTAAACCATTTAATTTCTTCACAGAAAGTACTGGTTTTATGATTATATGTAAATTTCAAAAATCTTCATGTAAATCTTGTTCTGTGTATTTAAAAAAGTTTTCCCTTGAGATTTTATTTTTCTTAATTTTGAATTCATTTTTGATAGGAAACCTTTATTATCCCAAAGGTGTTAGCTCATTTAACAAGTTCTTCAGTCACTTTTCCTGCAGTGGGCTTCCATTTCCACAAACAGCTTTAAATAGCATCTTTATAAACACTTTTTGTTCATTATTCATACTAAACTTGGGGGACAAGACCAACACAAAGTGGTGGGATGAATAATATCTACAATAGGCAGAGAAAAACTAGAAAATAATCCTTTATTTTAAATTGCACATAAACCTTTTAACGTCAAATTATTGCTCAGCCTTTCAAGGTCATCCAAATCTTTCCATTTGCTATTTTAATCTTCAGCACTAATAGCATCTCACATCACCATATAATTAGAATAGATCTTTGAGCTAGTTGCTAATATCAGTCACCTTAAAATGATCAAAGACAAATTCATAAGGAACTCTATAAACAAATTCTATCAAGTCTCACAGTCCTCTCTTAGAATAATTTCTTGTCTCTCATTTATTAATTTACACAATTTACAGTTCTTTGGCCCATCTTCTTCATCATCATTAGTAATTTCCCATGAGGTGCTAAACTAAATGTTTTATTAAAATCTGGGTAGATTAGATAAATCACATTTCTCTTGACTATAGAAAACTATCTGATTATCCTAGTAGAAACAACCTTTGAAAAACTATTTAAATTTGTTCCTAAGTCTTTAATTGCTGTTTTCTTTAAAATTAGCATTAGATGATATCTAGTGTTTGGATAAGTCTAGTACATAATTCTTACTCTTCTTCTCAATAGTACAATATTTTCTACTTTTCCATGAACTGACTTTTTTAATTAAAAGACTTTGTTACTCACATGATGTCACCAAGTAAAAGTTCATTTGATGTTCTGAAAAGGAAATGTGGTTCATTAAGCTGCTAGATTTCGATTCTGATTCCACTAAGAGTTTTTTTGGACTTTGTATGTTGGCTGATGATTTTTGCTTTGTTTGGTGCAAATTTCTTCTCATTACCTGATTTACTTTTGTTCCAGTTGTGTATCCATAGGTCTGCCTTTGATCTTGGTTATTTGTTTTTTCAATTGGGTTTTCATATTTCTGCTGTTTTGGGGAAAGTTTTTTGGTTTTGTTTTTGGGGTTTTTTTTTAAGAACTTTTGATACTTTCTTCATTTAATTTTGCTTTGTGAAATATAACTTGATTTATGTTTTCTGCTAATCACTAAGACAAGTTTCTTTGACAATAAGCAATTTTTCCACTGTGTGGAATTTCTGACTACCTTTAACTTAGTGTTGATTTTTACTGTGAAATTTACAGGTCTTTTCTACAAACTACTTCAGTACAAGTATGTATATGTTCCCTTCGGAAACAGTATAAATATTTTGACTACTGTGAGTGATATAAATTTCAAACCTGCTATGCTTCTAGATTATGAATAAATTCAGTAAATGGTTTTGTTAGCTATTCAGAGTATCCCCTTTCTGATAGAAGTAACAAACAATAAATATTATTTTGTTTTTAATTTAACTTTCCAGAAAGGAAAGTTAGACGTATCAGTGCTTTCTGAAACATAAAGGTGTGGTTGTGTTCCCATAGTGACAATACTTGCAGAAGTATTATCTCTCTAACTACTTAAAAGGTACTTCAAAAAACCCCACAGAGACTCTGCTTCCCACAACACGATGGAACTTTAAGATAGGAAATGCGACATGACAATATATTGTAAAGAAAGAGGCAGTACTTATCAGTTATGTTGTCATTATTATTACTGATTCCTGTTTTCAAATCAATTTTTTTTTGCTGAAATAATTAATAGAAAATCAAAATCCACTTTTACTCTTAATGGGGAATTATCTTCAAGCAGTTCTGTTTTCAGAAACATCTACTGAATAAATCCACTTTTTAATTCTAAAGCATGTTAACAATGACCTGGGGGAAAAATACTTTTACCTGAATTACTGGAATTCTTCACCAACTGAATTATACCAAGGAGCCTGTCTTTTCTGAAAATTCAAATATATCCTGAAAAGAAAAGCATGTTTAAAATATGGGTTCCGCATTCCTTACTTACTACTTTGCCCTGAAAAACTTGGTGATCATGATGATTAATTTACTAGGGATAAGACCCTGCTTCAGTGTTGTGGTCAAAAAGGCTAAACAAAGCTTTAATGACATAAAAATACCTGACAGAAACATGGATTTTGTATTACCTCTGTAGATGAGGTTGGTAACACTGCCTAATTTCCAGCAATTGACCTTTAGTTTCATTCCACTTTTCATATTAACGTAATGCAGTATTCATTTTCAGTGTTCGCTGAAAGAAAAAGAACTGCTGAAGTACCTAAATTATTAGAAAGAGGTTTAATATGGAATAGAAAAAAGAATTTCAATGTTGTGAAGAACAATCAATCCATTTAATTTGACAAGAGAAGACTAAGAAATTATTTAAGCACTATATAAAATTTGCATGTACTGAGTAGAATTGTTAGATTTTCAGGTGACAATGGAAATGTTTATGAATACAAGAAAGATAATGTGGGCTGTAGATATAAAACATAAGTATTTCATGTGTAATTGATATATGTATACTTTGACACAGCAATACATGTATAATTTATAACATTTCATTAAGTCAGTTTGGAGTTTGACACCTGCAAATTAATACCAATTTAATTTAATATGGTAACTGATTATTGGAATAATTTTTGCAGTGTAACAGAATTTTCCTGTCTCTAATGAATTAAAAAAAAAATCAAGTTGGATATTTTGAAGTTGTGTTTAGGAATGACATTCTTAAAATCTTCTTCCAGAGCTACATTTTTCTCAGTGGACAACTTTGATTAATAAGGATTGAGATGGGCAAAATAGTCCTTCAGAATAGAAATATGTGAAGCACAGTTAATAGTTTACTTATAAGTAAACAATCATGAAAAGCTATATAGGGTTTCTACCATTCATTAAAATTTGTAGAGGAATTTCTGAGGATGAAACTGAAATAATTCTGTAATGGATCTGTTTGCAATATTCCTGGGGGTGGCATCCTCTGATCTTATATTATTGATAGTATTTGAATCTGATTACCAACTGGTTTTTACAACACATCAATGGTTCTTTTTATTCATGAAAAAGTCTGCAGAAGCTGGTGGTTTTGGTTGTCTTGTTTGGCCAGTTCAGGTTTTTTTGTTATCTGGGGTATGTGTGGGTGTGGCTGTGTTAAAAGTACTGCCAAGGGAAAATAACTGTGGAATAATATTCTGTTTGGCTTGTAAAACTCTGATGCATTGATGTTATATTTGCCACAGCATTCTCAGTTTAGGTTTCAGTGTCCCTCTGGACAGAAAATTATTATGATCCACGCTGGTTGAGAGCACAAGCAGTCAAGGTAAAGTTTTGTATATGCAGTAAATGTAATTCTTAAAAAATCATTTATCTCTTCTAAAGGCTACCACTGTGCTGTCCTCTATTTTTCTTTTAATGTACAGATGAAGAAATTTCCTGTGTAAACATTTATTTTTATTTTCTTGCAGAGATACACAGGGTCCAATTCACTAACATCCTGAAGGTCCTTATCCTTTATAATTAGAATTCAACTCTACTAGAAAAAATCTTAAATGGGAATAGAAAAAAGCAATGCATTGTCAAAATGTACAATCAGACAGGTATACAAGTCAGGTGAAATGGATCAGATCAATTTTTATATTCTGGTTTTTAGTGCATCCTTTTCTCTAATAATGTACAGGTATTCCTCACAAACCACTGTTTTCCAAACATATTTGAAATTTATTTCATACACTGGGAGAAAATGATGTTGTTATTTCAGTTGGTGTCAGGTTATATTCTACAAGGATGTGGCTGTCTCCACTATTGATGAGAAAATTTCATTGTGGAAGATGGGGAAAAAAATTACTTTGAGATTTTTGGTAATAAATATCACTATTGTTATCACTACTGTTATTATTTTAAGGGGAGATTTTGTTATTCTTGTCTCTTATTTTGAGTTCTTGGGCAATTAAGTGGGCAATGTTCTGTTTTTAGGAAAACTAAGTAAAGTGACTTGACAGTCAAATTCCTGTATATGAGGTGTATTTTCTGTATATTTGGCAGATCAAAGCAATTCTAGGATGGTCTTTCTCACAAGCACAGAGTCTCTTCTATATTGTCTAAAGTACAGAAATAAAGAAATTGATTCATTACATTGGTTAGTACAGGCCTGCAACCTGGAGTTCCAAAGAAAGAGCTGCAACTAAAAGATTAAATAAAATGCCGTCTTGAAAAGCAGTGCTGGAGGCCAATGGTGCAGAGGAACACAGCATTTTCACCCTACTGTTAGGAAAAGGTGAGATTCAATCAATATTTTGAACCTTCATTTCCATTCTTGTAGGGACAGAACTTGATTGCAATCTGTGGCAGTCAAAGAAGTTAGTAAGGGAAATTGGGAGTGTCATTAAGCAGAGAGAAAGGATTCAGTTCCATAGTCACAGGTTCTTAATCCCATTTTAAATGTCTTGGCTTACTTGTATTTCATAGAAATGGCAGATATGGCAGAGAGTATTGGAAGATCTCTTATGACAGTGATCATTTGAGTCCAATGTAGCAAGTGAGCTGTAGATACCTGAATTGAACTGAGTATCTGCGCAGGAGCATGCAGATACCCACACACAAAACTTAAGTTTGCACATCTTCAGACTGATCTAGAGCTGACATCCACTACCAATTACATTGAATTGTCTTACATCTGTTGTAAAGCAGCAGCATGATTACAGCATATAAAGAACCAGAAGAGTTCCCTAAGCAACCAAATAAAAAAAAAAAAAAAAAGGGGAAACAAATGGTACCTGCAATGTGAATTTTATACAAAAACTAATAAATGGAGTCTTTTAGGAATATCAAAAGTCCAAATAAATCCCTGAGATTTTGCCCATCTTTACAATTAAAGAACTTGGACTCTCAGATATAGCAATTCCTTGTTGATAGTAGTTTGACTTCTTGTGGTAGCCTCTTTAAATCAAATACATAATGTATTTCTCCATATAAAAATATGAATAACAACAAGATTAATCCTGATACGTTTAGTTAATTAATTAAAAAAAAATCGTGGGACTTGGTCACGAAATGTAATGAAATAATTGAAAAATTAAGCAGATTTGCTGAACACACAACCACAAGAACAGAAGCATTACAGAAGTAATTTATCTGAATTATTGTAGAAGACAAAATATTTCGAAACTTTCTCCCTTACGGAAACAAAAATTTAAATCATAACAAAAAAAGAAGATGCATTTGGATTTCTAAACAGTTTATAAAATTATAGCAGGTATCCAAATTAGAAGATATTGGAAAAGGCACACTGTATATTCTGAAAGTAGTAAAGAATTTTTTCGCCACAAGTATTAGACTGTGTTTTAATTTTGAGTACTTCATTACACATTACAGTATATAGTACTATTTCTAAGTTTTGATAGAAGTGGGATTTGTTATATGTGATCCCCATAGTAACAGACAAAACATTCCACTTTGTAGAGAACAGCCTAGAACAATGATTTCAGATATTTTTATTACTTAGGTATTTCTATTTATATATTTTTTCTAATAATAGAAATTATTTTCTATAGTTCCAGTATGTAATTATATTCTATTATTATATTTAAATTAATTATACATTACTATAGAAATAATAAGGTAAAAACAATAATACACAATACAATAATAAAGATCAACCTTCTGTAAAGTCAGATGAAGGAAGAAATAGGAAAAAACACTCAAGTCTAAAATGAATATATTGTAGGTGTGTTTGCAGAAGTAGTGTTTCCTCTAATATTCTTTTTATCTTTAAATATATTTAGAATGTTTCACTAAAAAAAATTCTCTTTGAAGACTGCCAAATTTTTATACTTGGGGGAGAAATAAAAGTTTATAATGAGAAATTTAATTATAAATGTTAAAATGTGGGAATGTTTACATGTTTAGGATATGCATATATCTAAAATAAAGGGAAAATGTTTTTGAAAACAGCATGAAACAACCTCATCTAAATTTTTTGAACTGCAGAAAATGTTTAATGTAATGTTTTTAAACTACCTCTAATATTAGTTCTATAACTACTAAAGGATGCCTAGGCTGAGAATATGAATATAGCTTTTCAGTTTATAGGAATCTTGAGGTTTGAAAATGTTTTCCTTGTCTTAGTTGGCCATCATGGATTTGAGATCTTTTAATGTGTACAGAATTTAGTTGGCAAAACACTCTGCGTTAATATCTGTTTGGATGATTTACCAAGAAGCCCCTTTTTTTATGACATGAAAGTGGGATTGGATAACACAAATTCAGGACATTATGGCAGTGAACATTTCTCAAATGTTTTGAGGATACATCAAAGAAAGTTACTTGTACAACTATGTCCTTTAATTTAAAAAAATAAATAATCAAACAAACTTTCAAAAACCTTAAAATATTTTCTTTAAAAAGGATGAGTATTTACACAAGATTGCTTTATTACCTTACATAAGATCTGGTCATGTCCCTTTATTTTAAGGTTATTCTGTAAAAACACTTAATTGGAAAACTTTAAGATGATGAATAGGATTTAATGCCTTGTACCTCACAGATACAGGCACAGCCTCATACATACTGTCATCAATCCTTTAATTCATACAACTTGATTCTAACTAACTCAAGGGGAAAAAAACCCACCAAAAAACAAAAAAACAAAAACAAAAACAAAAAAAAACCAAAAAAACAAAAACACAACCAAACAAATATTTCATATGTTGTAAAAAAAAAAAAAAAATTTGGATGGTAAGAAATAGCATCTAGGTAAAGGCAGGGCAATAAGCAGGAACCATGTGATTATCTGACTAAATTAATGCTGCTAAATTTAGTAAATCTCTGTCTAAGGTCAGGTCTATTCTGTGAAAACAATGTCTTTAACCTGCAGACACTAAATCTTTCCTCCAATTATTTTTACAGTCAGAAGACTTACATATGCACATATATTTTAAGAATGATTTAGTGAGATTTGCAGCAAGATATGTGAGTCTTGTCTTTCAAAGGAATTCTTTATGGAGCAAGGACAGCAACACATGTCCGTCAATAATTAGCTTCTGTTGTTAGGGACTATTTTTAATCACCTGACAAATCTAGGACATCTGCAAGATCTACAAGTCCAAGTTGATTCTTAGTCTGTACCGTTCCTGTCACTTACAATTTGCATATTCATACAAAGTAGCATTTACTGCTTTTGGCAAGCTACTCATTATGAGGAAAGGGCTTCCAGAGAGCTGTGTTTGGAAAAGCAGTCAGACTGGGGCATAGGGAGTGTGAAGTCTTTGCTGATGCTGTTTAAACACGACAAGAAATTATACACCTGGAAGTGGATTGTGCATCTTTGAGAAACTCAGAATACATACTTTTACCTTTATATTATGCTTAGCAAAAAGGTAACCAGTTATATAAATTTACATAAAACTGGAATTCACTTATTACTGTTTGTTCCTGCATTCTTCATTCTTTATTTTCTGCATTTTACTTCATTCCTTAAAATACAGAGGCGTGAATAGGTGTAAAAGTTTCAGTAGTTAAAGTAATAAGTTTGTAGCTGGAAAACAAGTAATTACAGATGATAGAGGAAAACCTGAAACTCCTTCAGTGGAGGTTCTACAGCAGTTTGGTAACCAATTCCCCTCAGCATCTTCACAAGTTTCAGAGCCAGTTTAAATCCTTTTACAGGGTTAGGAATAAAAAATAACCTCACTTTCAAAATTAATTTAAAACAGTATTCAGCATTTAGTTATAAAACCTGGTTTCAATGATTTAACATGCAAATGTCAGTCTGTTCAGAGACTTGGTGGATGGCCACTTAGCAATTTGAATTATCAAGATATTAGGAAAACATAGGGGAGCATGCTAAATTCCACGCTAAATGAGGACAGGACATAAGAACAGCATTTTCTGTGTTGTATCAATTTTCACCGGGTGCCGTGAGTAAATACTGCAGGATGGAGGAGGAAACACAGGGAGAGAATTATTCACTAGGAGATGAGAGTAAAGGACAAAAAAGAGGAAAAAAAAAGAAGATTCCACATGCATAACTCTTAATGAACACAGGAATTCAAGGCTGCTCATCTCTTGAGGAAAAAACAGGTTGTTATTACAAATTGATACTTGGCAACAATACCAAAATTTTTCATGTGAACCAGAATTTCTTCTGTACATAATTAGAAATATTACAGTTTCAATTGCTTCCATATTGAGGTTTTGGGATGAAGCATCAGAAGCAAGAAACACAAACAGTTAAGGACAATAGTCACCCCAGTACAATATTGCCACTTAAAATATTTACCTAGCAACTTTTCAAAGTTAGTTTTCCCAAACAGCACAAAGACAAGATAAACAGAATAATTCAAAAATCAGCTGAATCTTGCCTGAATCTAAAAACCATTCAACTCATAACTAATATGTCCTGACCTGTGGAAAAGTCACTGCAAAAAAATTCTCATACTCCTTTTGTTTGAAAACACCACTTTCTAAGAATAGACCTTATATTTTCAAATAAATGAATTAATATCTCATATCAGTAGATCTAAGAATCAGGACCAATTATGTTTTACATGAATTCAGAATACTCAGGACTTGAGACAGTACTGAACAATATGCTGTCAGTCTATAGGCTGAGACTAGAGTGCATAATATAACTAAGTAAATTAAAAGGATGAATTTAATTTTCAAATAATTATTTACAAATGAGACATTGACAGAAGAAGTACTATATATTGCTACTATATCTGAGAATAATTCAGCTTTCACAATAATGTCATTTCCCTGATTCTGCAGTTTTAGAAAAAGAACAATTTCTTAAATCCTCTATCAATACATACTCATGCAAAATATTGATCCCTCTAGTTGGACAGCACACCGCAGGCTAGAAGCAATTTTGCTAAAGACAGAGCTGTTGAAAATATTTGAAAATTACACTAAAGAGCAGAAATTTTAAGTAGCTACAGCTCTAAACTACATGGACGGATTAGAAAAAGTGGGACAAAGCCAGTCCAACTAATAAGTGTATCTGTCTATACAGTACTGACATCACTGCTGACAAGGAACAGGCTTCACTCAGCTTTTCACAGTTTTGAGACTGGACTTGTAGCTTTTGTAGCCAGAGCATCAGTTGCCCAATGAGTAGGAATATATGACTGGAAACTAGCAAACATCGTCACAATTTTCAATAAGTGAGCGAAGAATGTCCCTGCAAGCTGCAGGCCTGTTAGCCTCAGTTCAGTGCCTTGTCAAGTTATGGAGGAGATTGTTCTGGGAAATATTGAAAAATACCTTAAGGACAACTCACTTATCCATCACAACCAGCACAGTTTCATGAGAGGAAAGGCCTGCTTATCAAATTTGATTTGCCTTTATGACAAGGAAACCCATCTAGTTGACTGAGGGAACCTAGTTGATGTAATCTTTCTGGATTTTGGTAAAGTTTTTGATACAGTCTCTCTCAACATCCTTCTGGATAAAATGCCTAGGCCACAGCTGGATAAACACATCATGAGATGGATGAGCAGTTGCCTCATGAGTCAAGCACAAAGGGTTATAGGAAATGGGGTGACTTTGGACTGGGGAGCTCTGTCACTGGTGGAGCTCTGCAGAGCTCTATCCTTGGCCCTGAGCTCCTCAACAGCTTCATAAACAGCTTGGATGCAGGACTGGAAGGGATGTTACCCAAGATTGCAAATGATACAAAAATGGAAGGAGTTGTTGACTCCCTTGAAGGAGAGAAGGCCCCACAGAGAGACCTCAACATATTAGACACAGCAAATTAACTGCACCAGCTACACACGAACAGTGATCATAGCAGGTTCTCTCCACCAGCTGGTGACAACTGAACAAAGGAAAGTAACAAAAACTTCTTTGACGAAGCTCAGTGACAGTGTCCAGATGAGCAGCAAACACACTTACAGCAAAATTAATTTAAATGGAGTTTGTGGGATGTGGGCAGGGGGAGTTAAGGTCACAGATAAGGCATTTTCTTAGAATAATAGATATATGAATATGCATGTTATTTTAATTATTTTTATATATTGTGCTGAGACTTATTACCATACAAGGGAAAAGAAAATAGGAACTCACTGTATTTTGATTAAAGTGAAAAGAATTTCATTTAAAATTACAATTCATTTGTGCCTTCATATGTTGCCTTCTATGCACATAGCAAATTATTGAGTATAATGCAAACAGGGCTGTGTTTTAGCACAAACCCATTCCTTATCATCATTCTCCGCCCCTCTTTTTTCCATTATTTCTTGCAATAGTTGCTATAATCTCAGGCACATTCACATATGAGTGTGTACCTATATTTTTTTCTAAATTTTTACTATATCTGCACTGCATGTATTATAAACAAGGCTAGAGAGGCAGTAAGAATTTTCTTCAATATTGAAATATTGGAACTGAGCTGGAGGGAAAGGACCAGGTATTCAGCTCAAAAATGCTAGAACTTGAGTTACAAACGGCAGTAGTAACTTCAGCTGGTTGGGAACATGACTTGGAACCTGAAACAATTGGTGTGGAAAAGGTTAGAAGAAGTAAAAAAGGAGTTATATGAGTTAGAATCCTGGAGAGGAAAGATATATCTGCATGAAAAAGGTAGATTGAGACAAGAATTAAAAGCCTCGAGAGGGGAAACTGGCATAGGACAGAAAACAAAATATTAAAGTAATCTGATTTTTGAGGAGATCAACTTGGGGTATTATAGTTCAAAAGAGGGGAAAAAAACCAAAACTGGATATAAGGGTAAAGAAAAATGGGAGACAAGCAAATTTGTTACTAGCAGTAAAACCTGGTAGTTTGTGGTAAGAAAAGAACCCTGAAATTCTCTCTTCACTTCAGCTTTCAGGAGAAAGTTGTAAAAACATTGGCAGGATTTTTGCAATTAGTCTTCATTCTCCAGCTTATAACCAGTTGACGTCTTCTTCTATTCCTGTGATTTTTATTACCTCATGTAGTACAGACCTTTGCAATGCATCCAACCATCTTGATGAATGCAAAGATAGGAAGTACATAACTTTGTTTCTAGTTTTGAACTTGAAGCCTTTTTAGGACGACAGTTATGGAGGTTTTAAAGTCAAGCACTCAATGTTCTGTAAGACCTTAATTCAACAATCTTGTATATAAACATTATCAATACATAGTTTAAATGTGCAATTTTTTTTTGCCTTATAGCCTTATTCAGTCAATTAAATTGAATGTCATTAGGTATCAGTGAGGGTTGTGTAGGTTCTTACTCAATTTTGCTTAAAATCTCAAAATGTCTTCATCTTTACCTGTCAATACCACTACCATTTAATTTGCACAACTTGTTCTTGTTTACAAACCAATGTTGAGATCCTCTGATAATTTAATAACACACTGATCTAGGCATTTTTTAAACTCTAGGAAGAATTGCTTTGCTGCACACTCTGCATACATGCTGAAACACAGAACATACCACTTATTTTTCCATTTCTGAAATGGAATGTTACTAATTTTATATAATATATAAAATTTTCTTATAATCAAATGGGTTAGAACTGTTTTCATAACTTCCATTGAACCATTAAATTAAATTAAATTCAGATGTTATTTCATTAATTGATTCAGTGTTGTTTCTGACGTCAAATTTAGCAGAGGTCTCCTTATACAAATAATAATTGTCAGTTTATATCAGATCTAATAGAATTCGATGTGCAAGTACTGTAGACTAGGTCCTGTTATGATCTTGTGATTAAAAGCATGAAGTATGAGCTCATTTCTGGTGTAAATTGTGTCCTGTGGTGCCTCAGGCACAGCATCACCTCCTGGCTGATGGAGAGGATAGTGCTGCTCTGCTCTACACTTGTGTGGCCTCACCTTGGGTACTGTGTGCAGTTTTGGGGGCCACAATATAAGGATACAAAGCTATCAGAGAGGGTCCAAAGGAGGCTACAAAGATGGTGAAGGGCCTTGAGAGGAAGCTGGATGAGTAGCAGCTGAAGTCCCTTGGCCTGTTCAGTCTGAAGAAGAGGAGACTGAAGGGACACCTCATTGCTGTCTACAAGTTCCTCATGAGGAACACATCAGTCTGATCAGTCTGCCCCCCGTCATGAGGGGCAGAGGAGGGGCAGGCACTGGTCTCTTCTCTCAGGTGACCAGTGACAGGACCCCAGCGAATGGCCTGAACTTGTGTTAGCAGAGATTTAGGTTAGTTATGCAAAAAAAGGTTCATCCCCCAGAGGGTGGTTGGGTACTAGAAAGAGCTCCCCAGGGAAGTGGTCACCAAGCCTGAACCAAGCCTGACTGAAGTTGGAGAAAAGTCTGGACAATGATCTCAGTCACATGGTGTGACTCTTGAGCAGTCCTGTGTAGGGCCAGGCATTGGACTTGATAATCCTTTTGAGATCCTTCCAACTCAGAATATTCCGTGACTCTGTAAATTAATAAGTTTTTACACTCTCTGATGTCAAGTTCTCTCATTTGCTTTGCAATAAAGTGTATAGACTTGAGAAATGCATGCAATCAAGACTTGTTTCTTTTTTCAATTTGTTAAGCCAATCTTCTGGTTTTTTTAAATGATGTTTTAATTAAGCTTATAAGAAGTAATGAAGGAGTAGTATCATCTGAGTTCATGTAACAGATTAGTTGGCATTTTCATGATCCCTAATGTGCCCTCCTGATAATTTTATTATAGACATTGTTTGTGGAAACAAGGCCCAAATATCCCACACATTTGATTAGTAAAACTTGGCTAAGTGTCATATTTTTCTAGCATTAGACTAAGTCTATTCTGCTAGAATGCCAGTGTTTTCATATTTATTAAAAATTGAAATTGGAATGCTATCGACTTTTATCTTCTCTTTCTTTTTCTCTTTAGCTTGCATGGTATAGCAATATCTCCAGAATATTCCACAAAACTGGCAAAAATGGGAAGGGAAAAATTTCTAATTCCATCTGCCTGCCTATATGCTAGTGTTTTAATAGTAGTATAAATTGTGTATGTTCTTCTGTCAGACAGACAGGTATTTTCTAGATATTTGTACATATTCACATAGCTAATCATGCATACAAGTCATACACATCTGTGCATGGAGTCTGACATATAACCTCTCTATTTATACAGTTTCAGGTTTCTTGATAGGAATTGAATTAGAATACCTGTAGAGGACTTCCGAAAGAGAAATTAATCTTAATGCAAATATGTGAAATAAGAAAAAATATATTTTTCTACAAATACTGGTCTTTCCTTAAGGAGGTCACAGCTTTGAAAGAAGGCCCTGAAGAGGATTATTCAGACTGGAGAAAAGGAGGCCAAGGGGAGACTATTGACCTCTAGAACCACCTGAAAGGAGTTGTGGCAAGGTGGGGGTTGGTCTCTTCTCCCAGCTGAGCAGTGACAGAACAAGGGGAAATTTTAAATGTCCATAAATTCAGGGGAAAATAATGTATGGCACTAATTATCCTCAAAAATTTGTGTGAAAAATTTTCTGTGCAGTGATATATATGTTATTTTTTTTCTCCTCTAACAATAGTTTCCTTGGCTGTGATTTTAAGAAAATCCTTCTATTAAAATGTTCAGCTGACAGAGCTTGACATACTGTATCACAGAGGAATATATCAGCCTGAAGAGCATAAGATGCTTTTCAAAAGCTGTTGCTTACAAACCTTGTATGCTTGTTGTGGCTCTATTTCTCTACAGGTTTGTTAGTTGAAGGCGTTTGTCCAAAACTTTTAAACCCAGATTATGCACTGTAGTGTACATAACTTTCAGCAGTGACTGCATTCTCCTGTTCTGCTTGTAAAATTTGCTCTCATTCCTAAAATACATAAAGCTTTTCACATGTTTACTGGCAATCTGACCTGGCAGGGAACCCTTTCATTTAAGTGGTTAATGCTGTCTTTATATAATTCCTGCTTTATTGCCAGCTTTTTTTATTATTATCTTTTACTAATAACTGAGAATGACTATATGTGTCATCAGTGTGCATCAATATTTACCAGTACAGGCTTATATCAGAAGTTATCTAAGTAATTTTTTATTTATAAGGAAAATCACACATCATCTGCCTATGTTTTGGACTTAGCATAGAAAAAATACTTCTCTCTATTTGCAATCTGTATTGTTGATGGAATGATTCAACAAAAATTTATCACTATGAATCTGTTTTCACAGAAAATTAATTTGCTACTGCATCCAATATTTTTATCTTTTAAAAAACTGGATCAAAACTCACTTGAAGACAGTTTTAAGTGAATCAGCCTGTTATAACAAAAACATTTCATAGTGTATGAAATATTTTTGAAAATCAACATTATAATAAAAAGACACATATTTGGTTACAAATGCTTTTCTGTATGATTGATCACAAACCAGTGTGTACACAAATCAGAGTGAGTTCTCACAGACATATAAAAAGTGTGTTAGATACTCCATAGCATGTAATGTGCTTCGCAGGATGATGTAGGATATTAAAAAAATTAAATCAGCTGCATTCTTTCAAGTCAAAATCTAATGAGATGATTTTCTGAAGGAGTAAAAATACACATCAAAAGAATAGGAACAAAATGAGGAGAGAATATTGAATAAACAGAATAAATGACAGAATAAACTAGATTGGAAAAGACCTTTGAGATCATATCATCCAACCTGTGACCCTTTCAGCTCTTGAAACAAAGGTAGAAACATAAAATGACATTTTGGTCACCCTTTGTTTGATGCAGCCCAGGATAAGTTTGGTTTTCTGGGTAGCAAATCACGTTGCTAGGTCATGTCAAGCTTCTCATTCACCAACACCCCTTGGTCCTTGCCAGGGCTGCTCTTAATCCATTCTCTGCCCAGCCTGTACCTATGCTTGGGATTGACCAAACCCGGGTGCAGGACTTTGCACTTGGCCTTGTTGAAATTCATGCATTTTACATGGTCACAACTTTCAGCATTGTTAAGGTTTCTGATGTGACATCCAGAGGGGAAATAATCAATAATGGTTGATAAAGATACCTATGAAACATTGATAATGAAATCTGTCTTCTATTCTTGAAGGAACAGCTCTCACATAGACTGTTAACTTTCATTCCCAGAGTACTATGTGTGTAGCTAGCAATGACTGTAGGATATCAAAATTATCAGTAGGAGAGATCCTTCTAACTGCTTATAGTGTTTTTGACTGACATGATGAAACAAAAAAAGGACAGAGTTAAATAACTGAAAAGGTAAACATGATTTCTTTTGGAAAACTTATTTTGTATTGCTATATATAGGACTAAACAGTATAAGGAGGTGGCACATAAAATTTCATATGCAAAAGATTATTGTCTAAAATAGCCATACAGTACTTATTTGTGATTTTCTGTGCTGAAAGATCAGAGGAAGTGAAATAGAAATAAGAAAACTACAGAAAGAGTTTTGAAAACATTTCTTTCTTATACAGTAAGTTAAACAAGCAGCAAATGAGGTCACAAGGGCCATATAATTGAAAATCAGGCTACTGCTGTAAGATAAACAAGGTTATAGTTGGAAAGCACGGAGGATACCATTATTATAATGTCATTAAGTTTGAAATGCTGATGGAGTTCTGTAGAGAGGTCAGCAAACACAAAGATATTGCACTGTAAGAAATGCTGACTTGAAGGAAATGTGAAACAAGTTGAATAGAAGTGGCCGAAACTCAATAATTCATGAAAAATCAAGAGTGGAAAAGGGAGAATCTATTCTTGGTAGGTCACATTAGGGGGAAAAAAAAAAAAAAAAAAGGAAGAAAAAGCCATGTAAGCATAAATAAATGCATAAAGTTAAAAGACCAGCAAAAACAATGTGGTCTACCCAAAAGTTTAAGTCCCTGTGTGACTGAGAATTGCATAAGAGAGAAAGAAATCCCAGAACATTTAAAGGAGTTCAAGAAGCTTTAAAGATACTGAAAAAAAATTGGACAGAAAAAGAAGAAATTTCAATATCAACTTCAAGGCATATATAGAAAAAATCTCAATTATTCTTGGTAACAGATAAGAAGAAATTGTAGTTTATATTAAATCACCATAAATGTGTTGCTGAAGTCAATACGCTTACTCCAGATTTACACCAAGATTTAGGAGAATAAGGCTGGTCCTGTCCATTATGTACAACTTATTACCATTTTAATAAATGGTATATTAATAAATATGTATTAATAAATTATATATTAATAAATGGCCAGAGGGATATGAGAAATCACTTTCTATGAAGTTTTTACTGATCAACTATTCTCTATAATTGTCACTGCTGATTTTTCTGCCTAATGGGAAAAGAGGAAAAAAAAAGAAAGAAAACAAAAATTTTGTCATTAAATTGTTCATTAATATTTATCTTTTTTTTAATCTTTTTTGCCTCTTTGCTTCCATTAGTAGTATCCAGTATTTGTCTCATGGTCTATTATATACAAGATAAATAGATTTTTTTTTTTTGCTATCCCTGTATATTTTAGTCATAGGCTGAGATTTAAGTAATTTATGTTGGCAATCCTAGAATGTACTAAAATATATTATCTCAAGAAAAATTAAACAAGACTATGTTTCAAACATAAATATTTAAAAAACTTAAGTGACAAGTGTATGATCTCACCCTTTAATGTCACTAATGTACCATCACTAACCACTGAGAACTGTAGGGATTTTTTGGTAAGGCTGCCCAAGAGAAAAAAATCTTTGATTTTTCAAGACTGTCACAGGACCTCAAGCCAAGTGAAAGGAAAAAAAATGGCACTTGGTTTCTTAAATTAACTTTTCATCCTACACTTGTAATTTTGCTGCTCTCTTGCATCAGAGGGATGATAGATGAATGTATCTATTCAGCCTGATTGACCTCAAGGCTTTCACTGACAATGTATATCAATATTCACTAGAAAGTTCTTGTATAAGCTAAATATATGATGACTATTGCCTGTTTCATCATCCAAGGAATTAAAAAAGAGAAAATGTGAAAGAAATGCTACAGAAATTTTGTAGCTGGTCCTAAAACATTTGAATTTTTTTTTTTCTTTCCATTACAAAAAAAACCCCAAAAAACAAAAAAAAACAAAAAAAAACAAAAAAAAAAAAAAACAACAAAAAACCAAAAACAAATGAAACAACAAAACCAGCTGTTGTATCAACAGCTGAGAAAATCTGCTTCTGGTTACAGAGAGTATTGGTTGGAATTTTGCATACATATTTCTAGTAGCAGGAGAAAAAAGGTTATGGGTCATGTCCTTTATCAGTAAGGTTGATTCCTTCTGTGCTGTCAAGTATGTAGGTAGTATTAATCTTTATTTTGATGAAGTCAGTTGTATTTGTAGTTCCAGATGGTATCAGCTTGCCTCATGAATTTGGATGTAATAAAAATGTTAGAGCCACTCCAGAGACTACAGATATGTCACATAGCAGAGAGAGTGACACTTTCAAGAGAGAAGTAGCAGTATTTCTATTGATATGAAGCAGAGATTTAACAAAGTTTGGAAAATGGGAGATGCATCAGTGATCTAACTAGATTTGATGATGAGGTACTATCACCGACTGCATAAAGGACAGTCAGACAAAACCGTCAGGGAGAGCCTTCTGCCAAATCATGAGGTTCAGAAAGGACAGCCTTGTGTTCTAATGTCCTTCTCAGAAAGGAGTTTAGGTGCCGCTGGATCCAGACTTAGCCCAGACTTTGTCAATTGTTTATGTCTAAAGGATTTTATGTGCAGAACCAACCCTTTATACCACTTAGTTAAGATTTAAAAATTTAGCATGCTATTAATCACTTACTGATAATCTGTTGCAGCAAGGAATCTTTCAACCTCAAGAGTGTAACCTTTAAGAGGTGTTACTCAAGAGGTGCTGACAGCTGACGTGTAAGAAAGCCCAATAAGCCCCCAGCTATCCACTATTTATAAAGTAAATTAAGTGAATTATAGTGGTATTTGCATATTTACTACAGAAGTCAACTTCCTCCAAACTTAAGCAGCACCACAATTTGATGGGCACATTGCTCAAATTAGCCTTTGACTACTGTGCCTTCCCAAAATCAGCTTTGAGTCTGGTGTAGCCATCATGACCAGATGTGTCCATTATGACTGCCACTGGTGGTCCTCACTTGAGCAGGGTTACAGGAAGTAAAGGTCAGATTGGCTTGGGGGAGGCAGGGGAGAGGACAAGGACAATGGACACAATCATAAGTCATTGGGTCTTTCTAAGGAGTAAACTTTTAGAAAAGGGAGATCAACAGGGGAACACATTCATAGTTATGACATCTTCTTCTCCAGTAAAAGTTATGTGTGATGATGCCCAGCTTCCCAGGACACCTGCCTGGGTGTCAAACTGACCAAAATTCTCTTTTTGCTGAGCTTAGTTACACATAAGGTGGTACACTGTTCTGGTCAGATCGGGTCAACTGTCCCAGCCATGCCCCTTCACAGCTTTTCACCTACCCTCAGCCTACTTCCAGGTAACATGAAAAAATGAGAAATAGAAAAGGCTTTGATGTTGTTCAAGCAATGTTCAACAATGAATAAAACATTGGCTTGCTATCAATGCTATTTTGGTCATAAATCTAAAGCAGAGCATCATGTGGACTGCTGTGAAAAAATGTTAACCCTATTCCAGACAGATCCAGGACAAGTTTTCCCTCTTTTCTATGCTGATCAGAGACTCAGTCAGTGTAATGGTTTTCCCTATGTTACAAGCAGGATTCAGCTTTTTTTTTTTTTCTTTTTTTTCCTTTTTTTTTTTTTTAACAAAGAATGCTGTCAATTCAAGACTGAGGCTTTCAGTGAAATTTAAGAACTCCAGGTTGGTTAAAGCTAGAAGCAGTTCAGGATAATCACTTCTCTGCTATATTATTTTCTTCTTTAAATTTTTCATATTTCACCAACTTGTTCTTTTAGCTCAGAACTGCTTCCATGTGGGTTCTAGCTGCTTTGTTCATAGCTATCAACACTAGTAAGATACAAAGGCAATGAAATCTTAAGATACTACATCTGGAATCACATGAATTGCTACTTCAGATTTTTAAATTTTTATCAGTAGAAGAACATCAGGCTGAATTATTTTAAAATAATAATAAAAGTATTATTTCTATTCTTAAACTTCTTTTTTATACCTATTTTCTTTACTTATTTGTCATTACTTATTTGTTGATTTCCCTTCTCTACATTACTTTTTATCCTTAGTTTATTTTCTTTTGCCATCTGTTTGTTGTTGTTGTTGTTTCTTTAAAAAGTACTTTATCACCCTGGAAACTCAAGCATTATAAACTCTTGGCCAGCTATAATATAATTTTCAACACATTTTGTGCCAATTGCTCTCAACTTACATAAAGAACACCAATTAACAGAGAAGTTTATGCTGCTTGTCCCTTTCTTTTAAGGGTAGCCATACAATGACCCTTAGCAAGAAAATTATGATTATGAACATATGGTGAAAAAATTTAATGTCTTACTTATTTCAAAGTCTTTCTTATTACTGCTATTAGTAGATCCTGCTGGATGATCAATCAATAAATCATTTGACCATGTAGAATTCATAGTCCTGTAATTGATCTTTTTCATGTGTTTTCAGATAAAACTATGTAATACTTTCTAACTAAAGGTAAATGAGTAGATAAATTACTAATGACCTTGAGGGAGCACAGCTGGAGAAAATTGCATTTAGACAATATAACTTACTTTCTCATCCTTCCCCTTTTTCTTTGCATTGCTTATAAGGGTAAAGAAAAAAGAAACACTCTTTGGGGAATGAAAATTATAAGGAATTGCTATGGATTAGACTATTTTCTATTTCCATCCACTTTGCATTAAAAAAAACCAAAAAACTTTTAATTCTGTATTAATATTTTCCTATTTTATAAAGATGGCAATACAGTGCATGAAACAATTATACCTCAGAGGACAATAGGATCCAAATTTGGTTTTTGTTTATTTCATTGATTTGAGTACAGGAATATTTCTTGCAAAAAAAATGTTCTCTGGGCTTCAGTGTCCAGCACAATAAATCGATATCAGTTTCTCACTTCTCTGCATATTTAGATTTTATATATGCAGAGTGTTATATGGATACTAAATGCTGCAAAAAAAAAAAAAAAAAGGTTTGGCACAATATCATGTAGGAGGATTATTTTTTATTCTATCTGAAACAATTAATGTATTTGTAACCTGAGACCTGAAAGAATAATTCTTCAAAATATTATTTGTAGAGATGCTGGTGTACTCTGGGAAGACTTCACCCACCCAAGCGGTGAATGAACTGCAGAAACAATAAAAATATTGAACAGGCTGAAGGCAGGTCCTACTCCAGTATATGTAAATAAACGCACATAGCCTGAGAAACAGACAGAACAGGCAACAGTCAAAATCTGACTTCTTTAGAGCTTTTCAGGGAATATGGGTAGGAAAGAAAAGTAGGGAAGTTTCTGTTATGTGAAAGCCCAGTTCAAACAAAGTAAGCTGCCATGTAGGGTATATGAGAGGCAGATGAGAGTTTGTGAGCTAGTATCAGACAAGATGCCAGAGAAGGAATTCAGGAAAACTGAGCTGTAAAAGTCATAACTGTGAGATGCAGCTCCTGGATACTGTTAAACATCAAACTTGATATGTCTAATGACAGGAAGATATACACATTTCCCCCTATCTACTGAACAAATAAAGCATCCGTCAAGCCAAGCAAGCACTGAAATAGGTGGGTTTCTGATTTCTTATTACCCACTTAGTAGTTCCCAGATCGGGCCCCAGTTTCATGAGGACTGGGTTCAGCTCACTACAATTAAAGGCAATCCTGACCTCAACAGTACCAACTGCCTGGTACTAGAGAACAAGTGAGAACCTACCCAAACCTACCTACTTTCTTGCTCCTTTTTTCTGACTGTTTTGTTGTGTAAGAAAATTGTTCTCAGCTGAAGTCCTTACTGAAGTTAAGCAGAACATCCTTCTGTGGTGTTCTGTATACATGTACTTTCCATTTCCTTCTTCTGAGGCCACACATTTTATTCATTACGTGCCCACTCTTCTGCAAACAGTTCAGGTTTAATGTTGTCCAACTCTAATTCTGAAAAAAAATTGCTTTATCTGAGAGAAAAGAAGCAATAGATCCAGATTTCATTCTTGTTTGTCCTAGTATTTTCCAGTCCTTCAACAACTAAATATTTTTTTTTCCCCCAAGAGATGAAAAATTTCTAAGAATGTACAGTAAAACTAAAATAACATGAGGAATATGGGATCATAGACATGAGATATGATGTAGTGAAGTATACACACTGCCTCTTACTAAGTTTATATTGCTGTATCCATCATTTCCTATTAAAATTCCCTGACAGAAAAGTCATCTATTTAAAATGCAATTTTTAAAGCATTTTTTGAAGCAGATATTACAGCTAGTATGAATCAAGATGCCTCTTCTCATTAAATGGAGGTTCCAGATACATATTCGTAAAGTTGACTCCTTTAGATAAGTCACATTTGAAAATATAGAATAGGCTGTGATTTTACTTAAACAAAAAACATATGCAAGAAACATATTTCAGTAGCAGACTTGAACTCTTCAGAATGCAGCAAAACAGAAAAGAAAATGGGAAGACTATTTAAATGCTTACCGATGTTTAACTGAGGCTATTAGTTACCAGATGGTGCCACGATGTATCTGCTTTTATTTTTAATTTCCACAAGGTTATCCTTTCTAATATTGTACACCAGTGAATATGGCATGAATTAATTTTCAAAACAGTTAAAATGGACTCAATGATCTTAAGGTCTTTTCCAACCAAAAAATTCTGTGACTGACTACCCTTAAATTATAGATATGTATCAAAATCATGATAGTATACTTAATTAAAAATAATTTTTTTCTATAGAAATTAGATTTTAAAATACAATTTACACTCACCATTTTTTAATTTGAAATTAAATTTTTTAACGTTGCCACTTCACTCAAGAAAGCCAAGGGTTGCATCTTTTTGGTTTTTTATATTTAATTGTCACACGTTGTTAGCTTTCACCTATCCAAGGCCATAAATTCGCCTAATGTATTGCTTATTCATTAAATGCCTGCCATTGGTTCAATCTGGAATCAAATAACCATCAGATAATTTTTTCCTTCTCTCAAAATAAGCTGTTTCCTTAAATTTATTGAGAAGTACTTCAAATTATGCTAAAATATTTGCAGTTTCATTGAAATTAATTTTAGTGCATGGTTCTGTTGTGTAGTTTTAGTTTTGGGTTTGGTTTGTTTTGTTTTTTTTTCCCCACAAAACCTGCTAATATAAATTTGTGAGGAAATCTGTCCATTTCAACTTAGGCAGATATTTGCATACAGATCTGTATCAGAATCAGACAAATCCTATGTACTGAATATCTGATTTTTGTCAGTTGCACAGTATTCTTTCAATTTTAAAAATCTTTGGTAAGTTTTATAAATTTGAGGACCATATTTTTTGCATTTTCCTCCAAAAAATCAAAACCAAAACCAAGAAGCCACAATTGCATTATTTCTCTCATTTATTTAACAAAATGTTTTCAAGAATCTGGAAGATCTGAGCATAAGATAATGGGAATGTTTTCCAGAAAGAAGGTTGAGAAGCATGTGCAATTTATGCTATGCCTGAATATCAGTCATCAAGGGAAAAACATATTTTTCACTTCAGATGTGAGAAGTACTATGTCCATTGACTCAAAGCTGGATATAAACTTATTGCCTGCTAAAATAGCTTGTTATAGATTCAGCTCTTGTCTTGGTACTGTCCATGTGTCTGAATTACTCAAATGTATACGGCATCTGAAGACCTCTTGAAAAATTCATGAAGTGATAATTTTGCTACTTGTTAGAGAGAACAATGACTTATGACACAGTCACTATTATTTGCAGTCATTTGCCTCTTCAGTCTAATGTAAAGTCAGTGCTACCCTCAATATAGAATCTCATTAAAAGTTCTGGATATTTCTTGTAATTTCAAAACAGCTGTAATCAGCTAAAAGTCAAAAATATCATCCGCATCCTTCAACTATTTTGTGCATTTCTGCTTCTTGTTCCAAGTCATGATTCGGTCACAGTTAAATCACTTGTCAACATTTGGAATTTTGGCAAAGAAACATCACTTAAATGCTTTCAGGCTTCATTGTGCTCTGTCATTAAAAAATATAGATGTCAGATATTAGATCATACAGTCGCCTCACATAAACAGCATATATTTCAAAATAGCTAAAAAATAAATAGTTATTATATATAGCCATAACAAACAAACAAACAAACAAACACAAACAATGACAAAAGTACAGAAATCACAATTTATATGTAGGTTCCAAAAGGGAGAGAAAAGCACATCAATAAAAAAAATAAACCCAAAATACATTATTTTTTTCTCCCTTAATTTTCCAAATTTCAAAATTTTAGAATATAGATCACAACTTATTATTATTATTATTATTATTATTATTATTAATAATAATAATAATTTTGGTAAATCTTATAAATAATATTTATTTATAACCGTATGTATGGTTAATTATTTTAATGGCATTTTTCTTTATAACTATAAAATAGTGTTAATATTCTGAATTGTCCTATTATTAAATTATAGATTTTTGTGCCTTTCAGACTCCAGATTTCCAAAACTAAGGCTTTAATTCAGCTTTTGCTTTGCAAAGTCACAAATAACAAGTTCACCTAAACTTTAATTTGTTGCATACTACTACAGAGCCACCAATACATGTGCAAAGTTCACTGCAATGAAAAGGAAAAATAATAGATTATGTGTTGTTACTCTTGTGAAGTGGTATTATATTTGGTAAAACAAAAACTATTCCAACCTTAGAGGCTCATCCTGGAGTGGCCAGGGAAAATCTTTCCATCAGAATTTACCTGGTCAACTCTTTTGTATCTGCATGAGGGATGCCCCTGTAGCACTTTTCCCTGCTGGAAATACATTATGTATTAGGAGTTATTATTGCAAAGAGACACTCTTTCACTTTAGCCACCCCTTTATCTTTTCCCAGTTGTTAATTTAATCTCTTGGAATAAAGTGGAATCTGCCACAGAGTGTCTTATACGTCTCTGTGTATTCTTGATCTCACTCTGTCGTCCTGACTCACCCAAGATGTGACAGCAAGAAAATAAAATATTAGGTTAGAAGGTCAATAAATTCCTGAGGAAGGGGAGCCCCTTTTAGTTGTATCACAAGAGTGTAAACAAAAACATGCAATGTTACATTCCTTAAATAAGCATAACACTGAAATAAATGATAATTTTTAAAAGATGCAAATCACCACAGACTTTATTTTTACTCAAATATCTGACAAAGAACTGAGAATTTTGATGTATTTCTGCAGCGATATGAAAACTTTAGTATTACAAACAAAACGGGAGTTTAGGAAGAGATATTGCATTGAACACAATAGAAGAGAGAGATCCAGAAATGTATTGCACAAATCTAAGGATGCTCACATTTGTCATGTTTTTTTGTAGGACACCTATTAAACTGACCACTCAGGATGGGAACAAAAATGTGTAGACATACATAAGAAAAACATCTTATTCATTGTATTACTATGAGGTCCTAGACTTGTGCCTCTGATTCTTCAGGTTCCTGTGGTCGATGTCAGACCTCAAAAGAATCTTTTGCAGACTCAGATTCTGAGCTACTATTCAGTAAAAGAGGAGAATAGCTAAGGAAAACACACTTCACAAGTTAATATTTGGTCATGTATATGAAGGCAAATGGTATTTTATTAAGGAAACAGACACAGCTTCTCTATTACAGGTCTCTGGAAATGACTTCTTTTAAAATATTTTTTATTGCAAAGAAAAAAGGGCAAAATTGGTTAGTCAGAATAGCTAATGAGTCAAATGAATTATACATCCTTACTGAAATCTGTCTGAAATAGTGGCATGTCAAAAAGCACCTATAAAACCCCAGCAAAATATTTTTGAATATTAGAGACATTCATAGAACAATACATTATGAACACTTGACAGTTATAGCACTGGGGCTTTGGGTTTGAAGTGTCCTAGATAAGGATTCTTTTTGTTTATCTATTTTGTTCTAAAACAGAGCAAACTGTAGGTCATAAATAACCACTAATAGACATTGAAAAACATTTTTTTAGAAGAGCACTTTAAATAAATGTATGTCAGAAATCAAAAACAATCAGTGTCTTTCATTAATCCACTTTTCTAGCATGTGTCTAGAGCACTCAGCACGGAAGGTAGAGATAAATTACTTAAGGGCTTTTGATTAAGGAGTTTTGATAAGGACATTAGAAAGCTGTAAATCCCCTAAGCTCATATTATTTGCTTGCATAGCTGGGCAACTCTGGTGAATGTGGTTTTGTAAATATGTGTCTCTGAATTACACCAGGGATCCTTTACTTAAGTTCCAGATATTTAATCTTTCTGAATTTCCATTTCAGCCCTGGAGCTCTTCCAAGTCTAATGATAAAATCTGTATTATCTTATTGTTTTAATTTTCCACATTTTTTAAAATATATATTAAATGAGATATCCTTTGGTTAATTTTCCTGAGTCAGAAGAAGATACACATATCTATTTATTTTCAGCTTTTGAATTAAATTTTACAGGAGGAAAAATAGTTCTCTGTATATCTGCAAGGGCAATTCTACAGCCTCTTGAAATCAACAACCTTTTTCATAACAAGAATAACTTTGCCTGATTAGACCATTTGACTTCCAAGGGTGTTGTATCGTGCTTTTTGTTTTATCAGTGGGTATATGGTTTGATTTGTGATTTAGTGTTTTTCCTTGGTGCTGGTTTTTTCTTTTGTCTCCACCCTTTTCCCAGAAATGTCGTCAGCTAGTTTCTAGTTTCTATTTCTCCAAATTTTACCCATTTCCTAAAAACTGTTTTTCTTCCTTGGAAGTTTATCGTTTCACTCCTGTTATTCCCCGCCTGGGTTTTTACTCCCAACTCTCCTGATTTGTTGGAAGTTGGGTCTGCCCCTGCCTTTCCCCTGAGATATAAGTCTTTGTCGGCCCCTTAGTGGGGGCCCAGGAAGAAAGAGGGGAAGAAACACCATCAAATAAAGTTTCCCTGGGACCCCTGTGCGCTGCCTGTGTTTTATACTGCTCCGAAACAACTGACAACTGGGATTCAAGGAGCTCCAGGGGGAAAAACTGCCGCCCCTCACTCTCAACATCAGCTAGCCGGGGAAGCGGAGCGGCAGACAAGGGTGCTCTAACTATAACTTTACTTGAGTATGGAATTGTCAATGAATGCTATATTGTAAAGTTAGATGACACAATGCTGTGTGTGTGAGGGAATGACTATCTCCTAAAAAGCTTTTTTTTTTTTTGTTTTAAATGTAGCCTAAAGGGTTTGTGTTTTAAGAGATGGGAAAAGAAACATTAGAAAAAACCCCACTGAGTGGCAGGGCCAACTAACATTTTTATCTTTTGTTTTCATTGTTTACCATAGTCCATCGATTGTGTTTACTCAAAGGTTAATCAAGTTTGTGACTTCAGGCTGCCTATAACCTCCTGCAGACAGCATTAATCAGATACACAAGCTTGACAAAACCCTGAGATTTTTACAGTAACAAGACTACCCTAAAAGTTAACTTTTTGATCTCTCAATATGTTACATAGCACGTATACCTACCTGAAGTGGCATAGATTTTCTTAGCAGGAAATAACTTATCTGTTCTTTAAAAGAAGATGGCTTTCAGACGTACTATGTTCTTCCCTTAATGCTAAATATATACCTTAACATTTTTTTCTTCTCTCTTGGTAGTCTAATTACTGCTAAGGGTAATCTCTGTGCCAAGAATTGTTTTATTAAATCAAAGAAAAAGGATTTCAATCTTCAAAAGTGTAGATTAAAAACTAGTGAGTAAAAGTCAAATATATTGTCTCTAGTAATTGACTAGTTTAGAAATCTATAAATACTAAAACTGTCAAATTAATGGAAAGAATAATAAACATCACTGCTATGTTTACATTTAGAGGTTTAGTCAATGAGTCTGCTTTCTTAAAATTTTTAAATTTTTGGAGGTAAAAGATAAACATGCCCAAGTGTTTGAAGAAGTCTTTCTTGGGCAATAAAGTTCAGATGTCGTCCCTGAAACAAACCCTTCATGGAGAAGCTGATAGTAAAATTTCTCAACATTATTTTCTAGAGTTTTCTTTTATCTTTTTCAAAGATCCTCATGAGCTCAACCACAGGTTCATAAAATAACAGCTTTTAAGAAAGAAGAAATTCTCAGTCTTCTAGTCTGACCTCCATATGAAAGGCCTCAGCATTTCAAGTCACTTGGCCTTGCTCTAGAAGTTATTGACTGAGAAATTAAACAGTATGTATTATGCAGATCATCATAATGTGTCTTGGTTGTTTTTGAGTTTTTTTTTTGTCTTAAGAGATTTTAAAAGTCAAGGAAAATTGCTGTTGTTAGAAGTCAGTATTGTTATCATTGCCATTATGTTTCTTACCTATTGTGGGGCAAATGTGTCAATTATGGTCTATAATAGTAGGAGCACTAGAAGAATATGAAAAAAATATGGCATAAGATAAAAACAGACAGAAATTTTTTCTTTTCACATTTTTTGATAATTTTATGGTTATAGAATATAACATTTTATGGTTATAGAATATAAATCTGCATGCTATTAATAATGTTTCTATAACCATGGGTAGGGATCCTTTTCAGGATATCCCCATTTTCTTTGTTATCATAGGACCAGAAAACTAGCAGGTGTTCAGTGGTGCTGCTCTGGGACTAAGGAAAGGTTAATTAGCTGTTTGCTATTTTTATATTAATGAAGGCCATGTTGTAAGTCACATCAAGTCCAGATGAAGTTGCACTCAGTGATTTGTTATATCTGGACATTAATTTTATTAGTGCCATGATTTGTGAGCACAAATTTTCTCTCTATTCTTTAGTTTGTTTCACACTTTTTCTTTTCTTACACAGAAATATGTATTAAAACTGCTTCTTAAGACTTGATTCAAGGAATATAAGCTAGGGGAGGTCAAACACACATGAGTTTGATTTCAAAAGTGTCACATATACCCATATGTGCTTATTGTACAGAGACGAAATTCTTTTCTCTGTGTCTTCTGATACATTTCAATATTCCAACAAAATATATCCTAATATCCAGGGGAAAAAATAGTCCACTGTTATTTTTCCTTCAGTTCAGTAAGAATGATTCAGCTCAGGAGTAATAAACACTTTTTTTTTTTTTTTAATTGGCATATTAATAGACAGGCAAGCAAGGTTTACAACATGAAAAGATCTGTGCTGAAGCCTACAATACACTTCTCAGGGTATCAGGTACACTTCTCACGTATTTAGGATATCAGTATATCATTATATTAGAAATATATACAGGTATTTACAGGGAAATGGTTCATAACATTGTGGAATTTGAATTCTATATATATATTAAGGTCCAACCATGGGAAATATACAATTTTTTTTACTATTTTTTTATATCTATGTCTGCTTACGAGTATTTATCAGGGCTACAATGTCATCAAGACACAACTCCTCACTTATTGACACTTTAGTCTTGCCATTGATCAGGACTATGACTGAGAAAATATCTAAATTTAAAGCAAAATTAATAGTTTGGAATTAGGTAAGTTTTAAGTACATTTGAAGTTCTTCTTTTGCCTGTTCTTCTCCAGTGCTATCTGTACAGCTTACACAAAGCTATCATCACATTGCACTGATAAAAGTATTCTTTAACCTTTTTTCTCCTGTAAAACAATAGTTAAAGAGTATTCCTATATCACATTTTAATTATATTGTCCATTAAATATTTTTCTTTTCTACAACAGGTAAGCATTTTCTTACAAAATATATATATTTTAATACTGTTTGATAAATCCTTTTTGTCTTTAGAATATTAGCACATTTTATTTTGTCTCTATAATTGTATGGCCAAAGATACAGAAAATAAAATGATGTTAAAAAGTTCAGGAAAAAGCACATCTTGTGTAGAACAACCTAAATGTTATTTAATACAACAGGTTTCTATGAGAAAATATTAGCCAGCCAAAGTATTTTTAACATACTTCAACAATTTTATTATACTCCATTCTGAGATAAACTCATGTTTTCAAAATCTAGGGTTATTTCAGTGAAATGAAATATTTCATTGCAAACACTTTGAGCCTCAACTTAGAAATATGATTTTTTGCTTAAAATCCAACTGTTCTTTTTGAAACCTAAATAATATAAATTAAAGGAAAAAGAAAAGAAACACAGAAGAATCTGAAATATTCAAACATTTAAAAACCAGGAGTATAGAAAACTTACGGCTACAATTGTAAATATAGTTAAAAAAATGAGTATGAGATCTAAAATCACAATGAAATATTTAAATGAACTTAGCAAGAAATATTTTTCCCTAAAGTATTTCTAACCAATATGGAAACAGTCAATATTAGGAAGAAGGGCTAAAATGGATTATTTTTAATTTTGTGGTTGATTTCTGAATTAATAAAACCTGATCTTTAGGACAAAATAAGTTTTCCCTTACCATTCTGTTTGTATTGTATGTCTGAGAGGATTCAGAAGAGAAGTAGACATTTAACTTAAGATTCAGACATTTACACAATTATTTTATCTACCAAAAAAGGCATCAGAAATGTAATCCACCACATAAGAGCTGCAGTTTGATGGTTGTATTAATATGAGAGTATCAAGCCATGTTTTTATATTTTTTTCAAATGGAAAATACTTCATTCTCTCTGGGTGGGGAGGAAAAGCTAGCAAATAATAGGAATCATTTACATAGTGATTTCGAGAGATACAAATAGTCTTTTTCTTATTTTGTTTAACATTATAAATAAAAAATCCAACCCTATTTTTGCATCTTTTATCTACACTCGCAATAATAAGACTATATTTCTTTTTAGAACCAAAGCATCAGAAATACATGTATGACAATTTTTTAAATTAAAATCAAAATAGTAACTCTATTGAAGTACATTATATGTACTTCATATATGCTAGCATTGCTTGAGTAATTATTTGTGTCTGAAAGGCCTACTATTTGAGGCACTGAAGATCTTCAATACTTCATATTGAAGTACATATATGTACTTCAATATGAAGTATTGAAGTATATGTACATATATGAATTAATTCAAATTAATTATTAGTGAAGGAACACATGAGATTCTATTACCAAATTTTGTTTTAGTTTCACAATTTTACTGCCAGGAAGAAATTTTCGGGCAGATCTTTTGCACATCAAAGGTTGCCCCTAATACCTAGAGCTAAATAATTCAAATTAATTATTAGTGAAGGAACACATGAGATTCTATTACCAAATTTTGTTTTAGTTTCACAATTTTACTGCCAGGAAGAAATTTAAATCTCTATAAGCAAGTGCAACATGCTTACTTTTACTCATTAATTGTCCGTTTGCAAGTATGCTAATTTAGGTCCTTTTTACAAAGTTATCTTTTTTAAAAGAGAAGGTAATTAAGATTAGAGATTCATTCCTATTTGTTGACGTTCAGTCTGCATATTTCATATTGTGTATTTTCTTATTTATTCTTCTTGATACCAGTACGACTTACTGGTTGTACTACAGCTAGACTGCAGATTTGCTTATTCTAGCACAGTTGCTTTTACAAAGCTAGAACATCACACTTTACATGGATGGATAATAATATCTATGATCTATGCTTACTGATATTTAAAAAAAAATAATTCCCATATGTCTTATCAAAGATATTCTATTAAGAAGTAAGTTTGCTACAATGGCATGACATAAGAGTTTTGATTTAATTACGCTGCTTCTGAAAAGACTTAATTCAATTTAGTGATACTAAATTGTTTAGGGGATTAATATTATCTATGCATTCTAGATTTCTGAATTTAAATTTGTCTCATATCACAGAAAGATGGAAGCTAATGTTTGAATATAATTTGATGACCAATCTGAAATAAAAATTGTAATGTTTAGTAAAGATACAGCTCCCTGTGGCAATTAAATGTTTCAGAATTTTTTTCTTACCATATATATTACCTAAGAACTCATACACATTATTGGTGAAGAATGGACGTATACAGTATCTAAAAGAAGCATTTGAAGCCTAGGCATAAAACTTGCATGCAGAGGTCAAGAGGTAAATTTGTTTTGACTGATAACAGCATGAGATTTAAGAGGAAGCCACCTACAGTGTCTTATCTGAGTGTTTCCACCATTCTTAGGTCTGTAGAAATGCTGTCTTCAATGATCCATCAACACCAACTCTATTCATTTTATCAACAAGGGCAAATTTGAAGAGAGAGTAACAGTTTTTAAAATTTTATTTATATTACTTATTCTTAGTCCCTTAAATTATTATTCCAGCAGGACTCCACAGGAGGTCTGAAGGCAAAAATTATTTAAAGGTTGGGGTTTTAATTTTTAGGCATAATATCCTCATAACATAGGATGTCATGGTTCAGAGAAGTAATTATTACCATTCAGAAACAGGTAGGACTATGACCAAAATGGTATCCATAAGATCTTGCATGATATGCACTAATATGCTTACAAAACCCAGAAAAAGCCTATGCCTTGTGAAAGAGTTAAGATGGGGAATTTTAATGGTAGCCTCAGCTGCATAGTACTTTTAAAATATCTACTTAATTATAGGTCTAGAGCATCAATTTTGACACAGTTTTCAAAAAGAAAAAAAAAGCAAACCCAAGAAAATAAGGACTTGATTTGTAAATTTTAACAATATATAATCTTAAAGAGAAATAAGTCTTCCTACTGGAAAGACTTATCTCAAGTTCAGAAGCTTTTTGAAGATGTACAACCAGACCTTTCTCCATTTAAAGGCTATTAATGTGTCGGTTGTGAAATCTATTCACTATTGAAAATGCCAGTGCATCATTTCACTACTCAGAAGTAAAAGCTCTTTGTAAGGCTTTCCTATTATACTGAGTATTATTCATTCCAAATAACAGGGGAAGTGGGCATTAAATTGTATTATCCAGTTCAAAGTAATTGTTACAGAGGAAATAAAAAGCCATAGGAACATGGGAGTTACAATAATGGATCAGACCAGTAGTTTATCTAGCCAAATATCCTAACTTTGACAGAGACTAAAATAGAAAAAGATACTTTTTAGCAGATGATTATTGAACAGTGTTGCCCACAGGAGAATTTTAATACCTTTTTTGTTCACGTCTGGCATATACTTAAAGGTATTTATTACAATAAAATAAAAGAAATACCAAACCTCTTTCCCTTTAGTTATCAAAAGAAATGTGAGGGGATTTTTAAGAGCTTTTATGTATATATAGCCCTCATTACTATTTCATATGAAAATTATTCTAATATGCAGAGATTACTGCCTGGATTATGATCACATTTTGTGATACATTTCTCCATATTTTATGGTCTAATTCGTAATTTCCATCTTCTTTTGCAATGCTTTACAATCTATCACTGCAGAGCAGATTTTAGGTGTATTGCCAGGTGCTTCATGATGTTAGTTAAATCGGAAAATATTATTCTTCCCTGATATTTTCTAAGGTGCCAATACTAAACAGGAAGGTGATTTGAGTCAGTGTGAGATAATATCAATAAGTGTGAAAGCATGGATGTGTAATGGTAACCAATCACCTAAAGAGGTGAAACGTAGCCTGGCAAAAGTTGAAAATATCCTCAGAAAGCAAGAATTGCTATCTGTCACTAGCTATTCTAACTGTAAGACCAGGAAAGTAATCAGGAAAAATAAAAATTGGTGTAAAAAAAACCAGAAAAAAATCTATCATCATCTATTGTTAAAAAATAGAAATTAACAGGAGCAATTGGCTGCTGTCATTTAACCCTTTATGTCTCTAAAATTAAAAAAAATATTTTTTTAAATCCAAAATGGAGACTTTGGCTGAGAACTCCCCATTCTCCCTATGTTTCCTAATTCCAGTTATGTTGGCACAGTGATGAAATCTTGTTCAGCACAGGGCAGAATAAGAAGGAATAACGTGGTTGAAACCATCTATAAAAATGTGCACAAAGTACAAAATTGCAGACAAATTCCAATCACTCAAAGTTTAATGTGGAATAGATTTTATGCAGAAATTTGAACACCCCTGATCTATTTTATTTTTGTAGTCATGTCAATGTTCAGAAAATTAAATTATGTGATACAGTGCCTCAGAGACAGAGAAAGACACAATCTGAAGCTGGTCTTTATGACTTTAATTCTATGTCACAAGACTTTTTTAATGTGCTCATGCTGATGCACAGACACTTCTCAAGAAAATGCTTTTCTTTCATATGTCCATAAATAAAATTTCCTGTCAGCTGAACTTCAAGATGTAGATAAAGTCAGATAAATATTGAATTTTTTTTAAGACTACTGAATTTGACGTTTGATACACAAGAAAATGGCATAATTCTATCTTCTGTACAGATGGATACATATATATGAATAGTGTATAAATTGTATTAGAAAATGGGTAAAATTATATAATGTCTGAAAAGTAGTATTTTAGTAATTTATAATATACCTACAAATATTTGCACTTGCCAGGTCACCCAGTGGTCTCAAACATGCTTTCTGAAAAAATGGTTGATTTTTTTTACACTTTGCTTTTCCTACCTTTTTTATTCTTCTAGCAATCAATATCTCACATACACTTCCCATATCTACATTTTTATTTTAAAGTGTTAATTTGGGTTTATTAATAATAAACTCATTAATAATAAAAATAATAATTCTCTTTAGAATTATAGAGAATAATTGAATTGTTTGAAATAGCAAAATGTGATGGACTGTGGAAAGGAAGAGACTTCTTCAGTAGTTATACTTCTTTCATGCATTTGACAGTAAAAGTGAATATAATGTGTTAGACCTCTAAAGGTCTTAGCATTAGAACAATCATCATTAATCTGGAAGAAACTCAGCTTTTCAATATATTCCTAGAATTTAGGTCACTTGGAATGGAACCTAGAGAAGTTTTGTTCTTGGATCACAAAGAGTTAACACTTGTTTCTCAGCTCTTCCAAGACTTTGCCTTCATTTGGGCAGTGAAGATTTTTTTAAAATCCTGACACTGGGCAAAATTAAAAAGAAATAAGGACTAAGTTTTTTAATGGAAAATCTAGATGTTTCTTTTCTGACCTTTTCTTCTCCAGCTTGTGCAGTAGTGCTTTTGACTGGAATGCGTCAAACATTCCACAAAATGACAGAGATCAGAGGCATAACTGTGACAACAATGATCAAAATCACATAATGATCTTCTGTTAATTTTCAGAATTAGACTATCTGAAACACAGGGTGAAAATCCATGAATGCATGATTGCTATCTATGGTCATTTACATGAAAAACTGGAAAAATAAAGCTAGTTTGTAGTGTGTTTGAATTTGTTTCAGAAAAATTGTAACAAGCAGACTAAGTTTAACAATAATTACCCTTGAATGGTCACTAGCTCTCCAGAAAATTAGATTGTGTATGCAAGAGTAAGTATACATCAGTTTCAATAAAAAATGTGTGGTCAAAATATATTGCACCAAAAATCTTTAAATATGCAAAGGATAATCTTAGCAGAAGTTAAACAGAAGTAAATTCCAGAAGACTAAGCAATAACAAGGAAACTGGGGCATTTGGTTTCTAACCATATTTAATTTCATTTTTTAAATGCCATAGGATGAAGAAGAGTGAAAAAAGAAAATAAATTCAAAGACAAACCAAAAAGGTTTATCACTTATGAAAGAAAATACACATGGCCACTAAATGAAGGAAAGTGAAGGTGAAATCAAAGAACTGTTCATTTTTCACCCTGGTTATTAATTGTTCTGTCCTAAGTTTTAAGATGGAAGTGGCATCTTAGAGTGCTCCTCAAACCATAACATTTCTGTTAGTTTTCCTTCACAACTGTTATTTCACAAGTTTTGTCACTGAAGTGACTGTATTAAAACCAATATCTGGAATTCAGGGATAAATAATACTCTTTGATTTCTATAGAAATTTTACATTTTGCCTCACACAGAAGAGAATCTTGGGCCAGGTAACAGAATAGAATAGAATTTTGGGTAAGGTAACTACTCTTACTAATCCTCTGTAAAAAATATTGATCAATATAGATATTAATAAATTTGTTTGTAGTATTACTAAGCTTTTTCTCCTACCTGATGAAGACATTTTCTCTGAAACATTTTTATAAACCTCTAGACACCTTCCTGGATAATAACTTTTCCAGAATTATGATTTTTGACTACATCTTTTCAGTACTTGGTCAACTGTGAATGGCACACTGCGATAAATTTTGTTGCTTCAAGGAACAGACATTAAAAACATGACAATAAAACTAGGACTCAACGTCTATCATTCCATTTATATTCATAGCAGTTTTTATGGCACTATGTTGCATATCACTTTGTTTCTTTATAGATCATTAGGATATTTAAAAAAAATTCTGATATTTTATATATTCCACAATAGTCCAGGAAGGTCTAGCTAGTCCTCAGCAGGCTTATCTTTCTGCTTCTAGAAATTATTGAATATTTAGTAGGGGAAAAAGTTAAAATAAACATTAAAAAGCATTCAGGATAAAATTATGTAATTACACATCATTCCAATCATACTCTTGTGATTAAGAGGAGGTACTGGTGCCAAAATGCTTTCCTTTTGGCTGTACAATTCAATATAGGGGAAAAAAATAAGAGGAGATAATTGGAAAAATTAAATATGAAATAAGGAACATAACAATAAGAGCCGGGAAAAAAATCCAAAAACATTGGGATATAAGAACATTCTCACATAAAGAACATGGAAGAAGGGATTTTTCTAAGCATAGAAAATAAAAAAATGTAAATTATACACTTATATGAAATAACAAATGCTGTAGAAAAAAAAGTAACTGGTAATTTTAGTCTCCCTTTGAGAATCTCCTTTACTAATACCATATAAAGAAAGAGACAATTAATTAAATTCAATTAAATTACTTCCAAACAGAAACAAGGAACTACTTTTATCCCATGAAGAATAGTTTTAGTTCAGAACTTATTTTTTACAGGATTTTTCTGAGGCTGCACATTCAGAAATTAGGAAAAAAGATATCACTTTATACATGGATGCCTGTGATGAATAGAATGACAACAGCTAATGTTAAAATCAATTTTTGGGACACAGTTCAGACTTAATTCTTTCAGTCTTATACTAATCCCTAAATATAAAGTTCAAGAGGTGTCCACATGCTGAAACAGACCCCTGCATAACCACCTAGTGCTGGTTCTGCCCCTTGACCTTGAAATGCGGATACAAGCTTTTGTCAGTCACCAGTGTAGATATTTCCCCTACTTTGGGGATTACTCTTAAGTGGCACCTACTGTTTCATCTACAGGTCTTCATGAAGGATGTGTTTTTTTAACAGGCCACAAGTGAGCATCAGGATTCAATGTGTGCTGTGCTGCTTGCCTTGTCCCAGCCCCTGCACTATGCATGGTGCAAAGGGAGGGGACGGTCTTCTGACTCACAGGCAAGATGAAAGCATTCATCTAGAGAAATAAAAAAAAAATACTGAATTTTAGGTGGGAAAATAAAATCTGGAGACAATTATATACTAGGGATTTTACAGGACAGCAAAGTCTGAGAAAGAATATCTTCAGAAATTATGGAACAATACTTCATTAGAAGCCTATAAAGGTCTGAAAAGAGTTTGTTGCCAGCAAGAAACTCATTGGAAGTTGTTGAATTGAGAAGTCCTCGAGCAAAATACCCACCCTCTGAAAGTTTTGTTCTTGCTGTGCCTACCTGCTCACTTTTACACAAAAAACTTACAGATCAAATTGAGTATCTGATGGATTGGGGATGTTAACATAGCTTTGTTTGTGCTTTTTATGGTTGTTTTATTTTATTCTCCTAAATTCTACACTTTGCATGCTAGTTACTAAAAAAAAGAAGAAAAAATGAAAGGAAAATAAAATACTAAAATTGGAACATCAACTACCCTTCCATGATTTTACTTTAAGAAAGAATTTTTTACTTATCCGAACTAGTATCCTTGATCACAAGATGGTACCCTGCTTACAGTTGATTAACTTAATAATAATTTGTTGTTCTCTCTTTTCTTAAACTTACAACAGATTTGGGGGAGTTTTATGATTTTAAAAATCACAATAATTGCAATTTTCAATCTTGGTCTCTTGCTTTTACCATCAACAAAAGATAAGGTTATATTTTTCATAATCTGACTAGTGGGATAAGGAAAATGACTATTCCCGAGGGACATGTAAATCAGCTAGAAGAATTGTTGTGAAATAAATGCTATCACACTCTTTATATAATTAAATTGGAAAGTTCAAGCTTTTCCACACTCCTAGCTTCAGTGCTATTACCAAACTTCATTGGTTTCAGCTTCATCTCAGTCACGAGACCAACCCTTAAGCAGTATTTACTAATTCCCAAACACTCAACATCAAAGAAAAGTTACAGATGTAATTCTAAATAGCCTTGACACCCTTGTTTGCTGTCTGAATAGCTGAAATAAACAGGCAGGCTGCCAAATATTTCTCCAGAGTAGTTATTTCCTTTTCAGCTATATAATTTTAATTTACATGGAAATCATTGATACTTTAAAGTGGTGCTTGTCCATCAAGTTTGTTTATTTCCTAGTTCCCTAGTGTATTTTAATATAAATCCAAGTCATTGATTGGTTGAACAAATGTAATTGACTCAAACAAATGTTTATCAGATTGAGTGTCTCAATTCCTTCTGAACTGACTGAAGTCTATCCCATGAAGACAGACCTATGCCAGGCATAAATATATTCCATTGAGCAGTACTCCACTGATTTCACATTATACTCTTCTGAATAACATAGACTGAGTTGTGTGCAATTATATTTCATGAATGCTTTTTTATCCATTTGGATATTCCTAGACTTGTTAAGATACTGATGTTTAAAAACAGACAGAGCCTATTCAAGATGCATTGGTGACATTAACATGTCAAATAGCTAACAGATTTAAAGTGACAGAATTTTACTGTAGTTTATTGCTCTTGGCTTTTGCGCTTTTCTTGTTTTTCCATTCTTCATTTATATATTAGACACAGGATCAAACTGATGAAACACCCATGAATGAGTCATTCAACACTACTTTTGCTATCAACAGTGAGAAATAAGCACCTTGGGGCATAATTCATGTCACCCTAAGGTGGAGACCCATGGAATATCATATTGATTGCTCTTTTAAAGTCTTTGTTTTTCTCCATCTACAGTAGGCAAGGAACTCATGATGGCAAGCACAGGTGACTGCATTATAGGCATCTAAAAGTAGCTTATTCATTTTCTGTATCAAATGCCTTCAGAAGGATGATGGGCATTTTTTACTCCAGCTGAATATGTAGAAGCCGAGGAGATCAAAACTTTCTGATCAGCAGCATTAGATACCATCTTAAAAGCGTATTGAGACAGATTTTTACATTTTCCTTTTACCTTTATCTCAATATAATGAAAACAAAAGAATCTGGATTCTGCAAAAGGCAACAGTGATTCTGTATATTTTTATTGGTACTGCTAGTGAGGCTGAAGAGTCAGCATGGCAGTAACTGGGAGAAAAAAAAGCAGAAAAAAGTTCACACTGTTGCCATGATCAAGGTCTTTACCTAAAGTCCTTTTGATTTTCTTTTTTTCTGCAAAGTTCCAGATGTCTTTAGATACATAAATGTGGATTGCATACTCTTACAACTTATTAAAATGCATGGTCTAGTTCCAGTTACGTAAAACTAGAATTTCTCATACTTCAAACAATATATGTCTTTTTTATTTTTTTTTCCTAATTTTTATTTCAGGTTTCAGAAGGATAATCTTTTTAAATTCCTAACTACCATGGGCAAGAATTTAGTAGGGGACACCATTTCTTATTTTCTTGTGTTAATATTTCTGGAGATTTTTTTAAATGTTCACAAAATCTAAAGTTCTTTTGTTATTTTTATTAAGAAATAATTGACAGTATGATATATTATATCAAAATATCAAAAACATCTTTGAAAAGCTGCAAGATTTTAAACATAGGCCTTAGGGAATAAGACTAATATTTATTAACTCTTCCCTGTTTCTTTCACATGTTGCTGGTCTGAGTTCACTGGCAGTAATACTTAAGAGGATAAACACCTGATGTTTCTACAAGGAGAAATAAAATCTGAATATATTTGGCTATTTACTCCACATTTTTAAAGGCAAAATTATTTATGAAATCTTTTCTAGCACTGTACTGTGACATGAACTCTTAGTTTACTTCTACAATCCATATTTTGAGGTAAGACTTTTGTTGAAGCTGTAAAGAGTATGCAGCTCAGACTACTATTGTTGATTCATTACATTCAAAGGCTGGACAGAAAGATAAACTCTTCTAAGAAACCCATATCTAAAATTCCACAAGTGCCAAAGTCTATCTTCTTTAATATTTAAATGGAGATATAACATAAAATATTAATGACATTCACAGACAGGAACACCTGCTTGGATGTTTGTTTTCCCTTGGTTGCAATAACTTAATCTTATACTGCTGTGCAGGCAGGGTTCATTTTACTGAAACGTTTGCTTACAGGTACAGAGGCAGCAAGTGGAGCTGGGAATGTTGGATTATCAGATTTTATATTTCAGAATTTAGATATCTGTATCAAATTCACCTGAGAATTTGAAATAGTTGATGTTAAAATATTTAAAGTTCTCTAAGAATATACTATTTAATATTGCAGGAATTAACTCAGTCTAGCCTAAATCTGTATTACAGTAATCAGCCTCATTCAAAAACTTTCATAGGCTTTCTGATATGGCTATGCCGAGTTTTAGTACTCCCAGGAGTGGACTAATTATGCAGTAAGCCATAATTAAAGACATTTACTTCCTCTCCCTGATCATATAAATGTTTTTATATGAGTTTAGGAAGGCCATATTAAGGAACACAGACATAAACACAATTAATTTAAAGCTTAGCTGAGGATTTTTTCTCCCCTAACCTCTGAAGTTAGTGTATATAGACATAAATGCAAAAGACTTTGAGGTTAGACATTACAGCATGGGCAGGTCCTGTACTGTCAAAATCTTTAGCTATCTTAAATAATGCACTTCCCTTTTTTTAGAAAATAGTTGAAAAATAGCAGAAAGGTTCTATGCATTTGACTCAATGGCATCCGTTGTCAGATGGCAACAAAATGCTTTGCAATTAATTTATACCAGTGACAACAGAAATCACAAGAATAAAGCAAATTAATTTTATTCTTTAAGTAAAATAATTTTAACTATAGAACTAGTTAGAGAATGAGAAAATATTAATATACACTTGATTCAGCAAAAATATTTTAGAGACAAAATTTTCTGTCTCTAAAATTTTCTGCAGAATTAAACCTTCAAATGTAGTAGGTCTCCCCAGTGTTCAGCAGACCAATGCCAAGACTTACTTGCTATAGATCAACTACACTGACTTTAAATACAAAGCCTCAAGGACAAATTTCTAATTCCTCATCCAATCACAAAAATACAAAAGCTTATTCCCAGAGGTCTCTTGTTTTAAAGTGCACCATTGTGATGAGTTCTGAATGGGGTAGGTGAAGAAATTCTACATGCTCTTATAATTCAATGATATAACCAGATTTGAAAAATTAATGTTGTGGAAATGAAACTCCATTATTATTTCTTTTAACAAAGCTAAAGTTTGTTAATAGTTTTCTGATAACCTAGAGAAGTAGGGAACTTATCTCATTTACTTCCAAGATTCAATTTGAAATTAATTCCACGGAACACCCCAGGGGTGTTTAGATTTTTTTTGCACAAAAGGAGTTCCATCCATTCTCACTGCATCGGTTCTTCAAACTGCATTGCATAATTAACAATCTGTGAAATACATCTCCCCAAAAAGTTACAGATACCTGAGTCTAAAGTGTATAAAGAACACAAACAAATCTGAAATAAGACTGTTTCACTGCCCTCAATAATTCAAATATATTTAGTTAATATTTGATACATGCTCTTTTATGATGGTATAGATGTCAATATACAGTGAGTTAGTGAGAGAAAATTAAAGCAAACAATCAAATAAACAAACAATTTTTAAAAAAAAAATTATCAGCCCCCCCATTTTTTTTATCAGTGTTGCCTTTCATATCCCTACTTATAAAGCAGGGAAGTGCAGAAGTGTGGAACAACCAGGAGAAAAGATCTAATGGTTCTTAGATAGATAGCATTTCTCTGTCTCCTTGCCAAGTCTCTATTAAAAATTTTTTAAAAACCTAAAAAAGTCACATTATCTTCTTCTAAAAGCCCTACTGATATTTACAGAATTTTCTTTACATATCTCTGTAGATGACACTAGAAATATGATAATTGCTTATTATAATAACATTCATATATATCTTAAGTAAAAAAATGGAAATAAATGCTGTATGCAAAAATCTTGAAGCAATGAATTGTATGGGTCTAAAAACATGTCTCTACTGCATTCATTAAGGTTTAAAGTTTATTCTTGATTCCTTATTTTACAACAGAGATTCACTGATACAATCAGTGGAAAACATTTTCTTCTTCCCTTGACCCTGTAAGTGTAACCTTCTCTAGTGCCATACAGCAAAGTGGTAGACCCAGTCAACAAATGTTTTGATCAAAATGGGGATGTGCCAAGAACTTCAGCTCTTTTGGAGCGTTCCAGATATCTAGAACAGATAAATGTTCAGAACACTACCAGGCAAATTAAAAAAAAATCATTTTGTTCATATGTACAGTTAAGTGGAAAACTAATTGTTATTTCTGACACCTAAAATAAACATATATTTACAATAAAAGAAACAACAATCCTCACTTCCACTGAGAATACATATGAAAGCTCTCTTTCTCTCATACAGCTATCTTTTTATTTTTCCAGAAGAAAAAGGTCAGCATTTAATTCTTTTTGGTGACCTTTTTTTTTTTTGACAGGATATGATGGTTATTATGGGCAAACTACACATTGTAAAAAGTCTGGAAAGACTAGAACACTCTATATAACTCTTAAGTCCAAGATATTCATCTTCCTAATTCATGTAATTTCCTTTATTAGAATACAGGTTGTTCTCCTGATGTGGATGGTACCATAGCTACTTAGGAAGCATTTTCTATGATTACCTATCTAGTGAACAATTCTTTGCTGCAGAAAGTTGTCACCATGATATTTTCTGAAAAATCCTCTTTGCCCAGGATTCTTCTCCTGGGAAGATGAGAAACTTCAGAGGAATAGAAAAGCAATGTTATCTGATCACTTCTCCCTGTGTTTTGCTACCTTGGAATATGGTCTGGACATTGTTTACCAGCAGGTGCATCTTTGATTGGTTCCATGTGAATTGTGTTGACTTAATGACCAATCCCAGTCCAGGTGTGCTGGGATTCGAGAGTCATGGGTTTTTATTATTCATTCTACTCTAGCCTTCTGATGTATCCTTTTCTCTATAGTTTAGTATAGTTTTAGTATAACATTTCTTTTAATATAATATCATAAGATAATAAATCAGCCTTCTAAGAATATGGAGTCAGATTCATCTTTGCCCTCATCCTGGGACCCTCACAACCACAACAGAAAGTTGAAAAATTCTTCTTCTTCCCCTAGGTCTGTTCCCATAAGGAATACCTTGAACTAAGCTTTATAAATATTTTCCATTCATGTTTGCTTCAATCCTATGAAAAACCTAATTCATAGAACCACAGAAAAGTTTGTGTTGGAAGAGACCTTAGGGTCATTTAATTCCAACCTCATTGCCATGGGTAGGTACACTTTCCACTAGACCAAATTGCTCAAACACCCATCCAACCTGGACACTTCCAGGAACAGGCCACCCACAACTCCTCTGGGCAACCTGTTTCCATGCCTCACCAGCCTCACAGTAAAGAATTTCTTTGTTATATCAAATCCAAGCCTTCTGTCTTTCTGTTTGAAGCCCTTCCCCCTCCATTATGTCAACTGCACCACGCAGCTTGGGTGTTGCCAGCTGCTGTTTATATTGTAGGGTATTTTATTTGTCATTCTTAATTGTTAATTGGAGTGATAAGCGTTGATTTTTTTAGCCACAGCCTCCTCTTCTTTTGCGTATCAGAACTCTGACCTTTATAGGAGGAATATTAAGCCTATTAAGCCTAATTTTCATAAAAGTACATTGCCTTGAAAGCCTCATGTTTACAAATATTTATTCAATTTAATAATAACCAAACTAACTAAAAATTACAAAATGCTTTTCATGGATACTTGGAATTTTGTTTACCTTGCAATTAAAAGCAGGTAGGATCACCTCTACCTTTCCTACTAATCAAAATATTTCACCACAGATAGTTGATAATTTCAAATCAAAGCATAAGTTTCAATACTGCAATTACGTAAAAGTGTGAAATTGCTCAGAATTATTTAATTTAATAAGATGCCTCAGAATTCTGAGGTCTGTAAACTTGTCTGCCTGCTAAAAAATGTAAATGGACAAACTTAAGTTTTGATATGAGTGGTTCAAGATAGCATTAAAAAAGTAATCTTTCCTCAGTACAGTCCGGAGCTAGTGTTATTCTATTAACCAACAGCACCCTAAAATCAATTTTTCAGTTACATAGTTTAATGTATCCGAAAGGAAATTCCTTCAAAGCCATCACTGTTTCTATTAGGCATCCATCCAAGAATTATTTTTGCCATTCAGCAATAAACCCAGTAATATATTCTAGAGTGTTTAGTCATGGATTTTACTGTGTATAACAAATCAGATTTCTAACTGTGTAATATTATACTTGCCATTAGAAAGTGATTCTCTTCATTCTATTGATTTAGAATGATAATTAAATAAACACATGCACAACACACCAACTTATTCTGCAAACAGATAGACATCTACGTTGTAAACATAGAAATAATCAGTGTAGATCCTGAACTGGGCTTGTATTTAAACAAAATTTCCCTGGGATATAGAAGCCTTTGAAATAATATTCCTTGGCACATGACTGTACCTTATTAGCACACTTATTGTAGATAAGTGACCTTATAATCCACTACTCTTTTTACCAAAATCTATTCATAGATCTTTACTGAATAAGACCAAGCTGCTAGCAAGTAGAAGTTAAGCAAGAAATTGCAACTTTCACTTTGTTGGTAATTTTAAAGAAGGTATTCTTAGACTATCTGAGTCTAAGCTCTATGACCATTTATTTTCTCACAAATAATTATAATTTCTCTTTCTTAACCTAGAATATTAAGGCAAATGCACATTCTTAAAAGGAAACAATATTACGCTAGTTTCCAGTGTCATTCATCCATTAACTCCTTTTTGTACCTCTTCAGGTCAAAGTCATTCAGATGACATTCTGAATAAGATAGCAGAAAATGTTTTAGGTGATACTCATTTCATTTTCTATATAACCATTTCAGAATCCAAGCATGAACCTAATGAATGCAGAGATGATCTAGAAAACAGAAAACCAGATATCTGTGGTCACAGCACATCAACTAATTAAACTATCCTGTATATTTTAGATCAGTAGTGCATTTTAAATTAGTAATTGCATTTAAGATGTGTAGTTCTGTGAGATTATTATGGGAAGCACTGCTGATTAAATGTCATTGCACAGCTGAAGAACCAAATTGTGCCATTAGGCATTCTATCCTGTTTAAAAAAAAATGATACTGTCTGTGTAGCATGACAACTACCTTCAACAAGATATCCAAAAAGGGCTTCCTAAAACTCACAGCACACACAGAAGATGTGTTACTTATTCTAGGCATTCCAAGTCTTTATTTCACCATCTGCTCTACTGTGCCTGAGTTTAATAAGAGATTTTGCAGCTTGTTAAATCCTATAATCCTGAGAAGTTGCTTATGTAAAGATTAACCTTTAAAATAAGCAATATGGAAAAGAAAGTGGCAGAAATTTGATAAAGGAAAGGAAAAGAAAGTGACTACATTTTTTTGCTTATCAATGTCTTACTACAAAGTTTCCATGAACAGAAAGGAAGATCTTAACTGAAAAGAATTCAACAAAAATTAGGAGATTTTACCATAAATTGAGATAAATGATAGATATTATGCTTCATCCTACCTTTAGCCATCTGGGTAAGAGAACTCTAAGACAATGATTCTTTGGCAATATATTTTTTTAATAAAGATTTCATTAGTATCTAAAACCTCAGCCCAGGAAATCTATGAACTGTAAAATACAGGAGAGTCAGCAAGAGCACTGGACTGGCAGTCAATATAATTTCTTACTTGTTAGCTTACTCCATTTGTCTCTGTGATTTCTCTATTTAGTTCTCTTCCGAATAAAGCTCTAAAGATTTAGCTAGCCTTCTGAGGACAGCTGTGACATAGTCAGTGCCATAGAGGTTTCTGGCCCCATTATTTATATTTTTAAATTAATGGTATAAAACCATTCTAAAGCGTCTTGCTAACGTAGTTGAGAGACTGACCAGAAAAGGAAAACCAAAAAGCATAACCTAACATTGGAGTGACTTATCCTTTGATTTTTTTCCTATTAAATGAAATAATATTTATGTCTAATTTAATGGAATAAAATAATCTCTTTGATTTACATTTCTCATTTAATGATTAAGAGTCTGTGTGACATAAGTAACACTGGTTCTCCCTGTTCTGGGAGACTATGGAGCTACACTGCTTCAGTGCCACTTAGGTATAGGTTTAGGACTACTCAGGAGTCAGAGAAGGATTCTTCAACAAAGCAGACATCGTCTGGTATATCAGGATTGTGGAGAGGAGTATACCACAGCAGATGTAAACCAGAATATCCTGGCAATCACTGCCTCCCAAATCTATTCCTCCAGGTAATTTAGATTTAATGGATGTCCCCATGTAACAACAACTGCAAATTTGTTCTGTTCAGTTTATCAAAATGGTAAAAGATACTTGATTTTCTCCTGTCCTTCCTCCCCCAGAAATTTTAATTTTTAATAGTGAACCTAATGGGTTGAAGTCTTCTTTTTTATCATTATTTTCTTCTCTTAGTGGGTTCTGCTAGAATAAGTTATATGATGAATACTCTAGGAAATTCTCTGTCAAATCAGAGTGAGACCCACATTTGAATATGGTAATTCGTTTGCATTAAACTTTACACTAAGAACAAGAAAGAAGGTAAAATCATTACTGCTATGAATCTGTAGAAAGCATGTCTGTGGAGAGAGACAATACAAAGAACAGGATGTTGACCCCATGCTCACCAGGGAATCCACAGCTAAAAGCAAAATCAGCAGTAAGTCCAAACAGGAGAGTGGTTATTAAAAAGGGCAGGAGAAAATTTTGGCACCCACATGTCATTACTGGAAAAATTCATTCAAGGGCTTAAGTGCGTCCTGCAGCTTCCAAAGCTTTTCCTGAGAGAAGTCACAGCAGCATGCCAGCACACTGAGCAGAAAGGAGTGAGTGCATTACATATGGTCAGAAAAAAGACAAATCAAACTGAAATTCAAGAGAGCACAGCAGGATGCACGCACCAGATTGCTCAGGGACTAAACAGTTATTTTAAGCAATGCTGAATGGTTCCAATATTTGGCAGGGGTATTTGCTGTGGCACATCTGCTTTTTGTTAACAAAACTGTGTAAAAGAATCCAGAGGAACTTTATGTCCATATATAATAAAATCTTACAGTTTTATAGCTTCTGATATGGTCTCAGGAGAGGATACTTTAAAAAGCAATACAGAGCGGTCATCTTATATGGGAAATTCAAGTGAAGGCAAAACTTCAGTGTAGGTTTTACCACTGACAAAATTTACAGCACACAAATCTCAGGGAATAAAGGTTTAATAATGTAATGTAATGTAAGTATACTTTGGTTCTGTGCCCAGACAGATTGAATTCTCTGTGTCCTTTCACTAGAAAATCTTGGCTTATCTTCAAATTTTAAAATATATATATATATATTAAGAACATTTTAGCTTCAATACCCAGTTTTTAAAGAATTTCATATTGAAATATGAAAATTTATTGCAATACTAAAAATATTGAAAATATTGAAATATTGAAATATTGAAATAAATGCATCTATTTCAAGTCTTCCCCTACCTTTTTTTCCAATACTGTGACTGAGGGCATAACCATAATGAATAAATTTTGAACTTGGTCATAAGAATCAATGGTTTTTAGAGTGATTTGTCCTTGAGAAAAAAGACTGAAACTTAGGATATCTTTGCCCAAGTAAAACTCTAACCACAGAATATGCCAAGTTGGAAGAGTCCCACAATAATCATCAGGCTTAACTCCTGTCCCTGCACAGGACCAACCCCAGGATTCACTTCTTGAGCTCAGTCAGGATTGCTGCTGTGCCCCTTACCTGGGGAGCCTGTTCCAGTGCCCAACCACCCTCTACAGGAAGAAACTTTTTCTTATATCCAACTTAAACCTCCCCTGACACAACCTCAGGCCATTCCCTGGGGTCCTGTCACTGGTCACCACAGAGAAGAAATCCGTGTCTGTCCCGTGTCTTCCCCTCACTAGGGAGTTGTAGATTGTGATGAGGTCTCCCCTATGTTCTACTGAGCTCCACTTTCTTCCAAATGCAATATGGGTGCTATTAGAAAAAAAAAAATTAAGCAGGAGGGATTTATTATATTGCCTACACAACAACTGAGATCCTACTCACGCTTTATATAATGTGTAGAAGGAAGCTTGAGTACTCTAATTTAGTAAAGAAAAATAGATTTAGAGCATTATGTCATGGTAAACAATACTGACATGTACTGACTATATCATATCTACTTGCCAAGCTTTGATTAAAAAATAAAAGCAATTGTATCTTCATGACATTTGGAAAAAGAAGAAGGACTTGAGAAGCAAAATTAGGAATTGTATAGGATCCCTGTTAATTCATAATTAATGTTGCTTCTTTGAAATTGGGATGTAACATTACCATCTCTCTTCAAAATAATTCTGGTCTCACAATTTTCTGTGTCTTTTCTGATCTCTGCTTGTAACACTTATTCTTCACAAATGGTAGTAAAATTATACTGCCAGTCTAATTAGAACAAATTTACTTATGCTGAATTTTATAATATCTGCTGTTTCTGGATTTTTTGTGGTTCACATTTGAGAGAGCAAGTAATGTCTGTAGCTCCTCAGGAAGTTCTAGTACAAAGTTTAATAACTAATAATGGACTAGCTACATATAAAAAAGGGGGGAAATGTATTTTTTGAAAACTATGAAGAAGGAAACATAGTGTGTGTTTTTAACTGAGACAAAATTTCGTTTCTCTGTTTGTAGAAATTTCCTAATCATCCTTCAGAATAACTTTTTACTTGTTGGCAAAGTACAAAGCATCTCCCCATTTAAGGGGTAGCAATCCAGACAGTGTTTTGAAAACAGATTTTATTCCAAATGTCTGGTGATAGAAAAAAGCAATATCTAAACTAGCTTCAAACTTTATTTTTAAAAGAGTATCTTTTGAGAAGTAGGTTATTTCAGTAGGTATAGTAAATTTTGAGAAATTAGTTATTTCAGTTTAAGTGTTTATTTTTTAAATTGATACATAGCACTTTAACACTTAGAGGATTCGTGCCACAAGCAGGTCTGCAATATACATCACATGTTCTCCTCAGGAAAATAGGTAGATATAATGCAAAGTGTCAGAAGGAGTAGATGGTCAGTAATCTTGTGGTATATCTTAATGAGGTATTTTCCTGAATACAATAAAATTTTAAAATTAAAACAAAAAAAAACCTGCTAATTCTCCATTTATGCTTAGGCTAAATGAAAGCACAGGACAGTGAAGAAATTTTAAAAAGAAGAAAAACAAGGATTTCAGTTAAGCAACTCACCGGCCCCTTTCTTGAGGCAGCACCTTTTATCTGGCCTGAAGACTTTCTCCATAGAGATTTCCATGCTTCAGGATGGCAGGAGCCAAGTTCCTTATGTTTCAGTAGTTACACAAAATTTCATCTTTTGGATGAACTGTATAAAGGCAATATCCTTCATAATGAAAATGTTATAATAGTATGTAAATTTTAAATATTATGGGATATTTTTCCTTAAGTTTCTGTTAAAACAATATGCTATAATATGATTTGTAATACCACTGCTTTATCAGACCTTTTTTAATCTGATCTGTGAATCTCTTAAAAAAGCAATCCATCATGGAAGTGTGCACTAGGCGTCCACAAGCTATATCAGTAGAGCAGTAACATAACAGTAATGTTATAATTACGTGTCACACAGCATTGGCTGGCAAATACTATGGCATAAACTATGACTATAGATGACTAAAAGATACTACAATAAATGAAAGTCATTTTGGAAAATATATAGAGAGAACAGTAGTAGAATGGTTTAGGAAATCCATCAAAAGTTGTTTCCATTTAGAAATATCTCTCTTAAAAAAAACGCGCATGACAATTTGAACAATTATACTTTCCCTTTATTTTGGCCTGTACTCCTCTTGTATAGCATCTATGGAGATTTGCTTTCCAACAGAGATACCAAAAAAGAATATAAAATTAGGCAGTAAGCATAATCATTTGTCAATAAATTTAGAATTTATCAAAAGGGATTTTTCATTTAATTTATTTGACTTTGTCTAGGTTAGACCTGACTAAAAACTAATATAATTACATATATTTATATTTAAAATATCAAAGCTACAGAAATGTTGACTTGAATATTCTTAAAACGAAAATGCCAAGTTATTAGTTCCTAGACGGAACATCGTCTTTTGTATAAAAAGCCTCTGAACTCCTACATCTGCGGAGCTATACTGAATGAACCATATGCTTATCTTATATAATCACAGTAGCATTCAGATGCTATTCTTGTGGAAGGAGTTGGTTCTTACAAGGACACGTATATAAGTAATACCAGCAGTGAGGCGTGCCTCTCCCCAACTAGAACTCTTTATTATGAAAACACATGAGATTTTTTGTGCAGTTTGAGTATGAGGACATCAAACCAAACTGGTGCTATCTGCACCTCAGTTTTCTTACCTTAACTTTTACGATGACTTAAATGAAAAAATTTAAATTTCCAACTCTTACATATAAAATTTATGACATTTTACATAATGGAACTAGTTGTTGTTTTTTGAGGGTTTTCAAATAGACCTGTGATTCAATATGCAGGCATGACTGTATAGGAGTGTACATTATGCATGGATACACAGAGAGAGCAAAGATGTTTATTCACAGTGGTTTTCACAGTAATTAAATTTCATTAAGTGTCAAAAGATATCGAAAACAGAATAAACTTTGTTTTTAAATGGCTTGACATCTGGGAGTTTTATTTACTTAGGTGTGAAATGTATAATGTTGTACCTTGCTGAATGGTTAGTCTTCGTTGGCCAACCTGAAGAATATAGCAAGCAGAGAACTTTTTTCTCTCTTCCATGGCCATAAATAATCTTCCTTTTCATAATTTTTAGAAGATGAGTGATTCCAGCTTCTGTTTTGACAATCTCAGTAAATTTTTCTTGTGATGTCACTTGGAGTTGCATATATCATAAGAATCAGAAGCCATGACTATAGTTCCTAGAATTTTGATGTGTGACTGTGAGCAGAAATTGCTCATATTTATATCTCCATTTTCAATTCTGACCTCATAGACAGTCTGTGCAAAATTTGAGGAAGGATTCTTAAGGTTGTTTTCACATTGAACTAAAATCTTAAGTATGCTTTCCTCATACATATGCATGTGTATATATATATATATACAAAAAAATAAATGCATTAAATAACTTGAATTTTTTCTATGTTTACATATGCACCAAACCTGAGCAACTTTTCTTCTCTTTGTTCATAAAAATTGACTAATGATGTTTCAAAGGTCTATTTACCTGAGGTAAAGACAGATAGTTCTTAAGTATTGGTTTTGCTTTGTTCTATTTATTTTGTTCTATTTGGTTTTTTTCCTCCTTCCCCCACCCCAGAGATGAGTATGTTTTTTTAAAATTCTTTCATTTTAGTGTTTGACTTCACTATTCTAGCAAGAGAGCTGTGAATTCTAAAAATACAATCTGCTTTGTTGAACATATAGCTAATTTTCTTGGAGATATCAGATTAGAGTGGATTTTGGGTTTGAAGACCATCAAAATTTGAGGCATGAACCTGAGATGATGATCAAGAAAATGGAGGCAAATTCAAGTATAAAACATTTAGCCTTAGAATTAATGTAACATCAAAGGAGATCCCAATTTACCCTGAATAAGACTGAGAAACCATGAAGATATAATTCCAGAAAACCTTTCAGAGAAGAGAGACCAGAAAGTAGAGTGAAAAAAGATATAGATAATAAAAGCTCAGAAAGTTATGACAAGAAATGTTTATACATTTTCTGAAAAGGTTAAGCAATGGAAACAAGAATGGGTTTAGGAACTGGAGTCAAGTAGATAGCAAGAAGTAGACAAAATCACACAGGATTTTGAGCATCTGTAACCTTCAGATACTCCCATTATACCCAAGAGAATAGCAAATCCTGATTCTTCAAGACTTGATAGCACATTACATCAGATCTGGTCAGATTCTCACTGACATTTTGAAACAACAGCTGCAAGTGTTATGAGTAGGAAAATTTTTGTACCCTTGAGACCTTGAATTACTTATCCCTCATCTGCATATAGTGCAGAGTAAAAGCCCATTGTCCAAGAAGTCCTTCCACAAGGTGATAAGGGGAAATTAGAAATATTGGGTAGAGAAACAAACAAAAAAACCCAAAAACACCTGAGGAACATTTATCTTTATTCATTTATTCAGCTTTGCTTTTTTGATATATGGGGTAAGAGTTGATGTTTTGTGTTCCTCTTAAACTCTTCTTAACTGGTATTCTGTTATGTTTCTAGAAGAGATTTTAATTTTTTGTTTGCTTGTGGATGAGTAAATGATCAAGTGCTTAAACATTTTCTCCTTGAAATTTGATTACCTCCTTAGGAACACTCACACATGAATTTATGGTTTTCCCCTACCATTTCAGTGTTGGAATCCAAACATTCAAGTATGCATAAAATAGTGTTTTGGAAAAGCTGTTTTTCAAGCTGTTGCCTAAAAACTGGTTCCATCTACATCTGAGTGCTGGGAATCACTTTTGTTTTCCTCTGCATTCTGTCACAGATATTTTTTTCTTCATGAATACAGAAAAACAAATTTCAGATGCTTTGCTGGGCAAAACAAAGGTTCAGCAAGGCTTGACAGCTCAACAACGTCACTTGTATCATGATTAAGCTTTTCAGTAACAGAGGATCATGGGGCTCTGTGTTTATACAATTCCTGATGAGATTTACGTGGAACCATATAAGCACGCGGATGTGGGTGAATGCACATGTTTAATTTACCTATTTATGTATTGATATGTATCAAGGTACTTTGACTTCTTCATAGCCTTAAAGTTCCTAAACAGCTGAACTTGGATGTGATTGTGAAAAACATTTTTCTATATGAAAACTATAATTTATGTATCTTTGTGTGTATCTGTGTGTGTGTGTTCATAAGTATAAAATTACCAAATAAGACATGGAAAATGAAAAATATTTTTCTTGTTCCCTCGTTATAGCACATTCATTTAACATACCCAGTGCTATCAATCTGTTGTTTTGGTCTTTGTTTGGGTTCTTGCACAACAGCTTGATTAATTTTTAATATATTGATTATCGCAAATATCAGTATGCTCTGCAAGTGACTCTCACTGAATTCAGTTATTTAATGCAGTTTCTATTTAAATAATGTTGGTTTATTTTGATCAAGATTATGCTCACAAAACTTTTCTGAAAAAAAACCCTGCCTCTGTGATATGTACTTTCTTAAAAATGAGTAACTTTTCACAGATTTTCTGATGAGGTTACTCTCTGACTATACATATTTAGCATATAAGTTGTTTCTTTAGAAAAATGAATTCTAGTAGTTCTAATAACAAGTCTCATTTTTCTAATAAAAATTCTAGCAATTGCAGGAGAAACAAAACTGGCATCAAGAGATTAAATCTTCTGCACAAGTGGAACTCCAGCTTAGCATAAATAATAATAAAGGTTTTATCCTTCATATTGTTCTTACCTTCACCAAGACTGTGCAGGCAGTTACTTTGTGCATCTTTATGCAGCTCAATTTAGTAGTGAAATTACTTTTTTTTTTTTGTAAATTATTGAATTACCTAGAACTATATTGGTCGTTTGAGATGCAAGCATATGCCTCTTAGTGGCTTTGATTTGTGTCCTTTTCACTTTTATAATTTCTTAATATGAATTCATCCTGCTTGAGTACACTGTGCAGGACAAGAGTTAAAAATGAGTATAAGCATGGTGGAGGAGAACTGATTTTTTTCTGTAACTGACAGGTTTTAACTGCATATATATATTTTAATATAACTCAATGTCCCTTTCCTAAGTGGTGCTACAGTTGCCGTTATGAATTCTATGAATAGTATTAAAGTAAAAATATTGTTACAATCACTGATAAGAAAATCTATCCTCAAAATCCAGCAAAATTAATGTTGTTCTTAAAAGGTTCATTCTGAAAGGAAGTGGCCAATAATTTGCTAATAATTGACATTTATCAATAAATTGGGCTACAACTAAGGTTTTTTTGCATGTGAAATGAGAACCAATATACTCACTATCTTGCATGGGATATAGCTTGCTAAATCAATTACTTACGACAAATAAAATTTAAATAATTAGCTGCCATAGATTTCTACAGGACATCTAGGTTTGTTTTTTTTTCATTGGAACTTTCTTCTCACACATAAAACATAGAAATTAATTTTCTCACATGTATAATTTAATTAAGAGAAAAGAAAAAGTAAGATTACAGCATTTCATGATGTGAAAAAAGAAAAAATTAAATCTATAATGCATGTGTCTCCAGGTCTGAGGTTCAGACCTTAGACGACTATAATACTTTTTTAGAAGTTACAAAATAGGTCATTAAGGGTCAGTGGCTTCTATGTTAACTAATTCCTGGGACAAAAGACTGAGTAAGCATGAATTTATTAACCTGTGGGAAGATTCCTTACAGCTTTAGTTGGTCCTTCATTGGGTCTCATCGTGGAATCATGTACAAAGTCTACATTCAGAAAATACAAATTAGTAGCTCATTTTCTAGTGTCACTTGATTCATCTTTCTTTTGATTATGAACTTTGGTGAAGAGATTAAAATACTAGTATCTTCATAGAATAAAAAACTTTCAGCTAACTTGTGTAGTAATGGTAAATCTTTTAAAAGAAGATTTTGAATTAACTGAATTATGTAAACAAAAAAGGTAGATTACAAGAATTTTGGTTATAGTTTTAATATTCTTGATTTCAAACATAATAAAAAGAGTATAGATAAAAATATAATTTAAAACATACAGTTTCCATAGTGGATTTTTTTTTTCAATCAAATTGACCTGAAATTATTAGATAAAACATTACTTATTATTCCTTGGACACAAATTTTGGATTTTTAGATAATTTTATGATGATTCTACACTGTATACTACTGTATTGACAGGTCATCAGTCCTTTCCTATTTAAAAGGAGATCTTTTCATTAACAGGATCTTTTCTACATATTGAATATTTTAACAAGGACTAGAACTTATCCATCCAGACTATAGTGATAACATTTTAAAAGTTTACATGATAATAAAAATATGCACATATAGAATACATATCTAGATTAGGTTTTCCTGTTAAATATTTATTTTCTTTCAACTTATATTTAATCAACTTCAATGGGATGAGATATCACATAGTAAATTTACATGCTACTATTGTAAAATCAAAAAAAAACCACCCAAAGTGGCCAATTGATAGGATTTTTCATAGGTTGTCAGGTGTAAAGAAAATTCCACTAAAGTTCCACTGAAAAACTTCTCACACTGTCAATAAAATGGCAGGATATGGGACATCTCTTAACTTTGTTTATCACTAGGAAAGTAAAGATTGTCATTTGACCAATCAATGTCAGTTGATGATCAGTCAAGATGACGATTTTCATGCACTGGAGTACTGAGAGGAAAAAGAAAGACAAACAATGGCTAAACAGCTGCTAAATATTCTTTCTATAGGTTCTAGAACAAATTTTAAGTAATTTACATGCAGACTGTGCAATATAGACCTCATTGAATATAGTGTTGCACTCAAGAGATTCTCAATTAGAACATCTGTCTGACCATCACACTTGCAGAGTTACTCTACATGTCTAGTCTTATATATTTTCTTTGTTCCTTTCCTATATCAGTCAGCACCTGCCTTCTTCTAAAAGGTCTGGGAGGAAAAAAAGGCCTCACATTGTTTCTCACAAGGTAATTCCATTGAATATAGCAATATTGAGTATGGCCCATATTGCTTGGTCAAAATTTTAACTTATGATTAACACAAGGAACACTATCATCTAATGACCAGGATTTTCATTCCATGGTTTTTGTAATTAAGACACATCTTTCAATAAATCACGTGGGACTTAAATACAAGGGTTTATTCTTCCATTTGCAAATCAAAACCTGTGTTCCATTCCCAAGGAAGATATAAGAATTAATATTTGCAGAGAGATTTTTGTACATCAGATCCCATTTTGGTAAGAAATGACAACTATACCATTTGATTTTTTAAAAAGTGTTTTGCATTTCTCTTCACAATTTAAAAATCAATACTTTTCCTTTTTTTTTTTTTTTAATTACAGATTGAAAACAAATTAAAGTCTCTGGTGTACCATGGATGTAAGATGTACAGAATTAAAGCATGTGCAGCAAAAATAAAATCTTCCCTCCCAATAGCTCTCTATTATTCTAATACATGCTTCAGGTCATAACTGGTTGAGGCTCTGGAAGTATTTTCAGGTTGCAAGTAATATAGGGCTGATAATATCAGATTCTAATAAATAAACCATTGACATTTTGAGTGCAAGTTCCAGTGATACAAAGAGCTACCATTACATAATAAACACCTCTGGTTTTATTGTAAAGCTGAGAGCTATTTCTTCTTTGCAACATATACTAAATAGAAGCTTTATTTCTATTATGCCTAATAAATGAAGTGAAACAACAAGGAAATGTTTTAAATGAAGTGCATTATAGGGATAAAAAATATAGAAGATCAACTAAGAAGAAAAATCAGTATGATATTTTCCATGTAAAGTCAATTCATTCAGAAACAGTAGAAACTTGAAAGGTAAAAAACTCTGACTGTAAAAAACTCAAAGGTATTTTCTGTTCCCTAGGATATAATCTCTCTCCTTCTTTCCCAAGGAAAACAAACAAACAAAACCCTCTGTTATGACACTGAACTAAAACAGCATTTGAATTCACTAGGGTACCATAAATAATCTAATATTCACTCGCAACAAAGCAGTGGATGCAGCTGTGTCTGTCACAACTGCCATTAATTTTGACAGGATTTCTGCACAGAGATTGCTCACTATGTTGAGAGTCTAATGTTGGTAAACTACAACTTGTTCATTTTAATTATATTTTTTCTAATTATATTTTTCCATGTTTCTCAATCCTATTTCTCCATTTTCTTTTGCAATGCTAGTTTCTATGGAAACTGCAATGACAAGCACATGAATGGAGTTTAATGATGTCAACTAGTGCTGCCTGAAATCATTGTATGTAAGAGATCAAAATGTACATTATGATATGCACAATATTTTTCTTTGTTAATATCAGTCCCTGCATCTTCCAGTTAACTTAAATGATGCTCTGTATGTACAGCTGACTAAATTCCATACATCATAGGTTGTAAACTGCAGATATCTGTTCCTGGGCAATCAAAGCCACGTGCTGGGAATTTCTTTAATACTACATTATGCTGCAGCTGCTGCAGAAGCAACTTTGCAGCACTCAGTCACTTCTGAAAGAGTTGCCTGTGCAATAACATTTTTCCTTCTCAGATCTGATGTTACAGAGGTGTTGCTCCCACCACTGATGGGCTCAGGCTTGAGGAGTGTGAGTTCATCTCGGAGCCCTCAGGCACTGCCTCTGCCAGATGTGGGGGAAGCTTCTGGCAGGTCCTAGCAAAAGCCACTCCTGTAATCTCTTTCTGCAACAGAATCTTGCCACACCACCCCAATACAGTAAGGTAAATTAAAATCACAGCTTATTCCATAAAGTATTGGGGTTTTTTAATCAAGATACATGTGAAGCACTGTGCAAAGTACCAAAGTAGGTTCAAGAGTGTTAAAGCTTATATAAAGCTTATTAAAAGATAAATAAAAGGTGAATAGGGACATTAATAAATAAGAAGAAACTTTGTCACTTTTTTTTTTTTTTAATCACATACATAATGAGCATACTAGGACAAAACTGTTAAAATACTATTTGGAATTTTGTATTACTGAGATATTTGTGGGTTTGCTTTTTCAGGATTTCTAGCCTCCTGGGTATATTTAGAAATGTTTTCCATCTGTTTTAAATGGCAATAATCCAGTTTCAAACTTGTTATCAAAAAACATTTTCTCATATCCTCCAAATCCTTAGTTATTTTTTACCTTTGGAAAGAACAAGAGGGGAATGAAAAAATAAAAGCAAGAAAAAACAGGAGTCAGCTGAAAACCCATGGAGAATAAAAGAAGAGGTCTCATGGACAGCTATGTTTAGCCAACTTGTATTAGAAGATTTCACTCATCTATCAGCAGAAATTTTGTCTTAATTTCAGCCAAAAACATTCTATCAAGTTTGTATGATTACTTTTCTGTCCCAATTTTTGTCCTTCAATTTAAATATTTGTTTACTTTGTTTGTTTCTCTCTATATATGTAAACGAAATAAACCATATTAATTTCAACTTTTTTATCTTGCAAAATTAACTGAGTCTGAAGCTTTTATTATATTTATTTTAATGAATTAAAATATGTTTTCTAATAATCTTAAAAGATGGACTATATATTTGCTTAATTGGAATTCTTCTTGAGCATGGTTTTCCAGAACTGCACACAGTACCCTGCAAAAGGTTTTACCAATATTTTGTAAAATTATTTTGATACTTTCCTGTATCCTGGCCATAAATATGAGCTCTTTTCATATTTTTCACTGTTTTCACTCTTTTCTGTAAAATGATCAATAACTTCCACATATTTCTTCCTTGCTATGCTTTTTCAGTTAGGAAAGGAAAATTGAATGCTGTGATATTTTCATGTAGTGTTTGGTCTTCCTATATGTCATTGACACCTCCTGACATTAAAAAAGAGTTATTTTCTATGACGTCAATATGATGGTGAGATTTCACCCTTTTCAGTATTGGGATACAAATTTTAAAACATGTACACTGTTATAACAAAAACTAAATAAATATGCACATATACCTAATGTTTTTTCATATTTCAGCTTTCCCAGAGTTAAGTAACTGAGCATATGTCCTTTCTTAAGGCTGTCTTTTAAACTGTCTTTATCTTGTTTGTTTGCATAATTCTGCATGCTAAGATATATGATGGGAGAGAAACAATTCTGAGAGGTAAAAAAATATTTATTTTTACCTTTCAAAACTCTATATTAGGCCCCTATTTGCTTTTATAGTAAAAACTCTTAATCAGCATACATTATGGCAAAAGTTCACAACCTCCTTTCCTCCTTAAAAATTTTCTTTAAATCCTTTTTATTTGGGAAGGGATCCCAGTTGGTCACTCAATCACTGAAAACAACAGCTCTATAAAGACAAGTGTTTTACAGAAATAATATGAAGCAAAATATCTTTCACATAAATTTTGTAAATATAAGAACATAATTATATTATTTTCTCTTTGATTAATTATTTACAAAATATTTTCAAGAATAACAACAAAAATTTATGCTTGCATGTATATTTATCTTTATTATATCTATTTTTAGAATAATGTGTGAAGAATTAAACAAACACATCCAATAATATTTGAACTGAATGATTGCACAAGAGTAATACACATTAAAGTCAAATTCATCTAATACATGCTGTCTATCTAGTAAAGAAAGCTCCTCTTGAGACTGCAGTTTGAGATCCAATACTACATAAAGTGCAGCAAAATATAGCATGACATTATGTTGTCAGTGGCCTCTGTTTCTTAGGGAGAAAATGTTCTATTAGACGCACAGTAAATAGAGGAATATGAGAGCAATTTTATTTTCTTTTTACGGAATCAATTTGTAAATGGCTCATCAAACAATAATTATCTGCCCTTATCTTGTGGAAAAGTGTAATAACTCCTAAATCTGCAAAAGGATCTGACTAACAGATGCTGACTGAACACAGTCCTCCCTGCTAAAAATAGCTAAAGAAACTTTGAATGTTGTTGATAGGGGAGTTATCACAACTTGCTTTCCATTTTGTATGATTTCTTAGGCAATAAAATATACTTGAAAGAGACTTTTTTCCCTTAATTACTTTTCTGCTCTTCTCACTAGGTGAAAATGCAGATCAACAAATATATAACAGCTACAGAGCAAATTGATAAAAAATTAAACTGAAAAAACTTTTGAAATGCTGAAATTGTCTTGCTCAAACTTAGTTTGGTATTCAGTGCCACTGAGAAAGAACTACCTGCTTTGTGAGGCAGCAGCATGTGGTGGCTCCTCACCCTAGAAGTGATTACTTGGCAACTAAACCTAACTTAGTAAATGGAACAGACATATTGCATGTGGAGACTTCCCAAATCACTTCACTCTGCAATGACATACTGGAGGATAAAGGAGTTCCAGGGGAAATATTGCCTATTGCTATTAATACATCAGTTATCTGACCATATCTCACATATAGCTCTAATGTGTCTTTTTACAGTGGAAGATGAGTTCAGGTGTGAATTTCTAAAGATAGGAAAGAAAGTGATAATTTCTGCTTTCTGTGGGTTTGTAGGCCTGCAGACGAACAGAGGGATGGTGGGGATTGGGATTTAACTAGAAGTCACAGATTTCAGCAAGATTATATTAAGACAGGACTGACAAACTTGAAAACCTCTTTCTGTCCTAAATTTGAAAAACAAGTTTTGGCAAGTCAGACTAGATAAGGAATCATCCACAGTGCACATTTTAGTGCACCCTGGGGCAGATATGTGTTTTCCCATCTGCTTTTTAAAATAAATGAAGAATTGAGCTTCATGATACATTAAAAAAAAAAAAAAAAAAAAAAAAAAGATCAATGAAACATTTGGCAATACCGAGATTTTCCACATAATTGCTGATGACATGCTTATACCAAAGGCAATTTGAGCAGATTACCATGAGATGCTAAAAAAGCTTAAGTCAAGACCCTAAGGATAAAACATCACTTTCAATTCTATTGATCCAGTTTTTACTAAAAAATTATGTGTAAAGAGAAAGCACCCACATGAAAGAAAGAAAATCTGCTGGCAGAAATGTTTGAATCACAAACTAATGGATATTACCATAGGCATCACACATAAATATTGGAATCTCAGAATAATTATGAAGTATGTCAGGTATATCAAAGTTTCTATGAGAATGTAACAGCACAAACTACATTAGATGAACAGGTCCTAAATCAGAGATTGCATTGACATTCTCCTTTACTCTGCTTCTGTGATTCCAATAAGCCAGTGACAATTCAAGCAGATGTGTTGCATTTTCAAATGTTTATCAATATAACAGACACAAATATTACCTTTTCCATAAGCAGATGAGTTTATAAGTTCTAGTTTAAAAAGAAGATTATGCAGAAACTACTGATCATGGGTATTATCATAGGAAATGTTGTTACTAGCTGATTCTAAGCAGATCTGAATCACAAGTAACTCAAGGACATTTTATTTTTATCTCTCAAAAAGTTTATTCCAAATTCAGATGTCAATCTGCTGTATTTATTGTGGACAAATAAAAATGCACTATGAGGAGCTACAGAATAAAGCTGTGAAAATATAGCAGATGTGTATTCACTATACACGTAGTAATTTTTTTTTTAAAGAAAGGTTTAAAAACACTTGAAAGTGTTCTGTGATGTAAAACTGTTCGGTGATCTCAGAGCGGAGAAAAAAATACAGATGTCTATGCAAACTATAGCAACAGTCAGCTTGAATTTTCAAAGATATAATTTCATTAAAATGTGACAATTATTTCTAACTGAAATTGGTGCAAAATGTTATATGGTTTTTATGGGACACATCGGAGTACTTACAGAATGAAAGCTAAAGACAAGAAAATAATATATTGGCTAGGTATGATTTGCATTCAGCTGAGCTTAGGTGTTCATATTCTATGTCAGAAACAGGGGCCAAAGTTGAATGTGCGTTTCAAAATATACATGAGGATTCATTTCCATGCCATAAGGTCATTTCAGGGTGTGCCAAAGGACATTATGGCCCCTTAAAGCTGAATGGTCAAGTTAGAATCAAACTAAGGTTTGTGATTTTTCTTGGCTTGGGGAGGGTACGAGGGAAAGGATAGGACAAAAATTTGGACATAAAAAAAAGAATAATTGTAGGAAATTATGATGAATTCTAAAGGATAGATACTTCTAAGAATGCAGAAGCCCTTCTTATTTCTATGTCACCCTGATACCTACATGCCTTTCATGTTATAATTAGCAGTCTGAGCAGCAGATACTTCCTCCACTGCAAAACATTCCTTACAAGGTCTCTCACATAAACAGCTGGTGCGAGACAACAACTTATGGTATATAGAAAGTCAGGAAATAAACACATTAAAACAATTAATAATTATACAAATAATGTAATTTGTACAAAAATATATTATTAATGGATATTAAGATTATTTTCTGAATTCAGCCTTTTAAATGCAGCCTAAATTGAGACCATTTTTCAAAACAACAGACAAGATAAAGGCTAGTACCCTTTCCCACCTCATTAAACTGTTTCTTTCCTCAGAGGTTTTTTGGCATAGATGGTGCTTATTCTCATTATTGTCTTCTCTGTCAATACTGTAAGGGAGCTGTAAAAGCTCCTCCAAATATTAGAATTACTGGTTGGTGTACAGTATTTTTATTCTTGTTCATCTCTGGTTTTAAATTAACATTGTATCACAGGAATTAAGTTGCATTTGCATATGATGGTGTTGGAAATACCTAATGCTGTTCACTACATGAAATTGTTTTGTCATATTTCAGCCCCATAAAAGATGGAACATTGATTAAAACAAGATTTCAAAAATGTTTTTAATATTGGTTGATTAAAAAGGAGTATTGATTTTAAAAGTGCATATATTTAATTATTTTAACAAGCGAATTTCAAATATCTAGATTAATTCTGATTTCTTTCCTTAAGTCAAAGAGACAAAATTGTTACAAAGCACTAGCTTGCAATGAAGCAATAACCAGGTGGATTTGGTGGTGTTTAAATTTATCACAACAAGAAATCTATGTTTAAGAGGTACAATGTTTTTCATATTAATATATTAACAGACTAAATAGCTTTATACTTTACTATTTATATAAATGCAATGCAAAGAAAAAGGCAGTACTTTAGGTTATCAATAAGAGTTAGAACGTCTTTCCTATTTAGTTTTTAAAGTAAAATCTTAAAAGAAAAGAACTCCTTACATTTCATATTTACTTATTCTGAGAAATGCATTAAGTTGAAAATTACACAATACTTTGAAAACTAGATAACTTAAAAAAAAAAAAACCAAAAATTCTACATATCCTTGTAACGCACTGAAAGGAATTAAATGATGCTGTGGTAAAGGTAGTACTTAGATAAATTGACATATAGAGATGAATTTTTAATTAACCACACTATCTACTTTCAGAATTATTAACTAAACTTGCTTTCAATTAATTTCAAATATATAACATTGTATTCTTTTCTGATTTTCACACACTATTATGGCAGTGAAATTGGTGTGAAAGCTATGTCACAAGAATAATTTTGACCTATGGTATTTCCAAAGAGTACAAACATACAGTATTGTGGTGGGTTGCACTTTGCTGGCTGTCAGATGCCCCCTAAGCCGCTTTCTCACTCCCTCTTCTCTTCAGAAAAAGGGGAGAAAACAGAAAAAGCGTTGAAAAGTCTCAGAAAGAAAGAAAGGAAAAACACTCATTAATTACCATCACAGGCAAAAGATGCTTGAGTAGGGAAAAATTAATTTAATGCCAAATAGAAATGGTGTAGGATGGCGAGAAACAATGACAGAAATAAAAACATCTTTCCCCTACCCTCCCCTTCTTCCCAGGGTCAACTTCACTTTCTTCCTGCCACTTCTATCGCCTCCCTGCCTGAAGAAGTGGAGGGGAATTAGGAAAGGAGATTACAGTTAGTTCATAACATTTTGTCTCTGCTGCTCCTGCCTCCTTCTCACTTTTCCCTTGCTTCAGTGTCAAGTCCCTCCCACGTGATGAAGTCTTTCACAAATTCCTCCTGTGTGTATCCTTCCCATGTGCTAGAAGCTGCTTCCCAGCTGCTCCAGCATGGCTTCTTTCCATGGGATACAGTCCTTCAGAAACAGACAGTTCCAATGTAGGTCCCACAAGCTGTAGTTCCTGCCAGAAAACCCGCTCCTGCATGGGCTCCTCTGCACAGCCCAAGGATCCTGCCAGCAGCCTGCTATAGCGTGGGCTCTTCTTTTTCCAGGGCATATCCACCTGCTCCAGTGGGATTCTTCCATGGGCTGCAGAGAAATATTTGATTTGCACCTGGAGTGCTTCTTCTCCCTCCTCCTTCACTGACCTTAGTGTCTGCAGAGCTGTTTGTCTCTCTACTGTGATTTTTACCCTTTTCTAAATGTTAGCACAGAGGCACCACGAGCATTCCTAGTGGGCTCAGCTTTGATCAGTAGTGGTTCTGTTGAAGAGCCTGCTGGAACTGGAAAAAGAAACTGCACAAAGAGAAAAAACTGACAAAACTGACAAAAAAGACAATAGCATAACATAACACATAACATACAGCATAACATATAAAATAACATAACATAACATAACAACAACCCACCATTTTCCTGTGTATTGCACCTCTTGGCCTCCCACTGCATAGTACGAGAGGTAGTATCTTCTAAAAGATATTTTAACTTTTGTGTTGTAAAGTGTCTGAAATACACACCTTTTGTTCTAAAAGACCATTACTAGAAGTTTCTACTTTTTAAATAGTAGACTAGGAATTTAACTGGGGAATTCCTAAGTGTAAGATTGGTTGATCTTTTTTTTTAAGAAATTGAAAGAAAAGAACATATATTTTCCAGATATCTTTATTTTCTTTCAAACTGAAAATACTCTTAGATATAGTAGAATACTATATCGAAGAGAAAGGGGAAAGGCAAATTAATTAAAGTACAATAGTGGTCAAGACTACTAGGCATCCTCTTCACTGGCACAAGGGATCACTCTCTGAGAGATTCAGAGACATTTGTAAAGTGGCCAACAGAATTGACAGCGAAACCTGAGAGCAGAAGCCACTGATAGAGAATTAATTTCTACAGCTTTTATTTTTGGCACTCAAAACCTGATGCAAGAAAAAGAAAGAGAGAAATGGTATGGCATAATCAACAGAATGCTAGTATCAAGACCATGGCAAAAAATTGTGACTAGCCTTTGATAAATATAGGCTTTTTTTAAAAGTTATGTTAAATCATGGAATCGTAGAGAAGCCTAGGCTGGAAAGGACCTTAAAGATAGTGTAGTACCAGACCCTCTGTTTGCCTTATATTTACATGTATGTATATATACATATATACACACATACATACATATATATATATATGCATATATGTATATACATACACACACATATATAGGTGTATATATGTATATACATATATATATGTATATACCTATACACACACACACACACACACACATCTGTGTTCTGGCTGCAGTAGTACTTCAAGCTGAGCAAAGTATTCTGATTAGGAACCAGTTTACTAATTTAGTGAACACATTACACAACCATGTCTCTATGGCTGAACTAACCTGTTGCTCTGGAAGTGCAAGGATGAAAAACTTAACTTTCCCTTTCTCCAAAATATACTTCTTTACATTCTTTTTTTCCTTTGTAAAACCATTATCAGTCTTAGTCAATTGGCAATGAAATTCTTGCAGAGATGTTAGACTGCTTAATTTAGATAGAGAATCATTGATTTTAAGATCTATTACATGCCCTGAAAAGCAATAAGCTTAATGATAAACTATGGATATTGAAGAGTATGATTGCACTCATAATTTAGACTATGAGTACAGCTACCATATGGGAAAGTTTTCACTTAGCATCTGACACAGTAGTGTTGTTAGTTTTCTGAACTAACTCTGATTTCTGTTAGTACATGAAAAATAATTCATAAAATCATAACAGAAAATAAAGAGGAGAAAAAAGTGTTGGAAAAATCCAAAAATATTTTAAAAGAGAACTAGAATGATTATGTGAGTATACAAAAGAAAGACATGGCAAAGAAATGTTATATGATTGTGTTTTTCCTAATTGACAGGTAGGTTTTGCTACTTTTATGTGAATGCTAAGATTTCTCCATAAGTTTCTAAAAGTGATTCAGAATAAAACAACCATATACTCCTTTTGTTGGTAAATCAGTTGAATGCTTGATTTACACCCCATGATTAAATACAATTTATATAATCACAAATATGATGTTTCAACAGAAAATTATAAAATTAAAAATAATAAATTAATTGAGAAACAGATGTGGTCTGAGCTTTTTTAGCTCAGTAATCTTTGTCTCCAAAACATAAATCACATGAATGGAAGTCAGAATCAAAGCCGATATATCAAGTTTCTAAAAGAAACATGGAAATAAAACCTTAGACATAATTCACTCTTCTGTTATTCTACTTTTATACTAATGGAATCCACAGGCTTTTTCCTTGTAGACATTTTGAAACCAGCTTAATTTATTAGCTATTCCAGAAGACAAAGCGTCATAAACTACAGTCACCAGCAATTTCCCAGAATATCCATTCCCTGGAATACATAAGAAACTAATGTTTTAATAGCAACTTTCTCAACTTCTGTATTTAAAAGACAATGCACAGTCAAAAATTCCAACACAATGAAAATTCAAAATTGGTTGCCTGTGAATTATTTTTTAGCAATTTTAAACCAAACATGAGATGAAATTTCACTTACTTATCTTTTATATTCTTTATTTTTATTATTTTGAAAAAAAATTACAGTCTTCATAAAAGGTTTGGGTCACACCTGAATTACTGTTGCATCATTGCTTGTATATGAAAAGATCAAGCCATTGTGCCTTCCAAGTGCCTTGAACCCCATCCTAGTTTTATTGCACTCCTCACATCCACTTGTTGCATCACCAGCTACCTCCAGCAAGACTTCTGGTTTACTTCAGTTTAGCCAACAGAGAATGATTTTGTGCTCCTGCAAAATGTAAACTTCAGTACTTAATCCCCAGAAATCTAAGCAGTGAAACCATGTATTTTACCAAAGTCCTAAAATGCTTATGTATATTAAGAATTTTATTTGTGGTGTGTTCATTCTCAGCTGTCATCAGTGTCAGCTGTCAGCCAGGTAGACTGTAAGGAGCTCTGAATGAAACTAGAAAAATCTCACCTTGATCTGCTAGAAGACATCTGTACTCATATTTACCATTCTTTCTTCAAGTTAAACACAAATTTTACGCGCAGTCTTTTCCACTACTTTTCAAGTGAATTCAGGCCATTGCTATAAAAAAGTTACTCAGTGGGTAAACTCATTGTCATTTAAGCATAGGACTGTATCAATTCTGTTAAAAGTATTAATTAGGCATATTATATTTTGGTTTGAAGACATGAGTTTATGAAACATTGCAGTCTTATTAGAGCTGCAAAACTGATTCCACATGAAACATCAATTTAAGTCACATACAAAGTTTATTCTAATGCTTATCACAATGCATCTTATGAATACAAGAACCTTACTGTTCAGAAGATGTAATGAGCATAACAATAATAGAGATGGTTTATTCACCCTTTTTGTAACTTCTTGTTTTGAAGGTGTCAAATTATGGATAAATTACAAAACAAAGATGCGGTGATGTGTACCCACCCACCCAAACCCAGCCCACTCTATCCAATCCCTCCTTTCTTTTTTTCAGGCTTCTGTATGATCTTGAAGTTCCTGTCACCTTGAGATTTGTGTAATGAGTTGGGTGGTACAGTAAGGCAGGAATGGCACTGTCTGCACCAGGGCAGCACTGGCTGCATTTCTAAGGTGAAGAGCAAGAGCTGGGATAATCAGTCGCTGCATGAAAATGTTGGAACATTCTGTACCTGAGCCATAGACCAAGAGTCATGGTATTATTGTTGCTGAAGTTTTTGAAAGCAATTTCACTTGGTACTAGAAACAATTTCCAATTGTTTTGGAAGTCAGGTCTGTAACTACCGACCTGAGGCTGGAAAATTTATATATGATTGAAGCAATCATCCTGAGACCCTATAAACAGCAGCCTTAAGTGAAACCTTTTGAGCTCTTCTGGACCACAGTGGGCTGCACCAGCACTTTTCTCTGAGTGAGATGCCTCTCAGAACTTTTTGGAGAGTTTGTGATACTCAGAGCACTGTTGACTGATGACAGAGACTGAGATGATATCCTCACTTCTCAAGGCTCAACCCTTCACCCACTGAGAAGAGCCAAAGCATTACATGTGAGCATTTCTCTGACTCTCAAGTAAAACTTTTCAAAATAATGCCTTTGTATCTACTCCTTCATGTCTGTCTGTGTGCATATGTGAATGGATGAAATATCTTATAATAGATGCATCATGAATATCACTATTTCGAATAGTGATTATAGTATAGTAGACCACAGTACAGTTGTAATAAGACTTGTTTTATCACTTTGTAAATCAGTCAGTGGTTAAGTGCTGTTCTTAAGGACACATATAATGGCACTAAATGACATTCAACACCTGTGTTTTTTGCCCTAAATTTGACTCATTTTTGTAACATATTTCTGCAATATTAAAACTGACACACACCTCCCACTAAGCACCCTGACAGTACAACAGTACAACAAACTTTACATCAAGGAGGGGAAAAATTCACTAGAGATATACAAGAAGTTATTTTAGTCATTAAGGCAGATCTTTCTGGGAGAAACACTTCATACAAGTTCAAGTTCAAACTTTTGCATCCTTTTTGGAAAAAAAACCCAAATAAGAATAAATCTGTCATTGGGAATCAGAATATGAGCTGTAACAACACTCTCTTACGAATCTTTGCTTCTGAGCAAGACTTTTATAGTTCCACCATACCTCAAACTGCTGTGAGGTAATTTGACAAGTGATTTCCAAACTGTCAAGACTTTTAACAGGAGCATGGTAGGAGCAGATGCAGTCATAATACTTTGCAGGAAATTTAAGTATTTTAAGCAAGTGAATATCTGTAGGCAGGTGTTTCAAGGACTCCATGAAGTTTAAGTGAGTATTGAAAGTGCCAAAATTCTACAAACTAGACATGGAATAAGAAGAACACTTCCATTTCAGAAGTCAATAGATTTTCTTTAAATGTTATATTAGATTTTTCTTTATTTACTTTATTTCGATATAGGCTTATGTAATATGGCCATTAATATCTAGTGACTTTCTACTTTACCTGTCTTATTTAGATAACTCAAAAAAACCACTTCTCTTTATTTGAAATGTAAAACAGATTAAAATCAAAATGGAATTCCAATTTTGGACATAGATTGAGAATGAACTTGGAGGACAATTCAAACTTGAAATGACATGAGGAAACATGTCTATTCATAGAAAAAGGTAATGGCAGAATCTTTGGAAGAAAGAGACAAATGTAAAAAAAGGAATAAGAGACAAATTAAAGCAAATAGATTTTGCTTTGGAAGGAGTTTTTCTGTCCTCTCCTGACTTTCTTATCCCCTTCATCACCCCCTGATCACAACTTCTGAAAAGTCCTGCTTCCAAATTAAAAAAAAAACCAAAAAAAAAAAAACCAAAAAAACCCAAAACAAACCAAACCAACAACAACAAAACAAACAAACAAAACAAACAAAACAAACAAACAAACAAAACAAAACAAAAACAAACCAAAAAACCCCAATCCACCAAAACCCAAAAAACCTTTTCCTTGACCATCAAGAAGGCATATTATCCCCACATTTTTTCTTCTCTGTTTAACCATACTTACACGAACTTCCTCCCTTTAAAACAAAGTGAAAGTTTAGCATTTTCGCAGTATACAGAGCCTTTGGTCTTTTGGATGCAGGCTTCAAAATGGAAGTCATGATGGTTAAGACATGAAACAGTCTTTTGAACTATGTTTGCTTGCTAATCCATCTCTTTGTGTACATACATAACCAACAGTGTCAGATGAGGATGGAGGGAAGCATCATGAAAAGATATAATTTTCACCTCCATTTGCAACTTTTCAAAAAAATATCACTTAGCAGCATCTTAAAGAACAAGCGTTAGACAAGGAAATTAAAGAGATCAGAAACAAGCAATTAATAAGGGCATTTCAAGATAGTTTCTATGAAGTAGGAGAAATTTATTTGAGGTTTTATTTTGTGCACCACAGAATCACAGAACTAAAGAATGGCTTGGGTAGGAAAAGTCAAAGGTTGAAAGGTTGCCAGTTTCAACCCCCCCTGGCATGAGCAGAGACACCTTTCACTAGAAAGTTGTCAGGTTGCTCAGGGCTCCATCTAACCTGGCCTTGAACAGTACCAGGGATGGGGCACCCACAGCTTCTCTGAGCAACCTGTTCCAGTGCCTCACCACCCTCGCAGTAAAGAATTTCTTCCTAATAGCTAATATCTAAATTCACCCACTTTCAGTTTGAAGCCATCTGTCCTTACCCTATCACTAGACAGGGAATTTTTTTATAAGAAGTCTCTGCAGCTTTCTTGCAGGCCTCCTTTAAGTATTATAGGTCCCTCTTAATTACTAGCATCCCTTTATGGTTGGAAGACTGCTGAATATTACACTGTCTGCTTCAAATCTTCTAGCTCAGAAGCAGGTTGTGATATCTAGGGAAAATCTGTTCTAGTTGGTTTTTTAAATCAGGAAGATGCACTGTTAGAAAATAAAAAATACATTAACAATGTTTGCATTATTGGAAAACAAAACAAAACAAAAAACTATGTAAATTAGGATGTACTTAATAACTCTATAAAGGCAAGACAAAGGCAAAGGAAAAGGAAAAGGAAAAAGTAGTATTAAAAATGTAAATCTACCAGTTGTTTCAGCCACAATTAGCTTTTAAAAATTGGCAATTCTACTATAAAGCAACAAAATTAAATGACAAAATAAAATAGTATTGTTACTTTCCAAGGACATCAACAGTGTGAAGAAGCACCTACCTGCCTCTTAAGATAAGGAGAAATCCCTGAGGGTATGAGGATTTGAAAACCATCTGATAATGCTTTTCTAAGCCTCTGAGATTTTTATTCATATTAAGGTGAGTTTTGGGCAAAGATATAAGTTTGAAACAGATACTTAAGCACTGTTTAACCACCACAAATATAAAAGAAATAATGATGATTATCCAATTCCAGTGGATATGCTAGGGAAATGATAACTACACAGTATGTGGTACACAAGATAGGGCTCAGGCCATTGTTTGGGACAACAGCGTTCCAGGAACTTGTATGCCTGGAAGTGAGCAGCTTCAGGGTTCAAATGTCAACATATTCTGAGTGTAATCTTTTTATGACTCCATATTATTTTGATCTAGTTGCATGAGGATTAATCTATTGAGGAAAATCCAGAACAAATAATTTGCTAATGAATTTCTGAGTGCTTTATGTGTCAAGCTAGTGATGATTGACAACTACAGAAATAAGGATTTGCTGTAATGAACATTCCAAACAGAAAAACCCAAACACACATACCAAAAAAGTACCCTCAAACCCTCACACACTTCTTAGCTATGTCATTCATTAAAATTATGAAAGAAATTAGAACATTCTTTGACAGTGTTGGTTGTTTAGAAAACTCCATTGAAGATAATGTGTTAACATTGCCTTTATTTCAAAAGGCAGTAGTCAATAAATGATAGAACCAGTCAATATTGTTGATACCATTACAAAGATCAAGGAAAACTGAGAAAAGATTTTTTGAAGGGCTCCTTAATACTATTCTATCAGGTGAAGGTATTTGGGGTTCTTTTACTGAGGAAAACAGGTTGCTAGAAGGAAATATCTGCTGTGAGGGATACTCCCTTCTGTCACAGAAATTGCTTCTTTGTCGCATCAGACTTCTGCATCAGGTTCATGTTCAAACAAAATAAAAGTACCTTTAATTGAAGAGGAAGGTCTCAGATTAGTATTCCAAGACACTGAAATACAGGGCTCTGTGCAAAAGAGTGGAGAAGCACTTGGAGATCTGAATATAAATACCAAATACTTTAACCATACATCACTTAATTTACAATGCTTTCACTTAGCTATGCACTACATGAAAAGCACAGGCAAGTAGGTAGATGTCCTCTCCTGCAGGGCAGACTTCCAGCAACACAACAGAGAGGTTGAACAAAAAAATGGGATCTACATTCTAATAGATTCTATATTCTGATACATACTGATCTAGATTCTTATATTAAAAGCAAAGAGACACATAAGTAAGTTTTGTTAAAATTAACTATCTCCCATTAGAAGGCAGTAGCTCAGAAGAGCATCTAAACACACGGAGCAAATGAAATTTTAGAAATGTTCTTGCCCTCTCCTCTGACAGGAGCGTAAAGAGAAACAGATATGTTTGAAGAAATGTTTAACCCTGAGATGGGGTAAGAACCCAAGACAGGATGAACAGTAAAGAAAATAATAATGCCAATCACTGTGTGAACAAAGTCAATGAAGATAAGCACTACTTCTGAGACACCTGACAACAGATGTTATCTCAGAAATACCTTGGAAATATCCTGGAGCTGAAGCATATGCCAGGAAAGAAAGTGTTTCTTTAAATAAAACCTCCAATGCTGCTGACCTAGTTAGTATTTGCTCTCCAAATTTTATCACTTTTATCAAAGCAAAAAGAATAGTCCCCTACATATACATCAATATTCTTTTTAATAATTTATAAGTCTGTTTTTCCTGTGAAAATTGTCTTGTAGTTTGGGAGGTGAGGACTGAGGGGGTCTCTGCTTTCCTTAGTATTGTTGTAGAATTTGCAATGGCCAATACATCTTTGCCTTTTGATTTCCTTTTGCTGTGGTGAGTTTATGATAAGAATCAATATTTATTTCTGGCAAGCTATGTAATTTGATGACAGGTGGTTTTAGTATTCCTGGATCTATTTTCTGAATTCTGTGAAGCTGAGGTGTCATTTTTCTTCCTTGAGAGAGTGAAAGGAAGCAACACTTTTAATATGTGATTCTGGATTTTAACTGAAATTTTTATGCACAAAAAGAGGAAAACAAAAGTTTGTACTATATCTGTTTCAACTGGAGATAAACAATAATATACCAGGAACGGCCTAAATATAACTGGTCCTGATCCTGTGGCAATGGAATGTTACCTGAAGATCTCTTCTAATCTTCATTTCTATGATTCTAGAAAGATTTCCAGAATAAATAGATTAACTGCTGAATTATAAAATATCTGAGGAATAAACGTATGCTCTATCACAACTTGCAAAATTGGTCACTCAACAAGAAAAGTCATGTTTCAGAGGTCAGAGAATGCACTTACATTGTGAGATATAGAAAAATTCAAGCTGAGTTTGAAAATCTCTTGTAATGCACTATCTCTGTAACCAGAGAGCAACAAATCACAGAATCACAAAACATCCTTAGTCAGAGGAGACCCTCATGGGTCATTGAAGTCCAACTCATGGCCCTATACAGGACAAATCCAAGAGTCACACCATGTGTCTGAGAGTGTTGTTCAAAGGTTTCTGGAATCCAGTAAAATCTGTGAAACTGGGGCAGAGCTAGGCAGATTATTTCTTCCCATTACATTGTTGCATTTTACCCCATTTTACCCCGAACTTTCATTTTAATTTTTGAATGTGCGCACGAATGTAACTTATCAGGCATTTTGAAAGGATAGCAATAAAAGCTATTTGTATTAGAATTACTAAGTACATGTTTGGTTTAACACTTTGAAAATTTGGGGGCTGGAGGAGGTTATATTATTTTTCAGGAGATAACTACACAGTTTTTGACAAGTATTTTATAAACACAGGAATAAAGGCATAAATTTCTTGGCAGAAATGTTCTCTACTGCTTTAAATAATAATTTTGAAATAATTTAAAATAATAATTTAAATAATAATTTTGAAAGCATTTCTGGTTTCCTGTATTCACTTGTGTGATAAAAACTCCTTAAAATTTGTCATCTTCCATTTCTGTACCCAGATCAGATAATTACATGTTTTTTAAATTATAAGTGTATAGATTGATAAATGCTCAATAATAGTTTGATATTAATTATAAACGTAGATTGGTAATTTTAGTGTAAAATAATATATGGATAAACATTCAAACTTCAAAGAATTTTCAAGATCACACTAACTAAACAGTCTGAACCTATTATGTGAACACATTAAAGACATCAACTGAGGTGCAGATGAAAGAGGAGATGACATTATCTTCCACTTTTGAACTTGTTTAAATCACTTGAAGCAGTGAAAGATTTCTGTGAGACAAGAAAAGTATGTCAGGGAGAGGAAGAGAGGTAAAATGCAAATAAATATCTCCCTAATCTAGTAAGAGGTAGAAATTTGGATTACTCTCTTTTATCCAGAAAATTACCCTTTTGGGAATATAAAGGTTTGTGATCTTTCCTAGTGCTTGCATTCAGTTATAAGCTCTGGGTCAGTGACATAATGGCACCTTCCCATAACCCTTCTCCTCATTTATATTTCAACTGTTCATATACCATATATTTAATATTCATGAGATAAAATACTTACATAAAAACAGGCACAAATATTGTCACTCCTTAAGTGGGCTACATAACTCCTAGGCTTGTCCTAACCATAAAAATTAATATTTTTCTTATCCTCTCTCTCTGGCTTGGATGAGGCTTTCATGTGTTTCATACAAAGCAGAATAACAGAAAAGAGTAAGAAAAATTCTCTGATCTACTCCTAAACTCATAATTACAGGAACTGCTGAAACAGGTGCATTTGGCTCCCCTCAGGCCATACTGTCTCACACAGCGTGGTTATTAGTTAACATTTTTTAAAAAAATCTCTTTCTAAAGAAAAGGACAAACTGAATATCTCCATCACCATTGCATGTTTTGTCCCAAACATATCACCCTGCCTCTACCTGCTTCAAAAGGGAATTCTGCCTATGAGTGTTTGCCATGTGAGGTTCTTTGCCAGATGTCAACAGAATCTGAATTTCAGGCTTCAAAAGAATTTTAACAATAAATTTTGATCATTTTACCTAAAAATAAGAAATTACTGTGGTAAAAGAAACCAAGTACCTTGTATCTCTTATTTCAGTTGCAGTTGCTTCTATACTGCCCTTCCTAGATCTTTTCCAGTACCCATCTCATTGTAAAAGTGAGTATTCCTTGACATTGGCTTTCTGCTCCAGACAAGATAAATTTCAATGTATAATTTCAAAAATCACTTGCGTCCCAATAACTCATAGTTTGGTAAAAGAATTTTATGGACAACAACATGGTGAAATTTGAGAAATACTTCTGAGGTTTATGTAAGAATTTAGGAAGCAAAGGTAGAGTTTCTGATACAGATGAGTGTTCTGTTGAATCTTACAAAACTCAAGGAAGCATTTAACTCAGGTACGTCAAAAGGATATTCAAGAACTCCTCTTAAGCCATGTAACTAATGCTGAGAATCTTCAATTCCTGAGTAAATTTCACCCTCATTTCTCTGTTTACCTAATCCTCCTTTTCAAAAATCTGTCATCTAAATATACAGAAAAATCTCTTCATAAATCATTTCATAAATCAAAAATATTTCAATATCAGCAAAATTGCATTTAAAGAAAGCAATATATCCTGTTTTATATTCTTAGTGCTTGAGAAAACGTCATTTCACAATTACAATGTGAGTCTGAAATAGATGTTGATTCATTTGAAGTTATTTTGGGGATTCTTTCTGAGATGCTACTAGACAGTAGCTGCTTAGTTAATTGAGTGCCATTTTTGTACTAGCTAGCAATGAGAGAGACACATCTTTCAGGTTTCAATAATTTTCAATATCAGCTGCATTAATCTTTTCATTTTCTCAGCATAGTGTTCTGTAACACCCTTAGCTTATGAAATAAGTTAATTTCCATCACCTTGCAGATATAAAATCTGTTTATATAGAAGGAATAGAATTGTTGGGTTGGTTTTTTTTGTGTTTTCTTTCCTCTTTTTTAGTAGGCGTACTGATTTTGCTCTCTTGACAGAAAAGTCACAGAAGTATTTTTGAGAACAGACCTTCGGTTTTTCACTCTTTATTTGACATTTTGAGATGTCATGTTAGTTTCTTTTATGTTTGATAGACATTGAATTTCTATTTTAAATTGTTTTAAAGACCCTGAAATACTTTGGTATATTTCAGACTTGAAAAAAAATGTTAAATAGTTACTTTAAATGTTTGTGTCTCAGCAGTCCTTAAAAAAAATGAATCTGTCTTTCTGACTGTGTCTGACAAGTTGTTTGAATCCTGCAGGGCATATAACCATTCCTACCCACATTGTCAATGACAGCAGCCTGTAATTAAACTATTTGTTTGCATTAATTGCAAAAACTTCACATGAGCTTATAATTCCCTGCTGAAAGGAATGGTTTTCCACAGACAAGATAATTAAGTTCCACATATCAGACAACTATGTAGCTCTTTATTCTTTTCACATGCACCTTTGGCCTTTACTTCAGCTGAATACATTACAAGAGATTTCAAATGTGCTCAAACCACCCTAAGTGAAAGCTTTGTTTTGGGTTCCCAGTTGTCAAAGTATAGTTTTGGTAGGGTTGGCTTTTGTGTGTCAGTGTAAGCTGCAGGAGTGCCTTCTTTCAAAAGTGACAATTTTACTATAGAATGCCCTTAGATGAAGGACCCAACCACTTCATTTACTCCTGAATTGCATTTTTATCACCATTCTCTTCCTGGTTGGTGTATTTTCTCTTTTACTGTTCATAGTTTCACAGTTTGCACATCTTATGCAACCCAATGAATTTCATGGTTTTTTTGAAGCAATTTAGTGAAAGAGATTAAATTCTTTTAATGTGGTGATACATACAGTTATCTGATACCTACAGTAGAGACACTGAATTGTCACTCTGCAGACATTCATTCTTCTTGCCAATATAATATATTCCAAAAAATTTCTTCCTTTGGATGATCAAAATTAATTTTATTTAATTGGATTGTTTCAAATCACTTCAAAATAAGCAATTTATGCACCCAAGACAGCAAATAATCATTGCTGGTGATGTCAACTGGAATATGAGATCTGGGTAGCATATTATTTCTGTTTTCTTGAGATAAATAAATACTAAGACTGAAATTTTCACTAGTTCCTGAGAAATTGTCCAAGAAGACTGGGAGAGCAATCTTCCAGTGGACAAGGATTTCTTGTAAATACCTAGAACTGAAATGACAGTGAGGCTGTTCTTCGAAGCTTAAAGTTAGAATCTGAGTGAGAAAAATGAGAATTTACCACTCATCCAAAAATATACGTATGTACATCCTTTTATCTGAGTAAGAAACGGAATGTAATATAAACTGAAATTAAAGCAGAAGTCTAAATAAATTTCTTATGAGAACAAAAAAATAATGAAAGGTACATAGTCAGGAATTCCTTGTCTTTATGAAGTAGGGTTAAATATGATTAGTATACTCAATTTGTAACATTTGTATTAAAAATTTCATCATTACTTTCTGATTTTTTTCTGTTACATTTCAAAATACTACCCATAAGAGTATATTTTAATATTTACTGACAAAATAAAATTGTATGTAGATTAGTGATATAATTATAAAAAATAATAAAAAAGTCCAGAAAATAACAGCACTTCTTTGAAGCATTAAAATAGATTAGAACAATTTCACTTGTAAGGTAGCTACAATGATTATCTCATCCAATTTCCTGACCAGTTCAGAGCTGAACAAGTAAAAGTTATTAAGGGCATTGTCCAAATGCCTCTTAAACACTGACAGGCTTGGAGCACCAATGACCTATCTAGGAATTATGTTCCAGTGTTTGACCATCCTCATGGTAAAGAAATACTCCATAATGTTCAGTCTAAACCTCCCCATTGCAGCTTTGAGCCATTTCCATGCCTGCTCACCTATGCTTTGTCATGATTCAGATTTGATGGTGTGATTCAGTGTGTCAAAGAAGCCAGATCATTCAATCATGGTGTGCAGCTAGAAAAGCCTTTTTCACCCACTAAAAAGCATACTGAGCAAGTCATAATTAACATTTCCTTATCTTTATCCCAGACAGGCTACCATACTTATTTTGTTGGGATAGAGTTATTTTCCTTCATAGCAATTTATATGGGGTTGTGCTTTGGATTTGTGGTGAAGACAATGTTGGTAACACAGTGGTGTTTTTTGTTATTGCTGAACAGTGCTTGCACAGCCTCAAGGCCTCCTCTGCTCCTCACCCTACCTCACCCCAGCAGCAAGTAGGCTGCCATTGTGCATGGTCCACAAAACAGGACACAGCAGGGGCAGCTGACCCCAAATAAACCAAAGAGATATTCCATACCAAGTGGTATCAGGCTTGGCAATAAAAGTTGAGAGGAAGAAAGCAGAAGGAGGGGACAATCAGAGTGCTGGCATTTGTCTTTCCAAGTGACCATTATACTTGATGGAGCCCTGCTGTCCTGGAGAGGGCTGATCACCTGCCTACCAGTGGGAAGTGATGAATTAATTTCTTGTTGTGCTTTTCTTGCATGCACAGCCTTTGTTTTCCCTATTACACTGCTTTTATTTCAACCCAGTGTTATGATTCTATTTTTCTCCTCCAATCCACTGTGTGAGGATTGTGCAAGAAGCTGTGTGGTACTTAGTTGGTTACGAGGGCTAAAGCATGAAAAACAAAATTTAACATCATAACAGCAACAATATATGTTTTTATCACAACATAAATAGAGATTAAATATTTTATTAATCTGTAACTTCAAAAGTATAAATTTGGGATATTTGCACAAATGATGTACAGATCAACTTAGTAGCAATATCTTCAAAACAATACATAAAGGATAAAGAATAGGTAGGAAAGCTCTTTGTGGAAACCAGGTTTTATCTTGCAGATCAATCAGGAAATATGTCTAGTGAAACCAGAACCAGTTCTGATCTTAAAAATAGGATGAACAGTATAAGAGCAGATGAAACTGCAATTTTATATTCTGGGGAGTGGGGAGAGGAACCCAGAGCACAGAGGGTGAGGAAGACCCCACCTGCTGTAGTGCATCGAGCTCAAAGGCCCCAGCATAAGGCCTTGGACATATTTAAGCAAGTACAAAGGAGGCCACAGAGGGGATCCCAGTCCTCCAGCAAAAGTGCTCATCACAGGGAAAGGAAAAAAAACAGTCTGCATGTGAAGACTGATTGTTGAAGATCAGTGAAGATGTGAAGTTGTCTTTCAGTTTTCTCAGCATCTTAGATTAACTGCTGTCCCAAAGAGAAAAAAGATTAGAGAGAGCAGAAGATTGGATAACAAGTGTTCTGTATAAATATATTTCTCTATTTCTCATGGATTTGTGAAGCAGATGTAATGTATAAAAAATTCTATCTGGATTGGTGTTAGATGTTAAAATAACAGTGTTAGTTGCTTGACCAGAGGAAAGCAAGGTTTCGTGCCATAAATAAATTAGAAAACATAAATTCTGCTTTGTCCCACCTTGATTTTTGCTAGGAAAGTGTCCTGCTTTTCACTCAGAGACAGAGAAATAATCCACCAACATCTGCAATCAATAAACAAATAGGAGTCCAGCTATATTGTGTAAAGTTTTCCTTAATAATATATGCTTCAAGTTGTTTGTCTGGGTCATGAATTATATTTCACTGCTTCATATGATTACTCAGCACAGAGCCCTGAAAACAAACCTATCACTCCCTTCTCTTGCCCTGTTGAGCAATTAGCAATGCAGTGGGCTGTAATGGAAATAACAAGGGATGAGGATGGCCTTTGTAACCCGGTGAGACATGAAGCATGAGTAAAGACAAAATTTTTTTACAGTGGTTTTTCACATCATTCAATTAAAATGCAATTTTTTTAGTCTTCCGCTTCCAGTTCTCTCAGTTATCTTAGGGGAGAGGCATTCCCCAGTTGTCTTGAAGGAAAAACTGGGTAAAGGAATCTGTCTGTAAATTCAGCTCCTATTTTACAAAACTGTATTAATTTCTCATTGCTGCATTTCTTTGTCATCCTTTAACCCTTTCCTTCCCATTGTTCTTTTCCACATACACATTTTCCCTTTTTGTCAAGAAAATTGAATGCCTACCTTTTGGGAATTGATATTAGAAAAGCTTACTTAAAGTATGTCATTCATAGAAACATTCAATTAAGAATTAATAATAGACCTTTTCTCTTAATTAAACATTGAATGTTTTTTAAAATACTTAATGAAGATCCAAAGATAAATGCAAGTCTCTGTCTGATTAATCTGAAGCTGCAAATATTGTGTATTATGCTGTAATAAATGTTAGTTTTAAGAAAATATTAACTATCTTTTCCATTAATGTTACATTTAGAGAAAACTGAGCTTAAACCACACAGACCTTAGTTAAAGAATTTCATCAGCACAAGCAAAACTTCAAGTTAACTGGTACAAAAAAATTCCATAAAATCTGCATTTGCTAGTGTCTTTGGATCTGTTGGAGGATCAGATGTGATATTGAACTAAGCATGTGAGATTTTATACTTCTAGAAGACCAAAAAATATCTGGTAATTTTCCAATTGTGTGGTCCCTTTTGTAAGTGTTCTATATAAGATGACACATGTATTATCTGCAGAAATTTGAGTAAAGAATTTTCAGTTTGAACATCTTGTACTCACTTTAAGAGCATATGTATTTGAGATCCCTTTTATTTTAAGAAACACATCCACTTTCCTATTTTAAATTGACTTTAGATATAAAATTTTTAGTTCCTTGTATACACATATTTTTACATTGGCTTTATATTGCATGGTCAGTATAAATGATAATCTCAAAATATAGAGTGATACATCCCACTGTGTATGCACTCAAATTTATTTCTTATTTAACACAGTTTACCCTGTTTTTGTGGCTATAATAAAAGTAGCACAAAGAACCCCATAAGCTAGTTATTAAATTGTCTCCTGAATGGTTAGAAAAAATAAAACCACCAGTCTTCTCTGCTTTACCAGATAAGAATCATAAATATTGTGATATGGTGAGAGCAAGCTCTTCTGGGTTAAAATAAGTGATTTTGTTTCATAAAATATTGCACATATATTAAAAAAAAAGGAAACAATATCAAAAGAAGACACGAATCATCAGTTTATACCTGTAATGTAGATATCAACATATTCCCATAGAATAATTTAAATTAAATTTTTAGTATTCTTTTCTGCAGGTAAAGATTATGAAGTAAGAAAACTGAAAATTTGTTATCTCCTGTCCTGGTTTACTCCAAGTTAATGTGTGCACAAGAGTCACATTAGATTTGAATGGCAAGTGCTCTTTTCAATCATGATCAAACTCTGTAAGAGACATAAATGGCTACTCGTACTGCTGAGTAAGATTTCAAGATTGCATCACTTGATGGGAACAAAAGGGAACAAGACAAGTGGTATAGTCATTAGTTCAGAAAAACACAACTAAATGCACTTAGAAGAATGACAAACAAGGAAAATTTAGTCATAGAAATTAGTATCGCAAAACAATGTTGCTACTCAAGTTGCAAATCAAACACATGGCTTTTCTTTCTGCTTCAACCTACACTTAATCTGTATAAAAATTTGTCACAAAGTTCTATGTATCTCAGTAAAAAAGGTATCTTGTATTGACATTGCAGAACATTCAGCATGAAAAAAATATGAGTAAAAACAAGGTGCAACAGCCCTGGAAATAATTTCAAAACTTTTCTATTTTCTGCTATCTTTGATCTATTTTTGTAGGAATGAAATGATTCAAAGGAAAGTTCAGCTGACATTATTGAAATATATATTTAGATAAAACTTAATATTTGGGTTATATTAGAATCAAATCAAGAGTTAGAAACAGACTTAGGATGTTAAAAGTTAAAAGCATCTTAAATCCCTACAGAAGTCATTAGGGAATTAATGTCTTTTCCTATTTAAAGATTGCATATTAGTCAACATCATCTATATTTTAAGTTAGAGTTATAACAGTGTAAGGGAGACTTCTACATTTTTTCAATAGTGTAGATTTTCTTTGAAAGAGTTGTATTTATTTTTGCTTTTGACTCTATGTGTCACCAACAAATTTAATTTTTTGCTGTTGATGAGACTAAGAATTAACACCATTTGGCAAATATGTCTCTTAAACTTCACTGATGACATTTAAATTATGCTAACGAATAAATCATTTCACTTTTCAGTCTCACTAGAGACTATGCTTTATACACACATTTTGTATTATAAATCTTTTATCACTCTGACATCAATAGAGATGCAGCCCCTACTGAATGGTTAAATAGAACCTTTGAGTATGCAATGAAACTCTTTTATGTCTTCCAAGTTGCAGATCTTTTACTCTGCATTTATAAGAGTAAAGTGTCATCTTAACCTTCTGTAATTCCACTGAGATATAGTTATATTCCATTTGCTAAATTTTTAAGTGACTGTGTTTAAAACATGGTAGAATTTTTGAGTAGGGTTCAGTGACACAATTTAATATAATTATAATTTCTAAAATAGAAATATTTAAATAATTCTATAACATAGCTTTTGTGATATACTGCTTTTGAATTGTCTCCACCTTACGACAATTTGACAACCTCCATCATATCTATCTAGGTTTCCACTGAGTAAGCAAAATCCTATGCCACATGTCTGTGAGAAACATGGAAGAGACCTTTGTCTAAATTTAAATTTCAAGTGACTGTCAGTGCCACTAATTGGAGATAGGAATGCCTACACAGAATTTCAGGCTGCAGGGGAACATGCGTTCTTTCAGAATAATTCTCTATCATAATTATCCTGAAGTGAGCAATTAAATCTAGCAATCTGGAAAACCATTCTACAAGAACAGGTGGGTGAGCTGTGAGATCAAAATAAGAAACCATTGAATAGAGACAAGAAGTGTCTATTCCCACAGACTGATCCACAGAGTTTTGAGACGTAATTTTATTTTCTGTCACTCAATGGTCTCAAAATAAAATTTACAGAAAGCATAAGTGTTACCAAAGGCATTATTTTGGAAGAGACACATCAATTTGAAAGCTCTTAGTGGTTTTGAAGGCAGACATAAAAACAGGATGAAAGGGTATTGAGGAAAAATAAAGGATATATTTAAAACAGTAGAAACCTGACAAGAAACAGTATGCAATATTTTAAAGCTTAAGAACTAGCAGTTTGTTTTGTTGCAAGATGATTATGCTCAGTGACAATGGACCTGAGAGATTTCCTGCTCTATCACCTTGCAACATCAGGGATGTTTGCAGTGACACTTCTTGAAACACTGCAGAAGTGGTGGTGGTGTTGCTTAAATTAAGTCACTAATCTAACAGAGGAGCATCTGGCCCCATGAGCCAGGCTCCAATATGGGATAAGCACATGGATTTAATTATCACAACAAGAGAACTGGTAATGTAAACAAGAAGGAATAATAGTGTCAGCTATGATGTGAGCTTTCCTGCAAGGTCTCTCTAGGTTCAGGCTCATTAACAGTAAAACACTGCCTTCTTCCTGGCCTTCCTGTGGGTCACAATCTTGGCAACTGCATTTGGAAGACAGACTGCAGCACAAGCCCACACATAAAATACATGAAGACCACATCATGAGATATATTTTATAGGTTAGGCCAGCAGGTTCGGAGGTTTACAATCAGCCAAGCTTACACAGAGCCATCTGAACTACAAATAACTAAAAACAAATTGAAAGGCAGCAGTAACTGACAGGAGCAAGAAATCAAAAAAAAACAGTGGCTGAAAATATTTTTTCCAGGTAATGTTTTTGTTGGGGAAATGCAATTCCTTAAACATGTAAATGTTCATAAAAGCTTATGGATTTTTTTTTTGTGGAAAAATTGTAAAAAGTATATTATTGATACTTTTTTGTTTCATTTCAACATTAAATATATTTGTTTTAATAAGATAAGTAGATTTTATTTCATGTGTATTTATTCTGAATTCTTTTTTCAGATTATATTTTAAATTACATAATATTGTAGATACATTAAGTATTTATATTAACTATAGCATTTCAGTGACATTGAAGAAATGCTTTTCTAAGATAAAAATTACTATTGAAAGTAGATGATTTATCATTGTCAAAACTGTAGAGCGGAACATCATCAGATAAATGTTTATAATTTCTACTTTAGAAGTTTTATGTTCTAGTTTTTCTTTCTAGTTTTAAGAAGGGTAACCCAAAAATACCAAACTATCAAAATTTACAGCAAAATTGTATTTTCATTTTTTACTGAAATCTGTAGAAGGCAAACAGGGAAAAAATAAGTAAGAGATTTTACCTTTTCATGCTTGGAGCATCAACGCTGTCTGTATTCAGGTATATTGAACTGTCTTTTTAATCCTGGAGAAAACTTTTCAAATTAAAGGAAAGGTCAGCAAGTTTTATGACAGATATCATATTGTTGTTGGGGGCACTCAATTCAGCTATATGGGGACTTCATAAATTATTGAGAATCCATACGTATAAAGAATTTTTTAGGTTTATTTTTTTTTGTCAGAATGATCCTTCTCACTCTCCAGTCACCTTGCTGTCAAGCTTAACAGTGTTTATTTCAGGATTCTCTAAAGCAAAGTTTCTAAAAAGGTAGGAGTTAAGAATGCATATTTTTCAAAGTGATGTTTTTATCCTCGGAATGTGATCTTGTACACCTCAAGAATTTATTTTCTTAGCTTTTAAATAGAAGGTTTCATCACCAACAAACACTCTTCAGTTTATACTTGGGAGCCAGTTAGGTGTAAGTTTTTGAAGAAAAAGGCAGAGCCAGCTTTTCAGCAAGAGTAGGTAGGCCACATACAATGACGTTTTTCTCAGGATATACAGATATCAAATGTCATTGTATGTGGCTTATCTATATTTAAAAGTGTTTATTCCGACATAAGCAGGATATGTTCACCTTCTTTTTTGACAAGCACCTCTTTCTAAATTTGAAATTTGTGAAAGTCAGAACGTAAGTATTAAGCTAGAAATTTATGAAGCATAACTCCATAGTCAGGTTATCAGTAAATTAAATATTAAATGAAAATATCTAACATTGGGTTAATTAGTCTGCTCAGATGATAACAGAAAAATAAGGAACTCTGCTCTTGTTGAATAAAAGAAAGATCCTCATTATTAGCAGGAAGTGGGTTTCCAGAACTTCTTAGCCAAGGCATGTATCTGGGCATAATGATCAGACACACATTGTCTGTCCTTTTTCTGGAGTGTTTTGGTTGGTGAAGAAATAAAAGCTGGACTTTTCTGAGAAATATTTTAAACAGTGCATTTTAATTAAAAGAAATATGGCCATTCATGCGTTGACCTTAACTGAATGTTGCCAGCATATGAACTGAGGATAAGATTGTCACAATACTCTGTTCTTTTGTATTCCAAGATACAAGTACCACACTAGTAAATCTTCTAGACACATGCAAAGTTTAAGGTATATGTAAAAGTTTTGTAGCCAGAGTAGAGCTAGGGCTTCCCATCTGTGCAGTAATCTTTAATAACCAAATTGCTGAGATATATTTGATCCTGTTGATGGTCATTACTGGGGAATGCCTCTTTAGTTACATTCTGGAAATGCCATTTTTAACGGTGTTGCATGTACTGAAATCTGGGGACTTCAGGCGCAGAAACTTTGGTAGTCTCTGGTTCCAACAGATTAAATCAAACCTTGCCTAGATGCCTCTTCTATGGAGGATATAGTTTATAAAGAGGACTTAAACAGATATGTCCAAGTCTTTATCTCATGATGGGATGCAGTGCACTGATCTTCAAGGTAACACTGTCATTTCCACATTATATAGTTCCACATCACATTGAAACTCTTGCTTAGCTATGGAAGCAGTATGGATGGGTCTGCAGCATCCATAAAATGCTGGAAAGCCATCCTTACTAGCTAGAGTATTATCACAGCTAAGCTGTATGCTGAAGCAGTCTTTTCCAGGGACAGCTTGGGTTATTCTTTACAGCACTTCTCTGTAGACACATTCTACATCACTTAGATGTCCTGGAAAGGTAGCTTTAGCTTTGTAGCTTTATGTAGGAGTGAATAATTTATGTGTGAACTGTTTATGCTTGAATGTTTCAGTGGGAACACTTCTCTTTTATAAAATAATGTTCACTAATTCAATTATAGAGCTCTACAAACAGTAGGATTACCTTCTCTTTTCACAGTTAAAATGCCAAGATGCCTGCAGGTAGATAGGTATGTCTGTCAGTGATCACAGCACTCACTGTGCAGAAATGTGCTTCAGAATAAACATTTCAGATCTTGAAAGTCAACAGAGTTTAATAGCAAGATACAGACTATATGCTTTGGGCAGTTAGTTTTGGTATTGAAACACACAAAAATCCAGCATCTAGCTCTTTCTGGGCAGTACAGACCTTCTTCTTTTATTATGTGGCCTATCTGTTTAGTCAACGGCACGAGATTTGGTTCATCGAAGAGGCAATTTTAAATAGCTGAATTCCCTGGTCTTTAAACTGACTACACACAGAGCTTGAACTCTTTGACAGGAAAGGACAAGTAGGAAACTGCCTGCTCAGGGGCATATTCTGAGTCCCAGAGCACAGACCTGTAACTAAAGAACAGGAGCCAGCCCGCAGAGACTCTGCTTCAGATTGCTTCATCCTTAACTAAGACCAAGGAAAAAAATTCACTTTATTAAGGTGTACAAAGATCTTAAGGCAATGTTACTGCTCTGTACAAAAGCTAGTTGCACAAAACCACAAAAGGGTCGAGTTTCTCAGCATTAACTTCACCTCCCATTTACCAGCATTTGAGCATATTGTTCAAGCAACAGGCATGATATAGAAGACATATATTGGGGTGCATGTTCCTCCTCCATATTCTTTCTCCACCCATGTCTTGAAGCTGATATTGTGTAATGACAAATGCAAGTGACTTGGGGCTAGGCAAGCAGCAAGCAAAGGTGAAAAGGGGAGTAAGACTGGTAATCTGAAATTGGAAGGTTCCATTCTGCTAAACAAAACAGAACATAGTTCTGCTCACAACACTGCTTGTGTATTTTCTATCAGAGTCATTGGACAAAACCCAGAAAAAATATGGAGTAGAAAGTGGTTTTGAATAGAGGTTGCTGTGCTTTATAAATAAATTGGTGTTGTCTTTTTAGACATACTTAAAGAACCTTTGCCAGCTGGAGTCCCTCTGAGATTCAGGCTGAGGCTCAGCACCTCCCTTTCATAGATCTCCAGTACACAAAAGCTTTGTTGTCCTCAGTGCAAGTGCTTACAGGGAGAGGCAGTGAAAGGAACTGCTTTAGGGATTTTTTTGAAACCTTATCTTTTCCATTGCACCTAAGTTCAACTCAGGCAGTCTGATGGTTTTCAAAACTTGTATTGCTTTGTTAAAGTGTAACTCCATGCTTTTTCTAAAAATGAAGTCTAAAGACACTGTTGAGAAAAAAAAAACAACACCTTGCACACATTCCTTATATCTGCATGCTGGGCACATACTGTGCATTGGCATCAAGAGGAAGGATGCACTTCATTCATGCTTTCTTTGTAAGAGCAGAATTACAGTTTCTTTGTGCCCAGAAGCTCGGGGATTAATCTCTGATTACCTGGATGCAGACAGTCTGGGACTCTTTGTAGCAGACTGCAGCCACAACAGGGCTGGACAGACCTTTGCTGAATGGAGCAGCTGTTTGTACAAGGGTAGCAGCACAATAAGGGAGGTATCCTGCTCTATCACCTGCAAAAGCAGGTGAGAACAATGTGAGCTGAAGTGAAAGCTGGGTTCTTTCAGCAGTCCAAGAGGACCAAGAGTCTGATTTTCTTATGTGGAAGCTTTTACAATTTTCATTGAGACATCTTTTTTATTTCATGTTTGCATTCATTCTCTCAGTCTGTGAGGGGAAATGTTGGATGCATCACTGTGTTACAATTTGCAGGTTATCCCTGGCAGTTAGCTCATTGGTTCACATCATACTCTCTTTACCATGAGAAACCTGACCAGACCCACTACTAGCACATCAATAAGTAGGCAAGTATAATCTTTTAATCTTAAACAGCCAGTAAAATTTTTAATTTTTTGCAGCCTTTATTTATCAGAACTCTAATACTGCCTCATAAGAAGCTGGAAAAGTAAATAGTCTGCCATGTGTCACCAGATGTATCAGCAGCCATCAGGTCCCTAAACACTTGACCTCAAACAGAATGGGTTGAAGTATATACACAGCACAATATTTCCTTCTAAAGACTTTCCTGAGCTACTTTGCACAGAGCAATATTTTGCAGACACCTTATAGATACTCCACTTTTGATTAAGACTACATGTTATGTTGTGTATACAACCAGGCACAAAAAATCCGATTATGATGATGATATTTTGTTCATACTTAGCACTGACCTACACATCAGAGATTAAATCAATATTTAAAATCCACTTACTTGTCTATTAAGAGGGACATCTTTCCTCAGTAGTGATGATGGACATGGATTGGAATTCCTGTCTTCCGGTTTAATAGTATTTCTGGATATTTACTGGTATTTCTGTGATCACATATTATGTGTGTGGCAGAGTTACATAGCAGTGTATTATCTGTAGTCTGCACAATTTTTATTGTTCTAATACAACTGCTAGAGGGAAGGTTTTATTTTCTAGAGGAAGAGGGACAGGATAAGCACTTTTATATGAGTAACACTACCACAGTATATGCAGTTTTGTCTGGAAGTGCTTACAGTGTGGATGTAACATTTACAGAGGTCCAGCTATTACCAAACCAGACTGATAAATTTAGCAAGCATCATGGCAGCTCTTTGAGTCCTGAAGCTGTATATGACCATTTGCATAATGTTGCATCAAAATAAAACCTCATCTTTCTGAAAGTACTTTGCTAGGAAAAGAAAACACAAGGATAGTGAAACACACTTTAGCTAATTTACTATTTCCTTAGCTCATTTCAAATACACAAATGTGGTTCATAGAGAAAGAACAGTGAGAAAGATATTCTTCTAAGTGAAAGACTGACCTTGTTATGTCCTTACAGTCTAGTGGAAACTTCCTTTATTCTTCCTGTCTGCAAATTCAAATATAGTCTGTATGCAAATTAAGAAAGAAATTAAGTACACAAGGTCATATTCCACTACCTTTCCCCTTTTGGAGCAATGCAGACATCATCAAAGTGTGATCTATCAAGAAGGTACTCCGCTATACTCTCATTTCTCTCTTTTGCTAGGTTATAGAGGGAGGAAACATTAACTGTGGAAAAGAAAAGACCAGAATCAGCTCCAAATTTTAATATGGGTTTGCTTTCTTTGTTTTTGTGTAATTTTAAAAACAAATAATCTATATGACTCACAGCAATAAGCAGCTATTTGCAACATTTCAGCATTTCAAAGTTCTAATAAAAAAGGTTTGTCTATAAGTGTGTCTGAACTGAAGTCTCCTTCCCTTTTTAGTATGCAGTAGGTAATTCACATGTTAATCAGCAATCTGCTTTCCAAAATTTTGATTCTGCTACAAAACTCAATTGTTTTGATGAAGACCGGAGGTGTGCAGATTTTGCACTCAGTATAGCCAAGGATCTGCTTGGTGACATTGTATTCGAGACTATTATCCTAAAAATGGAGCTCTTTCATGACACAGCATCAGTTGTAAATCTGGTGGTTTATGTGAGACAATGGGTTACGCCAGGACACAATGTAAATTTAGTCTTTGTTTTGATTGACAAGGTTCCTTAAATGTGTTATTAACTTGTTGTTGAATAATCCAGTCTTTTCCAAGGAGATAAAATTATTTAAAGGGATATGTTCAGTTAGGACATATAAACAAAAACAGGACCTTTTTTTTTTCATTTTATAATTTTTAATGAAAATAGAAATTGAGGAATAGAGAGCAGGCAATTGGCATGCAAAAGAGAATGAGTGCCTTGTTGTCTTCTTTGAAAAACACCAAACCCACAAACCAAATAAAACCCCAAAATAGCTAATCAATTTTTATAATTAAATGTTTATTTATTTTTCTCTATTGTTTTTATTCACAACCATATATTTGAATATTTTTCAAGAAAATAAATAATGTGAAAGCAAAATCTATTTTAGCAATGTTTTTATATGACCTCTTTTTCGAGGGAATATGTACTTGCAGGTACTGTAGTCAAATTTTGCCATTTGAAAGTCTAGGATGTTCTACTGAATTTCCTAAATGAGCTTTATTGTTTCAATTTTTAAAAATTATTATTTTCTAGTGGGAAAATAAAATTATTCTGTGACATGTCACTCCTTATGAGTTATGAGATCCACATGTATCTATTTGGCTTAGGGAAAGAAAAGGAAGGAAGGAAAGGAAGGAAAGGAAGGAAGGAAAGAAAGAAAGAAAAGAAAGAAAGAAAGAAAGAAAGAAAGAAAGAAAGAAAGAAAGAAAGAAAGAAAGAAAGAAAGAGAGAGAAAGAAAGGTTATCCAGTTGTATTGTTCAGATGATATATCGGCATGAGTTGAAAAACATTTATATTTCAATGAAAAACACTCCTTCAATAAGTAGGTCTGCTCCCTTTATCCCTCAAATATTTGCAAGAGCTCTGATAATGTTAACAGCACTTCTGTCAGTCTTGTCAGCAGTGCTAACTCTGAGCAAGTCCCCAAACACCACTCCACTTAAGAAACATGTGTACAAACACAACATGACTGCTAAGCCAGCTGCCCAGTAGCTACTAAGAGAAATCCATGCCTGGATTTCTCTTAAAGCTGAATTTCATTGCCCAATTTCATGTAAGCTTACAGCACAAGAAATAAAATATTGGTGCCATCTGTCTGGCATATGTTAAGCAGAAAACATTTCTCTTGTATTACACAAAAAACACCTTTTTTTTAAAGGTTTATCCTTAGTACCAGATCTTGATAAATTTCTAGAGTTTATGATGTATCTTAGAAATGTTTAAAAATCTCTGTGTAACAGGGTTTTTTAAAGTAGTTTACTCAACATAGAGAAGAAACTAGGAGAAAGGAGGAGGTGGGAAGCACAAGGCACTTGAAAGAAAAAGAAAAGAAGATAAATCCAGAAGACATTTCCCTTTGCCAAAACAATGACTTAGTAAAAAAATATGGGCTAAAATGCTTCCAACACCTAGGGTTTTTGGTTTTGTTTTTTTTTTTTTTATTTTCTAAAGCAATATTTTAATTAAGAAACCAAATACAATTCTAATTCATATCTAATGAAATTATATGAATTAGATAAAAAGGATAAAAAAGGGTGAAAAACACAGAGGGACTGAACAGAGGATTCAGTTTCTTGTCTTAGTGTTCTGTTTTCACAGGAAGCAAGATATTACTTCAGAATTATATAATGTCTAGTGGAAATATAAACAGTTCTGTATGTTTAAATTATTAATATCCCCTTTTTAAACTATTTGGTCGTTTGGCGTGGGGTTTTTTTGGGGATTTGTTTTTATCACAAGTTCAGATAAAGAAGTTTACTGAGAACATAGCTGCTATGAGGAAATACTAACGCTTAAAAGAAATCATCCAAGATGAAGAGTACATTAACAAAAAATTGTTTTTTAATTGCACTTTTAAATCTTATTTTGTGTGCCTGTCACCATCTCAAAACTACATATGCCACTAACTGATTTATTTAGCCCACACTCAGTAACTACATTTGGTGTTTAAACCACCTAAGTCATCTAAACACAGAAAAATAGTGATTAGGTAGATATTGTGATGTATCTTTGGTTTCTTCATAGAAGACCACTAAAAAGGGTTATTTGCTACTAAGACATATGAAATGCTGATATATAATGACTAATACCAAAACAGTAAAAGGGCATGCAGGTGTTATGCATGTAACAGAAAAGGTATAAAGAGTTAGGAGGAGAGAGGTGGTGTTGGAACTAGTAGGTTGTGACGTGAGAAGAAGGTGCTAATGGTGTAGTCTGTGGGATTGTAACAGAGAAAAGGCAGAAGGCTTTAATAAACTGTTGATGCTTGCTGCCATCTTCAACACCAGCCTTTTGAGCCCACTGTCAATCAGGGGAAAGTTTTTAGATAAGGGGCTGATGCTTTTGTCAGTTGAGAGTCCTCCGTCAACTGAGTTAGTGTCCTGTGTAAGGAGCGAGTGACAAGAACCCTGATCAAGCAAAAATAACCCAGGCCATATTTATTTATTGTCTTGAAAAGATATGTTTCAGTAATTCTTCTCCTCCAGGAGTACTGTCATTAATAAGGCAGTGTCCTTTTTAGAGAATTTAGGAGTATCTTATAGACACCTCATTTCTTTGTACAATGAGGCAGAATTAGGATGAAAAATTTCAGTGAAAGTCAGCATTAGTTTTACAAGATTTCTTTTAGTTTCTTCTCTCTCACTGACTAGAAAATAATATTTTACAATCTATTGCTTTCTTCTACCCTTGCATTTGAATACATTTTTAGAGCAGCTTTCAAAACAGAAATTAACACAGAAATTATTTCTGGATGTATATTTTGAGAGGTTCATCTGTGACACTTTTCACTAATACACTGGAAAGTATGATATTTCTATATGATAATTAGTATGACAGTTTATCTTTTGAAAATTTAGAAACAAAAATTTCTGTTAACACACCATCTCTACAAGCAGCCTTACTGACACAGGATAAGATCAGATAAGATAGGATACTGATAAGGATTAGATCAGTGCAAAATGGCAGGAACCATGAAAAGATGTAAGCAACACAATTATTGTTACGCGTCTTTTTCCACATCAGTAGCGGCTGGGCACCATGACTCTTCTTCCTATTGGAGAGCTACAAAGAGAGTATTAAAAGATATTCTGTGAGCAAACTGGAAGGAAGCTAGAGCATTGCAAAGGCTTTGCATTGTTACCATGCAGATGATTCTGTGATTTCGTGGAAATTCCTAACTTTCAGACTGGGACTTGTTTAAGAGAGAAAATACTGGGAAGAGAGTGAAAGTTTCTTGCTTCGGCAATCATAAATAATTCTAACTGGGAATAAGTTTTTTCTGTTTCAACATAAATAAAGACTATATTTCAAATGCATAGGGTTTTATGCCTTCACTCTATCTACTCTTAAAATAGTGCTTGTACAAAGAGAGATCTGCCTTTTATCTCTAAAGGACTAATAACCTGTAATTTCTTCAAAATGTGTCATAAATTGGGTAAAAAGGTAATTTTTTTTTTTACCTTTATTAATTTGGTTTGTCATCTCTTGGTACTGAATTCTATTTAATCTCTGACACTGTCAGCCCAAATGACAAATGCCAAAACACAAAAAGGAGAACCTTCTAGAAAAATCTTCTGGATCAGAGATTCTATACTTCCATTGTTACAAGTACTAATCATGTCATTTCCCTTTCTTAAATGTGTTGTGATCCTTTATTAGTTCCATTGGAATACAACTTAGAAAATCTCTTTCATAACTAGGAATCTCATAATTTTCACCTGGTTTATTTTGAATCATCATTGTGCAAACTATATTCCTTAGCTGCAATATCTTGATTCCTTCCCTGGCATTCACACTCTACAAACACAGAAATCACATCTCAACCTTTTTTTTTTTTTTTTGGACTAAGTTTTGGGGTTTTTTTAAGACCTCTGTTCCCTTCATAAACCATGAGTAGTTTTGGTAGTTAATGAATTATCAAAAGAAAAGTGGGAGGAAAGCTAGAAAACTCAGATTTGTAGTCAGGCTTTGCTTTCATTTAAAAAAATATATATTTCCGTAATATTCTACTGAGTAGAATTCCAGTGTATAATTACTTTAAATCACACTGAAATAAAATAGTTCATGGGAACAGCTGAAGCAAAAACCCAATGAGAACTATTAGAAAATATCATATATTTCCAGAAAGAAAAGCTCTTGACAGAATTCTGGATGCCCAGAGACATAGAAATTCAAATTAAATAGTTCAAGGCTGAAGACCTGTACATCCAAAATGTGACCACCATTTTCTTGCTATCACATCTATGACCAAAAAATAAAGCTCACAATCTGATGTACCATGTCACATTCTGATTATATCTGCTGCTCCAAACCTAGTGTGATTAACTCTTATGTGACAAGAGCTTGAGAAATCAAATGTACATGTGTTAGAAGGGATATTTGTCAAGAGAAGTGTTAGTTTTATTACACAGGACACTGGACCTAATTTAAAGAAACTGAAAAGTCACTGAGTAATTATGAATAAAGACAGTTGGATTTATGAACAAGACAGAGGTCTTAAAAAGCAAAAAAAAAAAAAAAGATTCTTAGTAAAAAAAACCAAAAAAGATGAGAGGCAATTTTTGTACACAAACCTCATTTGTCCATTAAATGCATGTAAAACTCAAAGTATGAATTCTTGGTTCATCTTCCAGACAGATCTATTCTTGTCACAAATGAGGGCTTTGCATGTAAGTTCAGAGCCTGTAGTGTTTGTGTGTGCTACTGGAGGCCACAGGTAACAGCCTAAAGAATTCCAGGTTTGATTTCTAATGAATCATCATTAGCATACTTAAATAAATGTATTTGTTTTGGTTACCTTCTGTTCACCATCTATAACTGAAGAAGACAAGGTTATAGTGAAAGTCCTTTTACTTGTAACTCTAGAAATGAAAAAGCAAATGGAATCTTTTTGGTTTAATGTAGCTAATTATGATTATGCATTAAATCTATCTATAAGAAATTTATGGTTCTGAAAGTATCTCTCAGATCTTTTACTAGCTCAACTTATTTACCATCACCATTTTCCCTATAAAAGGTTTGCTGTAGGTTCATAGAGCAGTTCTGTGTTTCTAACTGCCTCACGAATTCAAAAGTAAATTCAGCTTAATATTAATCTGAATTAAGAACTGAAATATGATGCTGCGTGCATTCTTTAGTGTGCATTTATTCATTTAAAAAAAAAAATCCTGCTGTCAGGAATTGCCTTCATATTTGACATGTATACAATCGAGTGAACCACCGGTGCTCAGCAGCCCAGATGGAGCAGCGGGAGGCATTGTGTGAAATGTCTCATAGCAGATTACATTATTCTCTACATGGAGAACTGAGCAATCTGTCATGCTCCTTTAAGACTTTTACTTAGCAGCTCTGTTGGCCGCTGCTTAACAGTGGCAGAAACATTATTCCACCTACACTTTGGACAGAGGTTGCCAGCTGGGAACATATTTACAGCAAAATAGGGGACATGATTTTATAGAGTCCTTTTGCACACTCTTAGAAACAGACTCTCTTTATTACTTGCTTTCTTAACTGTGTTTGGGGATCTAGCTCCAAATACATTATTCATAAAATGGTTTATATGTGTGTGTTAAATCAAATGAAAATCTTCCCAGGAGAGGAAAGTGTCCTAATAATGTACACTTATTATGGGAAAGGACATTACTAAGGAAAAGTTACCATATCTACATCTTTTTACATTACTCTGAGAAGCTCAATAGAAACTGGAAGTTTGAGAAAAGTTAAGAGAAAAAAGAGATGACTGGAATTCTAACAATTTGTTAGTTAAGTGTCTTTGCAGCTCTGGTTTACGGAAGCTCCGGGTTTTCTCTATTGCAACTGCAATGAGAAAATTACAGTTATGAACCCTTTTTGAGACACTAAATTAATGATCAGTGTTTATTGACACATTTATAATGGAAGAGCACTAATCCACCTAAAATTCATAGTTCATAATCTGCACAAATAATTGTTTATTATCTGTTTATCAGGAAAGATCTGCTGAATATTCCCAAATAAAACACATACACTACTTACATAGAATAAAACTAATATTTAAAATAAGCTAATAAACAAGAGGGATGCTGTTGCCAACAGCTTAAGAAGATCTTTGGATGTTGAAATTGATGGAATTCAGACAGTATTTGTCAATCCATCCCTGACTTGCTAGTATACAATGGAAATAATATTCCAGTTTGTTTTGCAGCTAGTAGAATGATTTAGGAACTGCATAAAACTGTGCAATTTTCCGTACACATATATATTCAAGCTGCCAATGTTACCCATATATTTTACAAACACTATGTACATAAAGATGAATAGATTTTTACCAACCAGGTTTGAAAAATAGCAGACCTTATTAGTGTGATTTCTTCTGTGTTCAATGATTTCTTATAATTCTTAATAAAAATTTTAGGACAACTACTGTGGACTGAAATTTATGTTAATTTTAAAATATGTCAAAATACATTTTTATTTAATTATGCTTTGACTAGAAAGAATTTGTGAATGAAAAATATATTAACTATATTGTACAAGACAAAATACAGTCCCTGTAAGCACAGGCTTGGGCCTCTGTACTTTAAGAAGTAAAAAAGACTGTTGGGACAAAATAGGTTCTTTTGAACATTAATTTCTTCTGTAAGCATGAGTCAGATATCAAAAATGTTTCATTTTTAAAAGTACAGATATATTAGAAAATTAATCTCCAATTCAAGGCACATGTAAGTTCTCCAGCTTGTTACCTGTGTGTGTCATAGTGATGCTTTCTATTAGAAAATTATTTGCATTATTAGTTCCACTCTTCAGAATGGGAAGAAAGGTCAAAACATCAGATTGACAGTTTAAAATCTGGGGAAGTCTGAAGTAGAAAACAAATTTTGATCCAAATTGCCATCATGGCATTTTAGTACAGTAACCACTGGACAATCTGTCCTCTCCAGAAGTTCTTTCCTTACAATTTCAGTCATTTTCTCTTGCCTGAATTACGAAGGGCATTTGAAGTCTTCCAGCTTGTCTTTCCAAGATCAGATTTAGCAAGGAATGAAAGAAAGAGACACACAAGGCTGAAGGGCCTTCAGAGCCACTTCCACACAGAGCGATAGCCTATCTGTTGCAGCTCTGCAGTGGCTGTAGTCTGCTTCACCCTCACACTTAATGTTGCATCCAAATTTGTCCTAAAAAGTTCTGTGCTAAAATTGCTTTCTCAGCTCACAATGGATGAAGCTTTTTTGTGTGTATCTGCCAGCGTGTGTGATCTTGTAAGGAAAAAAGAGCTAAGAGAAAGAACGTGGAAAATTTAAATTTTGGTAGAAGCAAAAGGAGGAGGAATACTGAATGAGAAGAGTTACCAGAATATATTTGCAATGTTCAGGAAGTAAAGTTTGAGTCCTTTTCAATCAGATTGTCGTAAAATGGCCTGGGTTGGAAGGGACCTTAAAGATCATGTAGTTCCAACCCTTTTACCCAATGGGCAAAGACACCTCTACCTAGGCCAGACTGCTCAAAGCTTCATCCAGCTTGATTTTTAACACTTCAAGGGATGGGGCATCCACAGCTTCTCTGGAAAATCAGTTCCAGTGCCTCACTATCCTCATAATAAAGAATTTCTTCCTAATATCTAATCTGAACCTACTCTTTTTCAGTTTGAACTGATTCCTCCATGTCCTGTCTCTACATACACCTGTAAATAGTCTCTCACTACCTTTCTTGCGGGTGCTCTTCAGGTACTGGAAGGATGCAATTAGGTCACAATGAAGCTTTCTTTTCTCCAGGCTGGACCCCCCCAATTCTTTTATCTTCTCTGCATAGGAGAGGTGTTCCATCCCTCTGATCATTTTGATGGCCCTTCTCTGGAATTGCTCCAACTGGTCCATGTCCCTCCTGTGCTGAGGACCCTAGGGCTGGATGCAGCACTCAGGTGTGGTCTCACAAAAGCAGAGGGGTAGAATCATTCCCCTTAAGCTGCTGGCTATGTTTCTTTAGATAATATGTCAATAAAACAGTATCTCTGCATTCCCTTCAAGAGATATCTAACAGATACTTAATGGAGTGATTTTTATCAGTTGCAAAGCTGAAAGTCCAAATAAGGAACTCTCCTGAAGACTTTCCATTTTTATCAGAAAAAAATCTGATGGTATACATGAATGCTTATGTCCTTTTTTTCTGCTTCTTGGCACTGTGGTCTTCCTTCTGCTGCTTCTGGTAGAAAAATAAGTTCTTGTTCTTGTCACAAATGCATGGTGCTGTATTTCAAAGGACAAGCCAACATTTGGCTTGCAGGCTGTATTAATAAGGGCAAGGTTAAGTATGTTTAAAGAGATACTGTCTATTAGTCTTAAGTGAATTACTGTGGAGATGCTGGATTTCTGCCCAGAGATAAAATCAGTTAAGTTACCTATTCAGCTACACTGATTAATTATGTGTTACTCTTATTATTAATTGTGTGGGTTTGTTCATTTGGTAAAAATGGGAAGTTACAGACAATTCTTTCATTTTTTAGTAAACAAATAAGTGAATATATACTACTAAGTCTACTGAGTAAACTCGATCTCTCAGATGACAGAAAATCTGTGACCAAATTACAGCTATGGATTCTGGCCATCATCTGGCATGAATGTATTCCACCTAACAAAACATTACAAAGTTTTGTGATTTGATTTCAATGAGAAATAATGCAGAAAGATAGCTGATGATATTTTTAGAATTATTTATCAGTTCTTAAAGGAAATTTTTAATGTGCTTTTGAGGACATACTAGTTCTCTTAAATGTCTGGTGTGCCTAAGGTAATGATCTCTTCATTTCAGTGACATTTTAATTTGTTGGGTTATGATTTAATTTAATGCCTTCCTTTTTTCTTATAATGACAATTAGTGAATTATTTTTGTTAACCTACTCTATGCTAATTCATAATTTGTGTTGGAGCTGCATTGTCAGCAAGGCTGTAGCGTATCCTCCTTGAGCTGATTATAAAGGGGTTGTCAAATTTCAGTGATCAAACAACAAGGTTATCTAGGCTGCTTAACATTTTTGATACAAATAATTTGAGAAGCATGTTAGGGCTTGACTCAGAATTTTGTTCAAGCTTCACTTTATTACTTTACAAAGCAATCTTTGGGACCAGATCCCTGTCCTTGTATTCAAGACTGCTATTTAAGTCAGGGAGCTGTCTAACTACAAATGGACAAGGACTTCAGAACCCGCTTACTTTGAAAGTGTGAATGTTTAGACATTTATAGTTATCCCTTTTGCCATGGAGTGGGTAACTTGGTAGCAAACATTCTAGAATTGTGATAAAATAGAATGAACATAAGGAAGACAACATCCACACGCTTCCATCTCTCCAAAAGTGTCTAGCACCACCAGAATACTTACATTTATCTTCTTCATTAGTTCCTCACTTATTTTTTTCTCTTGCTTACTTGCACAACATATGGGAGAGGGTTGAATTTATTCTTGATTGCATAATCATTATAATTAGTCCCTCACCTCATCAGCCAAGAGGTTGTACAAATAACCTCCAATTTGCTATCAACAAAATGGATGATCTCAGAATTTTTCTTTATTCAAATGCTGCCATTATCATATTTCATTACAAAGTTGTCAACTGCTTGTTTTAAATCCTGAACTGTTCCATGTCCCGGCATTCAGGAGCAAGCAGTATTTGCTCTGAAGGGCTGTGCTGTACCATAGCACAGTGTAGCATCAAGTCATTCAGGGCAGTAGGATCAATAGCTTGGTTAGTGCTGAAATCTCTATATCTACATTTTACATTGTTTCAGTGTTTTACCTCAGACAAGATATATCCTGTCCCCAAGGATAAACAGTCTTCCCCATGTAACTGATTTGAAACTGTCTGAAGGACCTAACATATTAATGGGGTGGAAGTACATTTGTACATCTGAAGCAGACATAATGGTACAGTTTCCTCTGCAAGATATCTTCTTTGCAATCTTTGAAGCAATTCTGGAAACTATCCAATCCTCACTAAGCATAATGATTTGCTTTAAGACAATTTGATTTGCTACTGAACCAAAACCCAGATGCAAATACATCCACAAATTTACAGATTATGTTGCAACCCTTTTAGTGTTTATTGTAAAAGCACTAAACTTCTCAGTTATAAATTCTAGAATCAGAATGTCTTACCTCTGAAATAACATATGTGTTTAAAAAAATTTCAATTTTAATTGGTCCAGACGTAGACTTTATTTTAAACTCTGATATTATGGTATATTTTTCTAAGTCTACAAAATATTTTAATCCCTGTATTCATCATCACATTGTATCTGTGTTGAAAGTTCACTCTTGAACAACTGGATAGAAACACTGCCTCCATGGAGAAAAGGTCTAAAAAAACCCATTAATTTTTGTCAATCAGGAAGAAATAACTACTCAATATTCTCTCCACACCGTACAACAAACAAACAACATATGTTCACAAGAAATAATGGTGTGAACCATTAGTCACAAAATAGTTCGCACATTAAATATATTAATTTTCAAAGCTGAGATAGAGTCTAAAATAAGATCATTAGTAATACCACCTACAGCCGTGAAAGAAAGTTCATGAAAGTTCCAGATAAGTGAAGCAACTGAGCAAGAGGAAGCCTTAAAAGGAATTCAGAAGACATCATGACCATGTGAAAGCTACACTAAAAAGTGTAATTACTGCCTTTTCTCACTAGAGGGGAGTAAGTCTTAATACTCCTGGCAAGATGCTCTGCAAGTGCATTGGTTGGAGAAAAGGTATCAAATGTTTATCAACACCTGAGTACGTTTTGCCATGTTTTCAGGACTACTATGATACTCCACACAGACATTAAAGATGCCACAGAGTTTAGTTAGAGGTCTGACACTAGTGGTGTCCCCCAAGGCTAAATACTGGGCCCAAGTCTTAATGACTTGCGTTTATCAGCACCTGAGTATGTTTTGCCATGTTTTCAGGACTACTTGTGCACTAAATAATACTCCACACAGACATTAAAGATGCCACAGAGTTTAGTTAGAGGTCTGACACTAGTGGTGTCCCCCAAGGCTAAATACTGGGCCCAAGTCTTAATGACTTGGCGAAAGAGGCAGATGTCTCCTCAGCAAATTCGCTGATGACACAAAACTGGGAGGAGTAGCCAATCCCCCAGGGTTCTGTGCAGCCCTTCAGAAGGACCTTGATGGGTTGGAAAAAAGAGGAGAGGAACTGTCTGAAATTCAACAAAGGGATATGCAAGTCCTGCACCTGGGGAGGAATAACTCCATGCACTACTAGAGGCTGGAGACTGACCTGCTGGAAAGCAGCTCTGTGGAGAAGGACCTGGAGGTCCTCATGCACCATGGACTCAAGATGTCCGTGAGCCAGCAGCCAAGAAGGCCAATGGTGTCCTAGGGTCTTCAGGAAGATCATTGCCAGCAAATTGAAGGAGGTGATGCTGCCCCTCTGCTCAGCTCTTAATGAGGCCACATCTGGAGTGCTGTGTCCAGTTTTGGGCTACTCAGGAAAAAAGAGACTTGAACCTCCTGAAGCAGGTCAAGTAGAGGGTAACAAAGATGAGTAAGGGACTGAATCATCTCTGTTACAAGGAAAAGCTGAGACAGCTAAACCAATTCAGCCTTGAAAAGAGATGACTGGGAGGGGACCCATCAACATCTATAAGTGTCTGAAGGAAGAGTGTCAAGAGGATGGAGCGAGGCAATGGTGTGAGTTCCAAGCAATAGGAAAAGAGGCAAAGGCAGAAACTAATGCATGGGATGTTACAGCCCAGCATGAGGAGGAGCTTCTTTATTCTGCAGGTGACCAAGCACTGGAACAAATTGACCAAAGAGATAGTAGAGTCTCCCTCACTGGAAATATTCAAGAACCATATGGACACAACTCCATGCAAAGTACTCCAGGATGACCCTGCTTGAGAAGTGATGTTGGACAAGGCACTGGGGTCCCCTTCCCATTTTGTGATTTTGTGATAACTAATCTGAGAGTGAAGTGGAGCAAAAAGCAAAAGAGGGCATGTTTAAGTTGAGCACTGAAGTGCACTGCAGTTTGCACAAAGACTGAATGAGGCCTCCTTGCTGTTATAGATTCTATTTCCTTATGATATAGATGTACCATAATCCACAAGGTCACTGCCAGCTCTGATTTTCTCATGGAGGAATGGGAGAACCTGTGACTGTACTTCCTTTAAAAGCATTTGGCTACAAATAACACTAAGAACTACAAGTTAAAAAAAAAAGAACAGAAGGGTTTTTTATGCAGTAAGTCACTCATGTTGAAATTTTCTGCATATTCCCACTAGCATTCTGCTGGGAAGAGAGAAAATAAAGGAATCCTTGCAAATAATTAAATATCATTAATTAATTATGGGGAAGGCATGGTAATGTACCTCCAGAGTGCAAGTACATTGCATAGCTTGCTAATTTTGCTCCTCTCTTTTTGCTGGTTTTTCTTTGGTTTAGTTTTAAGGTTTTAGTTTGGGATTTGGGAGTGGGAGGGGGTGGGATTGTTTGTTTGGTTTTGCTGCTTCTTTTAGTTTTGGATTTTTTTTTGTTTTAATTTTTTCATTTTGTGCTCAAACCTGGATTGTCTTTTAGTTTTAATTTAATCAGTGTATCATGATTAAATGCCCCCCTAAATCTGGACTTGTTTCTTTGGTGAAAAAGTCACAATATTTAGGTATAGAAGAGAGTGGTATTTGCTACCCTGAATCACCTTTTGTCCCTTCCTGTAATCAGCCTGAAAGGGGAATTCTCAGAATTCCCATAGCATGGCAGATATAGTTTTTATCACTATTTTCACACTGTTCTTACAAGGATTTTAATTGAATTTCATATCTAATCTCCATCAAGATGGAAGAACAACATTAATTTGCTTTGTCCACACAAATATGTATAATTAATAGTTTTAAAGCTTCATATGCTTAACCATTGGATTTCCAGACTAACACAAAAGCAAGCTTTAATAATAATAATAACAATAATAATAATAATAATAATAATTAATAATAATAAGCTACTTTCCTTTTACTCTGTCAAGTAAAAGGAAAGTAGCTTATTTGCAATCTTTGTATCTGCAAATGAGGAATTTTTTTTTCTTTACAGTCTTTGCAATCTAATCCACCTTTCTAGAAAAACCATTCTGTAATATCTCTACTTGAAAAATGTGATGAAAGAAAATAACTGGTGGCATAGCACAGCACAAAGAAATTCAGTTTTCTGTTAATAGGCTCTATATATCAGTTTGAAAATGTGCAGATTGCACTGAAGTTCATTTCAGTGTCTTGAAGTGGTATTCATACTGAGCAGCTGGAGAATGAAGAATGACATATATGTGAATTTTGGGTTGCTCTATTTGTTGCTACAAGAACTTGGTTGATTTGGCAATCGGATAACAGAAGAAGACACAGAAGAAAGTCTGAGGCCAAATCATATTCGGAAGCAGATATGAGGAAAATTACATTTCCTTTTACTCTGTCAAGTAAAAGGAAAGTAGCTTATTTGTAATGATACTAGAATGGTAAATCTTAAGCTATGATCAAACAGGCAAGTCACTCTTTTTAGAGTGCATTTTTCCTCTCAATAACAACGGAAGCAGGAATAGTATGGTAGCAATGTAAAGAGGCTTTTCCAGTCAAACATGTAAAGCAAAATAAAAAAGAAAATCTTTTCAGAGGGCAAGAAATCAATTTATATATATATAAATGTAACTACCAATTTCAAAATTATCAAGTTCTTTCTTAGTTTTATATTTTAATACCATAAACTCTGTTTACAGAAACTTCAGTGAGATGATTAACATACATCCAAGTGAGCAATGATCCAGAACAGAAGGCACTGGTCAATATGAAAGTAACACCAATGTACCATCAGAAATCTTCAAGAAATTTTTGGATGAGAATAAATTTCTTGTCAATCTCAGATGAGACAGAAACCTTCAAATGAACATCACACAGGTTCCCAAAGAGATTATAGCCTCTTGCAATCATTACAGTGCAAGACTCAAGGTAAATTACAGATTAAATTTTGATATGAAGTATGGGTTAATTTCAAAAAGACTGCTATTTTCATTGTCAGTTCTTTTCCTCAAAATTTTTGCCTGCTTCATAAATATGGTTTTCTTCAAAGTATTCAATTCAGCTTCTCTTCAAACTATTCAAATCTTCTTTTCCGTGTTTATGTATTTACAGAGCAGAAACTGAAGTCCAAAAAGCCTCCATTTGAAATGGTTTTTCTTAGTAAAATGTAGAAGTTATTAACACAAATTTTGCATTTGTTTTCCCACTAATCCCCAAACATATACATAATGTCTGCAGTTTTAGAGCCAGACTTCAAATTTGGTGAGATCTCTAGAGATACTATTGATGTTTATGAGGTTGTTGGTACTGTATTCTGTATCTTTCAGAGTCTAATTGAAAAACTTGGTCAGTTACTTCCTTGCTATTTTTAATGGAGATGCCCTTTCTGTGTTTGTATTAATCCTCCCAATGCTACATTAACAAAAATAGAAAAAAAATTCTTAATGCAGCAGCATATCTTGCAGTAACTCATGAATTTCAAAGCACCACATGCTTACAGATCTAGCTAATTAGGCACTCAGACAATGCTAAAGCAAATCTCAGTGTGCAAGGAAACAAACATGTGAAGTGAAACATATTTTCCTCTGTTCATCTATTTGTCTTGTTTTGCTCGTCTCCTTTTTCTACCCCTCTGACAAGCTGCTCTTTTTTCATTTTGCTTTTCATGCTTGACTGCAAGTGCCTACTTCACGTTGCTACTGTACTAGCCACACTTCTGTTATTATTGACAAAACATAAGCTCTTTTTACTGCCTTGTCTGTTTGGTTGTAGCTTAGCTTCTACCAGTCTAGTATCACTTCAGTTAAGCTGTCATGTTAGAACTGTCTGCACCTTCAGAAGCTGCTATATCCAGGGTATTAGCCAAACGACTATGTATTTGGATTTGAAACTTTTGTAACTTCTACCTGTTTTTTAACAGTAACAATATTTCAACTCCATAAAAATATAAACTCTATAAAAAATATAAAAAATAGTTTGGTTTTTGAGGGTTCCCAGATTCCTCATGTCTAGTCAGTTTTTCTAAGTTCTTGTGTCATTCTTTTTTTTTTCTGTATCACTGCTGCTTCCATATGCTAGAAATTATAGCAGAACAGAAATATTCAAGAATTCCCCAATTTAATAAAAGGGAGCCAGCAATTAAAAAAAAATCCATTTAAATTTAAATTTCCTGCTATCAACAGTACTGTTCTGAATTAATTTGATAATCCATATCCTCTTCCCATACAAACAGCTTCTCTTGGACTGCCATACAGTTAGAGAAAACTTTGGTCCCTGAGAAGCTCTGGCCCATGACAACAGAACTTACTGTCATCATTTGTAAAATAAATTTCTGGATATAGTTAAAAACATGATGTATATTATCTTTCTTCCAGGGAGTCTTATGATCCTATTTCTTTCATAGTTCAAGATACAGTTTTGGATAATTAAATGGCTTCAATCTAGATGTATCTAAATGGTAATCAATCAGCCAGGGCTGATTTTCAGGTCAGCTGCTGGGTTTGCCTTCCTTGGTAGATATATTCTTCTCCTCCAACTATGTTGGTGTCTCGTCTCCCTAGACCTGAGATAATTGCACAGTAGTGTTACCTTCATCCTAGCTCAAGTTGCTTTAGGCAGCTTAATTCACAGTCCAAAGTTCCCCCTCAGGAAGAATATGCAGGGAGGGGTGGGCTTTGGTGGTCATGGCTTCTTTATACAGTTTTACCATCACGGACAAAAGTCCTTCCTAACAATATTTAAGCCACTAACCATAACATTTCAGTCTCTCACAATGAATGATCTCCCTCGCTCAACCCATGAGCTTCTCTATCATATTTTCTCTACCATTCTTCTGAGAAGATGGATAGGGCAGCTTGGTAGACACCTGGCAGACAGCAAAGGTCAATCCACCACAGTGCCAAACAAAGTTAACTGGATAATTTTACCGCATGGAAAAGCTTTTATACTTTCTTCTCTTCAAAACTTTTCTTTCCCCTTGGATTTTAGATGAAATCCAAGTTTTTTTATTTTCATTGAATGTCTAAAAATTAGTATTACTTATTTTTATACTTTAGCTAATTAAAATTCTGGACACCTGTTTGTTCTTTTTATTTCCAATTTGCACATTACCTGCATTGATTTAAATTGTGCTAACTATAAAATCCTTCCATAAAATTCTGTCATTTAAGCAAATAAAAATGTGACATCTATAATTTCTGAAATGCAATTTGTGATTAGATTTAAATTTTTAAAAGTAAATTAGGTTGAGATACAGGTTATTCTTAAAGTATAAGTAAATATTTTCATTTTATTATAAAAAGTAATTATGTTGACAAGCAATATGTTTGAAAGTGAGTGAGGTTATGAAAAATTAATGTAATCATTGAACTGCTTGATAACTCTTGAAAATATGATAATAAAATAAATTAAGGAGATGTCATTTTGCAGAGCAGAAAAAGCAGGGTTTGGGCAAAAGTAAATGTTGTAAGAAAATCAAATGCTGCTATGGAAAAGAAAATGCTGACATAATCAAATATAAACTTTAGATATTTCTTTCTGTCAGACATATTACATACAATTCCCACACTTATAGGCCTGGAACATTTTACCAAAATAAAATTGCTTCAAGGTGATTATCTGGAAATATCTGTTGGCTTAAAACAGTCCATTAATGCTTCCTAAATGCATATTTTGTTATGAACCTGAGCTTTCTTAAGTGATCTTATCAACCAAATTTTTCACTCATTCCTGCATGTCATGTTTCCAGACCTTAACTTCAAAAAAATCATAGAAACCCAAAATATAACCAAAACCAAGCTCCTTCATAAAGTCCATATATATCCACAGGGAAGAGTTAAGAAAGGTCCAGCCCATGGTGGCAGAATTGTTCTCTGCAAAAATGTAGTTTCTTTTTAGTGGGCCCTTTCTTTTTGTTGAATCATAGAATTATAGAATGGTTTGGGTTGGAAGGGACCTTAAAAATGGGTGGGGATGTCTTCCACAAGACCAGGTTAACTCAGAGACCCATCCAACCTGGCCTTGAACACCTCCAGGGATGGGGAGTCCACAACACTCTGGGCAACTTGTTCCAGTGCCTCATCAACCTCATAAATAAAGAATTTCTTCTTAATATATAATCTAAACCTGCCCTCTTTCAGCTTAACACCATTCCTTACATGTCTTATCCCTACATATCATTATGAAAAGTCCCTCTCCAGCCTTCTTGTAATCTCTCTTCAGGTACTGGAAGCCTGCTTTCAGGTCTCCCCCAAGCTTTCTCTTCTCTAGGCTAAACAGCCCAACTCTCTCAGCCTGCCTCCACAGGAAAGGTGTTCCAGCCCAGTGAACAACTCAGCAGCCCTGCCCTGGACTTATTCCCCTAGGTCCATGTCTTTCTTGTTTAGGGAGCTTCAGCACTTCAGTCAAAGGTGGTGATGTTAAAACACACAGTCATTCAGAATGTGGAAGGCACAAGATCTGTGCTATGCCCACGCTGTGAAGCCATATGTCTCACGTCCCAGGAAAATGTGTAAGCAGAGAGAGGAGTGAAGCACACTCTTTCTCTTCAAACACACATACTAGATGGAATGGTCAGAAGAGGAGGAAAAGGGGAAAAAACTATCTAGTAACTGTGCCGTTCGGGCAGTTGTGTTCAGCTCTCCACACTTATGTTTGAGAAACTTTAATTCAATTATTTAGATTAAAATATATGAACGGTGAGAGTGAAAGGAATGAAAGCACTACCTGTCTCTCTAAACAAACCCAGAGTGCTAAATAAGAATTAGCCTGCTCATGTCTTATACACCTTCTGCAGCAGCTCCTTTTCCATCAGCCTTACAAAACAAAACTAGAAGGGGTACATCTATATAGCTATATTTAGAAAAGTAATCAGGAGCTTTGATTAAGAATCAGCTCTTCAGTTCTGAAGCCTAGAATAATTATATTGTTTATTTTCATCATTAGACACGCCAGACCACAGACAAAGAGCTTCACATTTGATTGCAAGGAAACACACAGCACTGAGGAAGGGTGGGGCAGACAGGAAGCTGTCCAAGGTCTGAGGCCAGTCTGCAAACTCATCTTCCCTGCCTCCTGGCACTGAAAAACTGAGGGGAAATGGAAGGTAAAGGTGGAAGTAAATAATCTATGCTATTTTTTTTTTTTTTGAGTAAGACTCAGTGGATCAAAGAGAGTGGGGTACAAGCAATATGAGATAGTTTGTCCTTCAAATATGTGGCTAAGCTTCCCAAATGCATGATAACTGCCTACCATTTTATTTATATATAAAGCGAAATGTAATTGCCCATAATAGAAAAAGAAGGCTTTTTCTGGTACAGAGCCAAAAATTTTCATAGAGGTCAAGACTTAGAGACAGCAGAGAATATGTAACATCAAACAGGCAAAAAACCATAATCCTCATTAATACTTGAACGGAGTAGAGAGTCATGCTATCACAGCTCAGGCTACAGCCTCAGTGTTACTAGAGAGAAAATTAAATATTCTTTTCCTTGTAAATTGAAAGCATCCGTATCATATAGCATGCATTTAAAATATGTATGTGGTTATGCACTTTGACGGCAGCTCCAAATCTTGAAGTATGATAGAGTTTTTAATATTGTGTATCTTAGTGTATGTATTATTTAATTGACTATAGATAGTCAGTGATTGATCACTGGTTGTATCTTAAGGTTGTATCTTACAGGCAAAACAATATTTAGTGTTACCTGCAGCTGAACTGTGCTGATCAGCATTTTATTCCAGACTGTTTTTGGCAGAACAATTTTCAAAATGGAAAGAAAATGAAAGAAAATAAAAAGGTAACAAAGGGTAGAGTGGAGCTTGTGAGACATGGATGACAGGGAAGTAACTCTAAATTGTTTGAAGAAAATGTAATCAGAATATACATACAGAAAGAGCAAAGTCTGATCTTTCAAAGGATAAATGACAAAGGTACTATGCTTCAGTCCATGCATTGAATTAAGGACAAATATTTGGAAAGATGAATATAGAAAAAGATGGAATACAGGATAAGAAGCATAAAATAAATAAATACTATAATAGTTACAAATGTTAGGGAATAGGATTTCTAAGATTTTATTGGCTCCATTTTAGATGTGACAGAATGTTAGTTATGACTTTGAAATCTCAGGAAAATATTATAGTCAGTACAAATGAATGGGAAATGAAGTAAAACAGGAAAATAAAAATGTTCATTTAAATAACGCAAAAAAAAGCAGAGGAAATAAAAAGAAGTAGAGGTAAATCAGAATCTGATACATAATGCAAAGGATGTAGTAACAACAACTGTAATTATGAGCATATTAATAAGCCAACTTAACAACACTTATAGAATTACAGAACCGCAGAATCAGCTAGTTTGGAAAAGATCTTTAAGATCATTGAGTCCGACCTGTGGCCGAACACCACTGTGTCAGCTAGACCATGGCACATCCACTCTTTTCTTAAACACCTCCAGGGGTGGTGATTCCACCACCTCCTTGGGCAGCCCATTCCAATGCCCAAGCACCCTTTCTGTGAAGAGCTCCTTCCTGATGGCCGAATTAATGATGTCCCTGGAGCAGCTTAAGACTGTGTCCTCTTGTCCTGTTGCTGTTTGCCTGGGAGCAGAGACCAATACCCTCCTTTCAGGGAGTTGTAGAGAATGATAAGGTCACCCCCGAGCCTCCTCTTCTCCAGGCTAAATAACCTCTACCTCCCTCAGCTGCTCCTCACAGGACTTGTGCTCTAGATCATTCATTAGCCTTGTTGCCTTTCTTTGGACACACTCCAGCAGCTCAAAACCTTTCCTAAACTGAGACACCCAGAACTGGACACAGCACTCATGGTGCAGCCTCACCATGTGTGCTGAGTACAGGAGAAGAATCACTTCCCTCATCCTGCTGGCCACACTGTTCCTGATACAGGCCAGGATGCTGGTGGCCTTCTTGGCCACCTGAGCATATCCTGGCTCATGTTCAGTCAATCAAGACCATCATTGGGAGGTCTTTCTTGCCTGTCCTTTTGCTATCAATATACAAAAACATTTTTTGTTATCCTTTATGTAACTGGCCAGGCTAAGTTCTGAGTTTTTACCTCTCTAATTTTCTTTCTGCATGACCTAACAGCATTCTTAAATACCTCCTGAGTTGCCTACCCCTCTTTCCAAAGGTTATACACCCTCTTTTTTTTTCTTTTTCTTTTTTTTTTTTTTTTTCCCCACTGAGCTCCTGCAAATGTTCTCTTCAACAGGACAGTTGTTTTCCCCACCAGCTCATCTTTTATCACAGCAGGACAGTTGTTTTCCCCACCAGCTCATCTTTTGTCACATTTATTGATCTATGAGGTGATCTTCTTGTTGCTATATGGACTTAAAATTTAAGAATTCCCTGTTCTGCCACAAGACACAGAATAATGCTATTCTACTATTTATTCATCATTTCTACTGTTTGTTTTTCAGAGTCAAGGTAACATTTTTGTTGGTTTTGTATAGCATTTTGACAAAAAAAAAAAAAAAAAAAAAAAAAGGGAGGATTTAAAAATATGGTATTGAAATACTATATCAAAAGTATAATCATCCTGGAACTGGACCTGGGAGCTGGAACTGACCAAATGAAATTCATTCTTGGATATCACGATTCTTTCATTTTTCCCCTTTAATGGGAGGTGATTGAATGTCCTCTGTGCTACCTACTGGGCATCTTAGACTGTATTTGACTCATATTTTTAATTAAGCAGTGTCTGTGGTAGCTCTATTATGAATTCATTAGTATGTTAATAATAATATTAAGCAGTTTTCCCTCCTGAGAGTTCAAAACACTTTGTTAAGATGGTAATAAACACTAGTATTATTTTAAATGTAGGTTAAATACTGCATAAAACATTGAACTGACACACTGAAAGTCAGAGTCAGTAATAGAGATACAGATAAATTCTGGATACACTAAACCTCAATTAAATCAGAAACACTGGTTCAGATTCCCTCCCAGGGCACACTATGTCATTTTATTATAGGGTTTCACTCTTTTAGAAGTTTTCCTTTGAAATTGAAAATGACTTGTCACTGGACTAATTAAAGAGGAAATAGCTAAATACAAATATTAGAGCTAAATATTTCTGTATTGAAGGCTACTGATTTCTTTGCACTTTTTTGTGTTGCATATAAAATAATAATAATATAGGAAAATATATCTGTGCCACTGAATAAAAGTTGGCTTGTAGCTATGGAGAATGATTCCTTCTTCTTAAGGAATTTAATTTTATTTTGTATCTGCCACAAATATTCTGTGTAATCTAGAACTACCTTTCAGCCTCACTGAAATGAAATTGTTCTCTAAGTAAAAATTTCTAAATGTCTCTGAGACAGAAACAGAATTGCTAAAAATATTTTGGATCAATGGTTTAAAAGCTGCACAATATTTTTAGCAAAAGCAGTACTTGTTTTGCTAAAACAAAAATGTTGCAGCAATGCTACCCTATCTGCCTCCATATTTATTGCATTGGTTAGAGGCCTTGCACCTGCCTTTATTTTTATTGGTCTTTTTAATACAAACAGACATTATTAATATAGTTTTGTCAAGCATTATTTGGAAATATTTTTATTATGTGATTAGCAAATTTCAAATTGTATGTATGTATTAGAATTTATAGTAGATTTGTACAATAACTTGAGTGTTGCTAATGTACCATGAATATCTGAGTATTGTTAATGCAATGATAACAAAGGTCTCAATCTCTCTTTCTGTAATTAAGTCACTTGTCTTTTTTATATAATTATGATTTTTTCTTTGTATTAGCTAAAAAATTAAAGGGAATCTTTCTTTGTAATGCAAACAACTGTGCCTGTAATTATGAACCTACAACATTGTGTTGCTTGTTTTACAAATAAAGATCAGAAGCACAATCCATAACCCAACCAAATATAGCACAAAACCAAAAGTCACATTACAGAAAAATAAAAAAGAGTGATTGAGCAGAGAAAAAGAACACAACCATGCAGAATTATAACAATGAAGAAAAATATATTAATAAGGTAAAGTATAACCTTATTAGGCAGTCAATAATCCCCAAATACTTGCAAAGCATTTTCCCCATGAAAAGTTGATCTGAAAATGTTTCATTACTTAGCTCCTTTCTCTACAGCAGATTGACTACTGGCATAATTTGGTCCAGCAGTTCTTTATTCTGAATGCAAAATAATAAAGATTTATTATTTCTTTGCCAGGTGAGTATGAATGCTAACAACTATATGAATTCAGGTTTTTTTCCAAGCTACAAGTTTATGTTAAAATTTACTTTTAGGAGTCTTTTGACTGAAAGCAAGGAGGGACTTAGAAAACAGTTTGAAGGAGTATTATGCATTCAATGAAAAATATTTTTAGAGGAAATCTTAGTTTAGGCAATCTTGCCCTTATATATTTACTGGTGTTGAGAATACTGAACAAAAAAAAATGTATGTGATGTTGAAATTTTACATCTCTAAACCATATTTCTGACAAGCTGGCAAATTAGTTTAGAATTAATTAGGACAAATCAAAAGCAACATTCCAAAAGTTTTGCGTTTTTTTTTCATTTTTGTAGAGAACGTTGGAAGTTTAGAGTAACTGTTCTCAGGCCTAGAGAAAAAGCCAAGAAAATATTCAAGGTTACTGAATCTTTCTAAAGGAATACAAGCAAGTCCATCACATATTGTATTAAAAATTCAAATTATTATTAGGCCTTAGTTTGATCTAGTTTTTTTAAGAACTTGTGGGAAAAATACAAGCCTGATCATTTATGTGTACACAGTCAATATAACAAGAAGCCATAAAAATTTCAATAACATAATAAATCTTATTAATATGCCTAGCATTAATACAACACCAGATTGGACATTTCCGACCCAAAACATCAAGAATACAACCAAACAAACTGAAAATATATTTGGATGTTGAAATTTGTGGTGGCTGTTGAAAGAGGTATTGAAATCTGATCTATATCAGGAGACAAGGAAAAGGGGAGAAGACTAGTTTCTTATCAGATAATTTTGTGTCATGTAAATTGTAACTTTCCTTCAATCATTAAACTGAAGTATTGCTGTCTAAAGTTTCTTCATCATTTTTACAGTACTCAGATGAAAACTAGAAAGATAGATTCTACATGATTTTACAGCATTTTATATACTGGCAGTGAGAACAGGAAGCTTCAAGAGTCAAAAGTTCTCTTGTATTTCAGCTGAGGGCTTTTGGATATAAATATAAATCTCCGAATACTAGTGGTGGATGCTTCGTTAGGCAGTAAAAATTGCTGCATTCAGTGCATCATGAGTGGAAACACAGGCCATGACTCCAACAGGACAATGCCAGTCAGGAACCTACAGATTTCCTCCCACTTGCCTCTGACAATCATCTAGGAGCAGCCCAAAGGAACCTGATGGTTGTAAAAGCATCTTTTTTATACAACGAAAAAAAGTCTTAACATCTTTTGGGGGCGTGCATTTTTTTTTTCTACATCTTTTAAAACACTTTTTGTCACTTTGACAAGTGACTTTAGAAGGGATCAATAAGTAATGCTTGGACTCAATGGTCTCCTTTCTTTGATTCAGGTTTTCTAGCCTATCTCCAGTTTAAATAAACATTTTTCATACACCTACTAATTTTTCAAAGACACTTAAGAGGATATTCACTCACAGAGCAGCAAATGGTTATATGCAATTGTCCCCCAAAAACTTCTTCATGAAGCTCTAACCTTTCTGAACTCTATAAGATTTTCACATGCCCAGAATATTTTCCTCAGTGTCAGTTTTCCCCATCAGAAACTCTGCATTCTGTTTATGAGAACACTGAATCTTTTGACCTTGACAGGATAAACAACAACAACAAAAAAAATATTGTTTGATTAATCCCTGTGAGAATATTAAAAGGTACAGGCAGAAAATGTTAATATGCGCAATATGGGTTTGTTACTGATTCTGAAAATTATCTGGTCCATTGCAAATTAGAAAAAGTCCACAGAGTAATGAGAATAAAACCTGGTTGTTTCCTTTTTTAAAAATTAATGTCCTTATGACATGTTTCGTGAAAAACAGGGATCCAGTCATTACATTTGGCATTTGGAGTCATAGTCAGCTACATGAGGCTGAGCAGCATTGAAGAAAACACTTTCTTCCCAGTGGCTGCTTTACACAGTGGAAGACTGAACCCACTGAACTAGACCAAACTCTCATGCCAAGCAATTTCAGTGACAATCTTAAAAAAAACCAAACCAAAACAAAACAAAAAACCGCTACACATCTTCTTAAATTGTAACCACTGCAGGAATTTTCAAGGGAAAAAAATTCCCATTATTAAAGACAGTAGGCACAAGAAAATTGGACATAGAAGAAAGACACAAAATGTGGGGGTTTTATTAAAGGCTTTAAAATGTTTCGCATTGCACAAATATTTCTATTCTCTCTATTAAAAAAAAAAAAAGTCCTTTATTTTACAAAAAAAATTACTGTCTTTGAAATTAGTATTTTTCAAGACAGAAGTAGTAGATTTTAGTGGTTTCAACTATGACTGGAAGCAGATGGATACACTTCCTAAAATCACTTCATAATTCATCACTGTCTCACATTGCACAAAATAAACAAGTTACAGTAGAGAATACATCAAGTTTGATAGGTTAAAAAGAGGGTCATCAGATAATAAAATTCATTTAGAGATGGGAATAAAAAAAATTAAATAGTCATGTCTAAACACTGAAATTAAGTTTTCACAGGACAGAATGACATATAAGTTAAATTCTACCTAGAAAGCATTTCTAGTTCATTGGGGAAAAAAAAAAAGACATTCTGGTTTCTATTTCATTATATCAGTGACTGGATAAATAGAGGGAAAACTATCTGGTCTCAGCATAAATTTTTAGAAAAAAAACACAAGCAACTACTAAGCTTTGTGTCTGAACTTTGTAATCAATGAAAAAGAACTTTTTAAAACTTTCAGTTTATAGGGGAACCATTGCTCAGGATTACAGGAAGAGATTATTTTTCCTCAGTTTGGAGCAAATTAGGTTTGGGAGCTGATCAGTCTGCATACAGTGAAGGAACATTATTGTAAAATGAAGTAAACTGCCTTTATAATTTGGAGGCAGTCACTGAGACTATGTGGACTTGGAGACAGCTTGATATGACATGCTTTCATTTACTTATCCTCAGGAAGGTTTATTAGCAATTGTCTCAATCTCTAGCTACAAAGCATGAAACTTCTATCTTAGATGCACGAGGTAATACATAAATAACTCCTGTCTGTCCTTAACATTTCCCAACCTGCCAAATACCAGGGATCAGTGATCGTGCTGGAAATCTGCCGTGAAGCGGAACAAGGTGTTTAAAACAAGCAATTTCTTTTCATTACACTGACCTCTACAAATGGCCTCATATCTTCATTAGCAGCTCAGACATGGTAGAAAACTAGATTTGCTTTGGAGGAGAAAATAAACTATCATCTTACACCCTCTCAGCACCAATAGGAAATTCAGTCTCTTGGTACATATCAGGGTTAGATATGCTAAATGGGCATAGACCCCAACACATTAGGAATGGTGGCACCATTAACCAAATCCAGAGTGTAGAATGGTGCCTGAACATGATTATGATGTGGCTTTTTTATAATAAAGTTAAATGCACCTGAAATTTTTTTCAAAGATAACACCTAACCCTTGCTAGTAATAATTCTTTCAGTCACTCTTTTCTGATGAAAGCAGTAGCCCCATAACAGATAAAATGTCAGCTGTGCACATGATAATGTCTGACAGCCAGGACTCCATCAGAAAGTGTAGCATTTTTTTTCTGGCCTAATTAACTGTAGAATGGAATCTTCATCCTCTTTGTCCAGGTGTTTTGAAATATGGAAGATATGCTTTTGACTACTTCTGCAGGAAACTAAATGGTTCTTAGATCTTCCAGTTCCTAGGTGACTTCTGCAGACATTATGCTGTTGTATAAAAACTGGAATCTGATTTTTAATAAAAAACCCACGCATGATCAGAACTTGGGACAAATTAAGGGAAAAAAAACCCCAATCTGAATTCCCTAAATACTATGATTTACAAGCATATTTATATATATTTAAAAGCATAAGATGAAAAAGCATTAACATATAATATTCTTTTTCTTATTATTTTTTCTCCACTCATCCTATGAAAAATTGACTTATTAGCCAATATTCTGACAAAGATGGTGGTATCTCATAATTATTCCTAACTGGTACACACTTTTTAATGACAAAAAGGCAACTATTTTCCTTTCAAAACTAGACACTGTGTGTTATGATAAAAAGGAATTTTATAAGATTGTATTTGCCAATTTTTTATTAAAAACAAGAGAATGTTCTAAATAATTTCACTTTCTGTAATCAAAATGGAAAGAGAACTCCAAAAAAATAAAATAAAACAAACACTCCCTAGCCTCCTTCAAAATGCGCCAACAAATCTATGACATGTGTGAAATGTGTATTCCAGCACAACATAATCATGGTTTTCACTTTTGCTTCATAACCAAGGTAAAAAAAAAAACACAGGAAAATTGTACTTCCAGTTTAAAAGTTTATTTCTCTTGAATAATAACTATTAGTTGAGGAATTAGTTTAAAAATATGAAATACAGTTTAAAACAAATCAGGTAATAAAAATGAGATTTTTAGCTGGTGGAAATTAGTATAGTTCCACTGGAGACAAAGGAACCTATTTATATTAGCTGCAGATTCCGTTATTATTTGATATTCAGGGAGCTCAGCGATGACAGAGCTGTAAGGCAAACAGTGAAACAGATGAGAGAAAGGGGGAAGTAAGGAATGAAAAGGCAAGCAGAATACATATTCATGCTGGTAAGGCAGCTCATCTGTCCCTCCAGAAATCCCAGCAAACACAGAGAGGCCACATGTCCATTGGAAACACCTAACATGCCTGCTGAGAACTCACTCAATCTCATTATAGTCCTTCCTGAGGCTTGTCTGCCTCTCTCATCCCAAGTCATATAGCAGGACAATTATCCAAGCATATAACAGTGCAGGATCTCAGTCTCGCTTTGGGCCCTGCCAGCTGATACGGTTCAGACCACAGCAATTAAAGTAATCACGAGTTAAAAACTGGGTTGGAGGTAAGCCTTAATTCTCTGACTTTCTGCATTATCATGCCTGGAATTTTTATGCAAATTAGTCTTCTGAAAAAGCAATATCTGCTAATCCAGAGAAAAATGTGTGCAGCACTCTACCTGTTGAAAAAAAATTAGAAAAAATTAATATCCCCATGCTTGTAAGAGATTACTTAAAATGTTGCAAATACTGATATGAAAGAACCCTGTTCAAAACCCATTAATATGCTTTACATATTTTTTCTTTCCATTTACTGCAATGAGATGGTAGGATAGGACTTAACACACTAAGGGAAATTTCAGCGTGCCTCCTGATGTCAAGGGCAAGTAATCATGTCAGCACTGCTCACAGCTGGAGCTGGCAGATGAGGCTTATTAGTACATCCCAGCTGTACATTAATGTTCCTGAATGCAGTTCAGAATGGAAACCATTTTATGACTACTGATATAAAGCAGGTATGCTACCCTATGCCTGAGCATATCATGTTTTCCAGTGATCATTCCATGCACCTTTGGGTCCCACATAACCCAGTCAGCATGCTCCTACCTCAATTTAACACTCCAAGTAGCATCTTTAGTGTCAATTACTTGGTTTATATTGGGAATCTGCAGTTGTTGACTGTCACACAGCTGTTATTTCCATGGATGAATATGCTTTATTCTTCAAATATTTTTCTTGAAGATTCATAAGTTCATATGTCATGAAAAACTAAAATATGTTATTAAATCTTATTTTAAAAATTAAAGTTTTTTCTATTCAAGTTAGTTACTAAGTGGAGATGTCGTACCTGGTATTACATGCTGCTGGGGAGAAAATTTTTCTCCTGTGAGTTCAATGCAGCTAAGAACTTCCCATTCTTGTGTATTAGTATCACTATTTCAGAACCACTAGGCTTTATCTAACACAAATCAGGCTTATACTTGTTCCTGTGTTTGGGGAACACAAACTGCCAAAACATTGTGCAACTGAACAAAACTTTTTGCTCTCCATAGTTTCTTTGTGAACAAAAGAAGTGGTTTGGCAGACAAAATCCTACTGGTGGTTCTCTTGGTAGAAGTCACAGCAGGTTGACACAGAATCTGCTTGCAGCTATACTTCATAAGAATCTATGATTATAGCTATTTTCATCATGGAAACAGTTCACTCACAGGTGTAAAATTAAGAATGTCATATAAACATTTAGAACAAGATCAGAGATTGTAACACTCCTAAAAATCCAGGGTGTACTTGTGCTTACAGTCTTCTTCTCAACCTCTCATTGATATTATGAAAAACTTTCAGCAATATTACTTCTCATTTCAAATTACCTCCCTGTAGCTCTTTCCCTAGCAGCCTCATGCATTCAAACCTGATACACAGAGACATTATTAAAGTCAAAATCATAAAGCAGAACTAAATAAAAACTCTGCAAATAAATATTTTAATTAATTGTTGAAGACTTTTATTTTTGTTCACTTACCAATTCTTAAGCTCAAACTTTTCTGTTTCCACAGGTTGTGTGGGTGGACCTGCATTTAAAAAAAAAAAAAATCCTATATAATTTTTTTAGGTCAGTATGTCAATAGTTTAAAATCAAACCCCTCCGCTCTTTTGAAGCTGTTGTCAAGGTCTTGAGTGCATCAAAAGGCTTTGCAATCTGTCTCACCCCACTCTGCACTCTAGGTGTTTAACTAGTTCTCAGATGTGTTGAAATTCATGTTCTACATCATTCTTGGATTAGTCTGATGTGAGCTTTACTATACTGAAGCTCCTTCTTGCACTTAGAAGATCAGATCCTTTGCCTTACAGATCAGATCCTTGTCTGATCTATAAAAGCCAGTCCAACACACGTCTTTGCACCTAAGCTAAGTACCTTCTTGATTCTTACCTTGTGATTTTGTTTCCTGGATTGACCTTGGGTCTGTCACAACACTGAAAACATTTGTGGTCACTCTGGACTGTGGCTGACCCTGGTTATCATCACAGGGACCTACTCTTCTTCCCCTGTTTGTGTGCTGTTGAAAGGCAGCTGTGTTTTGCCTTGTCATGTGGCTCATCTTCTCTTTCTCATTTTTGCTGCAAATTAGCATCCAATATATGGACAAAAAAATTAAATCTGAGGTGGTTTTAGCTACTCATTAGAAAAAGTAAGGCATTGCTTTAGGTTCCTTCTGAAAATAAAATAAAAAACCTGAAAAACTCATTCAAATAACATCATGGATTCAGAACCTCTGATCTGCAAAAGATAAATTGTGTTATTTTTCTTCCAGTCAAAAGTGATGGATGGCAACTCACCTTTTGACTGACTGACCATCACTTTCATAATCAATAGTACACATGAATAGTGGTGATTTGAAGGCTTAAAATGAAACACACAGAAAAATAGCAAAGTACCTGTGTAATTCTTGGGAATTTATCTCACAATAATGATTTGTGCACTTGAAAAACTCTAGGTTATCCAATAAATTATGCAGATATAAGCTGCATCACCAAAACTAATACCCATTGTTCAAGCCCACAGTCTTATTTTACAGAGATAAAAAATGCTGTTAATAAATATAATTGTTAACAGAAAAGAAAAAGAAAAACTAAAGAAATAAATCCATATCACAAAAAAAATCCTAGTAATTTTTATTCCCAGTATACTTTTGTCTATGCCAGTGGCACTCACACATTACTCATGCAAATACATGAAGAAATGGAAATATTTTATATGTCTCATCATTTCAGCATATAACTACTAAGGATTTTTCCATTGCAAAATTTTGTACTGGGGAGATTGTTAATAGGAATGTAGGCTCTCTAAAGAACAACAGTGCAAGATAGTATAATAATAAACCATGAACATGAAAAGTGTGCAATTAAAATTTTCATTCTGTAAATTCTTTTAATAAAATTCTCAAAGAACTACAAATGGGCTTAATGATCTTAGAAGTTTTTTCCAACCTAAACAATTCAATGAGTCTATGAAACAATAATATATTATGCCTGACAATACCTCTGTGTGGGAGGAAAAAACTATATGATTCTGCTAGCAAAGACAGAAATGTGGTATTAAATTGACTAATTTACAGTATTTGCTGTAAATAGGTAATGATCTCATTAAAAAAAAAAATAAAAAGAAGAAGAAGAAAAAAAGAAGAAAATATAAACACTCTTAAAAATAAATTTTAGGAAACTGTCCTCACAAACTCCAGCACTAACATTACAGAACTAACATTACAGGTTCAAAGGCTTTTAGGATATTTATATTTGTGTTTAAACTTCTTTATATTTTCAGTCATGAAATTTATTTATCTCTAGCAGACGCAGAAGCCTTCTTATATATACTTTCATAAAGTGTGAAAGATTTTGCATCTGTGAAGTAGATAGATTTTTGTTTACACTGAATTTAAGAAAGGGTTGATTAGGGAAAAATGCTTCTTTTAAATAACCTATTCTTTTAAAGTTATTGAAATAAACGACAGTAAAATACCATGAGACTATTTCATTTTTACATTAATCTAATTTTGTGAATCCAAAGACAAGAAATTAATTATTTCCTTAAGAAGTCTTCCCAAAGAGTGTCTGAGGCAGTTTGTTTTCTAGAACTCAAATAAATTTTGAGGTTTCATATTCACCTTCTTTTTTGACTTCTATAATTTTTTTTGCCTCTTAACTACCTCTTTTGCCATCAGCAATTCAACACAGTTTCAAAACCTAGACTCCTGTGGTTCTTGGCAGCATTTTTAAAAGAATAATTTGAGAAAATGGAAAACAAAAGAACAGGTAGGAAAAATCAACCAACTAAAGAAAAATCCCTTCATCACCCCTAAAATTAAGGGGGAAAATTTTAAAAAACTCATATATTTTGAAAAACAATTATGTTTTAATTTGTATGAACTGCATATTGGTTTGAACTAGTCTGTTAAAGCCTTTAATTTTCTCTGAGTGTTCAAGGTGAGTGTAAATATTAATGTGTTAGGATGGCTGTCTTACGGCTTGATTTTAATAATAAGTTTTTTAATATAACCTTTTTTTGTGACATTAATATTTAAAGAGCATTTTAAATAAAATGTAATGGAGCTAATTATGAGAGAAAAAGCATAGGTTAAATCTGCTATTTAAAAAGAAGACACACACTGGGAATTATATATTTCTTTCCTATGCATTTTTGATAAATTTTACCAGCTTGAACACTAAAAACATTTTGACAGAAAGCCTTGTAAAGTCACTTTCTTGTGCCAGATTCAGAACATGTACCTCAGATAAATATAAATAAAATAAAATCATTTATAAATAAAATAAAATCAGCATAAAAGGAGTTTAGTATATTAATTCAGTTTCTCATATTATTGTAGAATGTCTGTGTTAATAACATGGGAAGAGCTCCTTTGTCATATTAAATAGATAGGGACAAATGGATAGACAGACTGATAGATGGATGGATGGGTGGATGGATGGATGGATGGATGGATGGATACATAGATAGATACTTAAACTAAATTACTCTTAAATGTAATGTATTTTTCCAGTAATACTCTGTTCTTAACTGTGAAGGACACAACTTCCAGATACTTTATTTTATTATCTTGAACTTGCCTCTTAGTCCATTATGTATTATAAAATCTGTGAATGACGTAATGTGTTTCTTCAAATTAAAGAATTTTACCTGTTGTAGCCAATAAAACCAAATATGTCTGCCAATTTCTCCATTAAAACCTTGCTGATAGGTTTTACTTAAATTGTATCAAACTTCAAATTTTCTATAATGATTCCAAAAGCATGACTATGCATAGGAATATAAATTACTAATAAAATATGAGTTTGAAATGACACAATGGTTGAATTCAAGAGATGACTGTAATATTCCAAACAATTACTTATTCTTTTTGAAGCTTCAAATGTCAATTTCCAAATGAGTTGCAACATTTTCTGTAACCATAGTCATAATTCTAAGTGCTGCTCTTTCCAGAGAACCCAGAAACTTAAACTAATTACTTAGCAAGTAAGAAATTTAACCCAAGCATATAGGAGCAGATGCTATGCTCATTTTGTTATGTCCTATTATGCCTGTTAGAAACCATAATGCTGAAGATGTATAAGATGGCTTTCATTTTCCAGATGATTAGGACTGCTAAAGGCCACCAAAAAAAAGATCTTTTATACTTTTCTATATTTCTGCATTTGTATGAGTTTACTTGATTTTGGAAGGAAGGAGAAGCCACATCATGAGTGCTAAAATTTGTCTATAAAAAGCATCCCACTGGAATTCTTAGCAAAGTCTTTATGTCAAGGACATGACATTTTGAGAGCAACATTTTGTTCTGAAGCCTGGGAAAGTTCAGATTGACTTGATATTAAAAACTAATCACCATTTCAAAATGGAATTGATCTAATTGAAATGAGAGGCCTATTCCCTTCACACTATCCTTTAATCGGAATTATTCTCTAGAATTTTGAAGATCATGACACTTGCCACTTTTAGCAGCATGAGTAAGGGAATTACTTGAAACCTAAGTGCAAACTGACCTATTTGACGGATTCAGAAGTCCTTGCAATCTATAGCTAAACTGATAGTGAGACAAGGTAGAGAACATTTAATAATTTATTAAGATTACCTTTGTGGATTCAATTAGCAATGGATTAAAATATAGATATTTTCACTTCAGAGAATTACTAGGAAACAGTATTATATGGTCATTCAGTTTTTACGTAAAGCTGTTAGAGAACATTTTGGTAGGAACACCTCTGGAAAACAAAAAAATGTGTTTTGCTGGGAAGAGTGAGCAGGCTTCATTTCACAAATGCTTTTAAAATCTAACCTAGTAAAGCTGCCCAAAAGTAAAGGCCTGCAGGAATAGTCATTTTGCTAAGTTGGTTTAATACGAGTGCAGTTGTATCCCAGCTTTTTTTGAGAAGATATTTGCTAGAAAACCAGTGATCCAAGAGTTCCAGGCAATTAAAAGAATGTTAGAATACGCTCTTATTGTTTAAGCCAAGAAAATAATTCTTGCAAAATGGAAATGTGAATAAGAGAACAGCTATTACTGATAATCAAATAGTCAAAGTCGAACAGATTTCTATCTGAAATAATTTAGGAAAAACAGTAACATACCATAAAATAAGTAAAGGATAAGAAGGAAGGTTATATACTGAAACCCGAACTACAGAAATATAAACCAAATTAAATCTGGTCTGAAAATAGAAATCTGACTTAGAATCTGTGTCAAACTGTCTCACAGCTATTGATATTAGAAAATTATAATCACTTCTAAATCAATAAAGCATGAATGCTACAGTGCACAAAGCTAGAAAATTAAGAGCTGCAACAAGCAAGATTAATTTATAAACTAAGAATCAGAGAGGATTTTACAAGCATGTGACAGTCTTTTTAGTACATAAATTTGAAAGTCTGATAAATACCAGAATTTATATATTCTTTCTACCTTTCAATGACTAAAGGTTTAGCTCACAGGCCTGTTGTGTGGCATGAATTCATAGCATGGATTAAATAATAGTAAAGTTTACTTTGTCTTTGAAGGAGTAATAGTGACAACATAACACTGAAAAATAATACAGTTCTCCAGATGTTACAATTGACAAATGCAGCATACCTTTTCATGCTTTACTACCAATAAGCACAGTACAGTGCACGGCACTGTCAATTTATTTTTTCTAATATTGAGAATTTTCTTTCTCTTAACAGACTTCTTACACATAGATTTTTTCTGGCTCTTGGGCTTTTTATGCATCTATTGCAACCAATAGCAGCAAAATAAAATTTATCTTTTAATCTTTACTTTAAAAAAATTCAGAAACAAAAGCAAATGTAAATTAGAAAAACTAATTAGCTATCTAATTAGTTATCTGTGGAATATAATTTCATAATAAGTTATCCTGGACTTCCCATCAAGATCTATCAAGGCTTCAGGAGGTATTCACCTTTATGGAGATTTTTATGTAATTTCTGTTTACATAATCAAATTTGGCAATAAGGTAATTACCTTTAAGGTTATGCACTGTTGTAAAATTAAAACCCATACTATCGTGCAGCAACTAACAACATATTTTGATCTGAATTAAGCTCAAAGCAACTATTTCTGAAAGTGTGATGTGAGAGTTTCAATTTTATTAGATTTATAAGTATTTCAGATGTTGATAGATATGATGGTTTACCTGTTCACAAAATGTTATACCATGAGAACTTAAGACAGGCGGTGAAAGAAAGTGCAGTTTTAACTGTGAGTTTTCACAGAAGGTGTTATAATTGAATGAACTACACTAACAAACTATTGTGCTTCACATTTGTACATCCCACACAGCTAAATGTGCCGTTCTTCAGATTGATGTACCTCCTTTATGCCACTTCTGTGTATAATTTTAAAGAAATCTGAATACCTTCTCCAGAAGAGCTGGACATTGTCGGGATCCACTGTTATGTGTCTCTGCCCCGACACGGGGAAAGGTGGTTCTGGGCGGCCGCGATTGCGAAGGATGAGTCTGGACTCTTAGTTTCTCGGTCTTCAGTTCTATTTATTATCTCTTATCTACAAAGTTTTTCTCTCTGCCCAGCTGAGGTCCGCTCAGCAGGACAGTCAAGTGCACTCTCTCCCGCCCACAGGGCGGCTGTGTCCTTTATAGTAAAAATTACGTGTGACATATTTACCTTTATTTCCCAATACTATTCACCCTTATAGACAAGTGTACCTTCACCATGAACCAATCCCCAAGTGCCAACATCACCACACAAAATGGAAGACATGAAGAAGAAAGAAGAACACAGGACCACGCCCTGAATCCTTCATCTTGCCTTCATGACCCCCCTGTACCTATTTTTCTAAAATTTATATTTCCTTCCATAAATGTACCATTCCCACCCACGAAACTCTCATTTCCTCATACACAGGTTCTTCTCCTTTTGATGGGTCGAAATCCAACCACCAAACCCTTTTGGCAGCATTCCAGGGTCTCCGAGCCCCCCAGGGGCTCCCCTGGTGTCTCTGCACATCCACAGTGATGTGCTGAGATCCCACAGACATGACTAATGTGGGTCATTAATAATGCTCTTTCTTATCTCTTATCTTCCTAGAGAAGTGTGGTTGTCATAAGACATCTCCAATTTAGATGAGCTGGGTTTGTTTCTTTTTTCTCTTGCATTTTAAGCATGCACACTACCATTTTTGTGTACTAACATTCATGTAATATTGTATAAATGTGACATACAACAAAACAAAATCTTCAGGTTTGAAAGCCATCTTATCCTATCCTACTTAATTTGTGAAAGGAAGTACTAGCACCGTAGACTGTAGACTTTCATTAGTATATTGACCTCCTGTGAGCTGTCACTAGCAAAAATGAAGGTAAGTGAAATAATTTTATAGTCTTAATAAGCAGCACAAACAAAATTTAGAAAACTGATATTAAATTAAATGTTAAAAATGGTTTGCAAATTAACAAGCTTTTGTCACTATTTTAGTCTTAACTTAAAAATACAAAGTTGTTATTGGTTATTTAAAACTATATTTATATTATCTGATTATCTATGCATAAGTTCTGAGCTGAACAATGTGCACATTATTTGCATCAGGGCAATCATACCTGCTCTAAAATACAAAGAGAGACATAGAAAGATAATCATAAATAGCTAAGTAAATTAAGGAAAGACCAAAAATTTGAACACACAAATATGAACAAAAGATTTGAATTACTCATTGTAAGACAAAATATGGGAAAAGATGAAGATAACAAAAGCATTAAATGGATTTTGACACTTATAATTCAGAGCTAAGCAACATGCAGACAAATATCTGCAGGATTTAAAACTCCCAGTCAATGTTCCATGGCTCTAGGAACACAAATAGTTGAATCAGGCTACATATTACAACTGAATTACACAGATGACCAAGACAGGGACACCAACTACAAAGCCGTTAAGTTTGTTCATGGTAGAATAAATTAGTCAACAAACTGAACTCTGAAAAAAAAGATTGAATTACTAATACTAATACATAAGAGATGAATCTTGGGAATTTACAGTCTACTGTGAGATTTTGTGTTTTCTCTCTAGATATTCCAGACAACATGAAATAACAAAAAGACTTTTAAAGCACTGCTTTAAACTAGGTAGAAGTTGTACATATGTAATAGAGGTCCACATAGCTTAAGATTTATTAAAAAAAACCAAACCAACAACCAGAAGTAAGAAAATTCTCCTTGCTATATTATTTTTCTATAATTCTTCTAGCAAGACAAATTTCAAATAATTTAACTACTTTATTTACATCTACTAACATAGTTCAAGTTATAGAAGCAAGATGTTATGTACAGAGCTTTATCAGAACTAAGTAATTTGAGACCAGTTTTGTCTCCCAATACTGTAAAACAGCCCAACTACTAAAGTAAAATTTTACTGTAATGACATTTTCTGGAAGGGACATAGCTGACAGATGACCTAACCTGACACAAGGGGTAATTCCTACCATGTGTTGTCACATTTAGCATAAAGGTGGGAGAAGAAAAAGGAAGGAAAGGACATTCAAAAGGATGACATTTGTCTTCCCAAATCACCATTACACTTGATGGAGCCCTGCTTTCCTGGAAATGCCTGGCCACCTGCCTGGCCATAGGAACCGATAAATGAATTCCTTGTTTTGCTTTGCTTTATGAGTGGCTTTTGCTTTACCTGTTAAACCATCTTTGTTCCAATCCAAGTTTTCTCACTTTACTTCAGTGATTCTCCCCCCATCCCACTGCAGAGCAAAGTGAGCATTAAACCACGACATCGGGGAGCAATTTCTTGGATTATCTTTATGAAGGTATGTTCTCTGAGTAAACAAAGAGTCCTATGAGGAAAAGTTACTGCAGATGGGAGGCGCTGGTGACTGTTGGTAAAATGCCTTATTTACCCCTCTCAGTCACAGGGGCAGGCTGGAGGAGATCCCTACCCAACATCCCTTAGGCTACTCTTCCCTGTTATCTTGACCTTGAGACTCAAAACTGGTAAATCTCCTGATATAAACCTTATACTAGCACACACACGATACAAAAAAAGTCCCTGAATAAAACACCTGTCTGATATTCGCTACATTTACAAAAAAATTCAGTTTTCCACTTACTGAATAATTTTATGAAGGAAAAAAGGCTGACAGAAATATTCATAAGCAGTAAAAGCATAAAAACCTTAGAAATGCAAGAAGTAAACTACAGAATTTTATGTAGCTTGCTGTAAGCAAAGACAGACCTGATATTTATGCTGAATATTTCCATGGGAATAAAAATATCTGAAACCCAACAGAGAAATTATAGAATGCATCTCTCTCTTCAGTAAGTAATGAATATATAAATTGTTGAGCACACAGGTAAGTACTTTGGGGAAAGCTGTTCTCTCCACATGGAATATTGTCCTAAATTGCAAGTGCCCTGGAGTAGGTTTTTTTTTCTAACAGGTTATTGTATTTTCTGTTTAAATCACCAGTTGCATGTAGTTTATTTTAATAGTAATAAAGCTTTTTTTACTTTCTTTGCAAAGCTGTTTGAAATCTGTTAATAAAAAATACCATAGGAAATCAAGATGCTATTGTCATTGTTATTTTACATGTCATTTAAATGAGAGGAGTTCACAAGAAATTATATATTGTAATGTATTAACAGTTAGAAGCAGAAAAATGAGGAACTTTTCAGGCACTTCTACTCCACATCTACAGAGAATTATTAGAGGAGAGAAGGAGGAGAAGGGAAATAAGCAAGAAACCCCTAGTGATTTTTCCACACTAGTTAAGAAAATAAGGGCTCTCTTAGAGAATTATTTGTCTGCATATATGATAAGATAAATTATGTAAATTAAATAAGCATTATGGTTTACAAGTCACTTGTAATTAGTTCATGTGAACACATTTCTATTGTAGCTATTTCAGAAGGGATTTAAAGAAAAAGGTCATTACAAATACAAAATGGTTTAGCAAATTCTATTTAAACAAGATGGAATCAGTACAGCATTGCAATTTATAACCAACAGATTTATCAAACAAAACCCTAACCTGAGGCAGGTAGCACCTTTTTTTTTTTTTTTTTTTTTTTTTTTTTTTTTTACAATGCACCCCTATGGTTTTAATACTAGCAAAAATATTGTTGAAGGAATGATTAACAATCAACTACAGTGAAAGGCAATGACAAATATAGATAGCAATTTTCTCTATTCAGAAATGTAATGTTTGGAGAAAGAGTATGGCAAGTATTACCGAGGTCCCTAACAGGAAAGAGCTGAATAGCAATTTCAATTTAGCAAACTGTGGGCAAGGCATGTTCACGCTTCCAAGTGTTAGCAACAAGCTTCAGGTTAAAAAAAAAAATAATTAACCATTACATACTGCAGAAGACACCAAGTTTTCTGGAATTGTTTGATCTCAAATATGTTTTAGCTTGATTTTATACATGTTTAATTATTTTTCCAAATAATTAAATAAAATTGTGATGGGGTGCCAACTTTTTCTATTATGGGTTTGCAATTGTTTAAGTTGGTCTACTTGCTATGGTAAAATGGTCAGACGTATTGCTTCTGCTGGGATTTTGAAATGTTAAAGGCATGTTATTATCTAAATTCCTACTTTAAGTTTGGTTTATTTCTTTTGCAACTGTAGGGTTCTTATCCTGAAATAAAGCACACTCTATAAAGATAAAATAAAAATTATCTTACAGGTTCACATAACATTAGTACCGTAGTGTAAATAAGCCAGAGGTGAATACAGTGTGTAATTTGTTAGCAAGTATAGGTTGAAAAGTATAACCACAACCCTGAGCAATAACCCCCAAGAATGAGAAGGATGAAACCTCCTGTCAATGCAGTAGATGTCTCTGTAAAAAATAGGGGTGCTGACAATGTGCCTTAACTGTATGTAAGTACAGGCTGCGACTTAGATTAAGAAATATAGGCTAGAAAGTCAGCGCAAAACAGTTTTAGTAGGATGGAAAGAAATTGCCTCAAGTTGTGCCAGAATAGGTTTAGATCAGCTATTAGGACAGTTTCTTCATGTAAAGGATTGTTAGGCTTTGAAACAGGCTGCCCAGAGAAAAGGTGGAGTCACCATCTCTGAAGGTGTCTAAAAGATGCGTAGATGTGTTACTTGGAGAGGTGGTTTAATGGTGCACTTGGCAGTGTAATTTTAATGGTTGGACCTGAGTATCTTACACGTCCTTTTCATCCTAATTTTTTTATTATTCTACTTTGTACAATGGCTTCTCTATCACAGTAATAGGGAAGATCCTGTTTAAATAGACTGACAGTATTTACCTGAATGATCAAGTAAATACAGTTCCAAGACACAATCTTATCCTGATTGATGGTCAGCTCAGCACTTGGTGAAGAAAGTTAGCAACATAAATCACTGGGTTCAGTCTCAGGTAAGTAAATCGAAAATCTATCATCAAAATAATACAGTTATAAGGAAGTTTTGAATTAATTACACCAAATAACAGTCTTGAAAAATTAAGATGTAGTTTTTGTCCCAAAGACTTCATGTTTTATTTCAAGGCAAAGACATTTCCCCTTCTTCTGTGTCGATTACCTTCCTTAGTCCAGTGTTTCAGATGCCATAAATCTGATTTTTAATTTTTTTTCCCATACAAATTACAATCCTTTGAATTAATTTTCTTCTTGATTTTATTTCCATCAAATTTATTTATGGTGTCTGTTTATTCTTTAATAATGACAAAATTGTGATAAGTCTTTGATTGCAGACAAAATCAAATATATAGTTGAAACACAGTCTGAATAATTTCCAGCTGAATGATTTCTTCAATGTGTGATTCCATTGCACAGCAGATCCTGGCATGCTCATCAATAGGCCCCTGTTTGAAGTTGCCATTCCCCTGGGAAAAGGAAAATATCATATGAAATTGCTTGATTGAGCTCTTCTGTCTGTCTCTGTGTTTTCACAAACAGTCAGTTCGGGAGTAGTAATGTTAGGAATAAGAACACCATGCTTTATTAAGACAAAAACACCCACTCTGAGATGCAATGAGATGATTAGGTCAAATAAGCAGAAATTGAGTATGCATTTAAAAATAATGTATATTTTTCCTGGCCCATTGTCTTCCTAATTTAGTATCATGAGATTTTTCAAAGTTATGAGTGATCACAATCACAGATTTAATTTGGTGAAATAGCTGCTCTAAATGGTTTGTATCTTCCATTCAACTATTCACAATTGCTATGTCTATATAAAAGAGTATTCTAAAAGTTGAAAAGTCAGGCAAAGAAAAACTAATCTGAAAATTAAAATTAGTTTTGTAGACTTATTTCAAAATTTCAAACATTTTTATCTATTTTATGATATTGTCTTATATTTTTCTCTACTCTCTAATTCATTTGGTAAAAAATAAACATTGCTTACATGCACTGGACAATGCAATAATATTTTATTTTTTAATTTAAAATATTTTTGCTCAAAGTATAGCTTTAGGATTTATTTACTGGACATTATTTCAACACTGTTCTTATTACAGATTATCAATTATCTCACAGGGTGTTCTGAACTACTGTAAGCACTATAGTATCACAACTTTTTAAGATATGTTTGGTAGATGAAGGAGCAGTATCATTTCTTTTCATAGCTGGAGATCCAAAATAGAGGAAGATTGCTACATTTTGTGCAGGAGGCAGCTGGAACCTCTTATGACTAAGCAATTTTCATTATGCAGGCATTTGATATGTTCAAGGCATATGTCCCTTTGTTTTTAACTGCTACTGTGAATATACAGCATTTTCAGCAATTTGTTGTGAAAGATCTCACATTTGACAATTGTTAAAATTGGTAACCATTTTCAAAGATTTTTTTTTTGTTACTCACTTTATATTTCATGAACTGTTATACACTCCAAATGAAAATTTGTCCCAATTTGCTTTTTAAACACTGTAGAAGTAGAGTATCCTTCTATCAGAATAGGACTTTAGTCGTCGCATACTTCCCAGGTTCTTAGGGACTGTAGCAACTGCAACCTCCAACACTACTTTCTTACTTTATCTACATCTGTCTTTTGCAATGAAATAAATGCAAATAATATTGTTACACATTTAAAAACTTTTGATCATTTTAATGACATCCAAAGTACCTTATAATCTCAGGTTTCTCAAACTTTGATTTTTGCAGTATGTTCTTGTGCAGTTTCCAACTTTAGATCTATCTTTTCTAACAATATTTCATGAAGATACCTGCCTATTACATTGAGTGTTGTCAAGTGAACAGGTTAATAACAGTAACATGCTATCTACTACGTGAATATTATTGAAGCATTTTGCCATTCTATTTCTCACCTATGTCTGATTAGTAAAATAATTTTAAAACAAATGGCAAATTTCAAGCTACTTTGTTCCATTGTTATAATTATTTGAATTTATGTTTATAATAAATTTTAAATGTTCAATTGAAATCAAATTCCATATTATTTCATTGGTATGCAGAAAGATAAAAGCATTGCTTTTCTTTCTTTTCCCTTCTAAGGGTTTTTGGAATGTGTGGGAAAAAACTTAGAGATTCAAAGAGAGGTAAAGTACTGTAATCATGTGTTTAATGACTCAACTGAAAGACTTGGGTGTTTAGCACAGACTAAGCTAATGTTGCTCGTTTCTTATATCAATATGCAGCTCACTCAGGACAAAGAACAGCCTTGAAACAGAAAAACAGTTTCCAAACTGACACAATTTAAGGCAGTCAAATATCTATCAAAACATTTCTATCTGCTCCAGTAAAACTCACATTCTAACTTTTGTGTGTACCCATTAAGGTGAATATTTGTGTTACTCACTGAACCAAAATGATTTTTTCTCACTCAGTCTGCATTGTGAAATGAAGAAATATAATTTAATACTAAAATAGAAATGGAAATATAATGCAATATTAAAAATAGAATATTCACCATTTATCAATAGAAAAAAAAATCAGGAAAGTTTTATTTCCTAGCTCCTTGGAATAGCAGGTAGTCAAGAAGTATGAGACAGTTTTGTTTGTTCAAAAGAGATTATACATAAATCACATCAGCAAAGTGAAATGAAGGTCCAGCTGCCCAGTGTTTGGCAGAAGCAGAGAATGAAACCAATAATTTTGTTACAATAAAGCTCAAAAAGGAAAAAAAAAACATTTTTAAATGTATTTATTGGAGAAAAATTTATGATAATGACAAATTTGACTTAGTCACTACTTCAGAAAAAATAGACAAGAAGTAGAATATGCCTGAAAGAAGTTAAGAAAGTTAAAAACTTGATGAATTTTTATTAAGTTGAGAAAATATAAGTTCTTCTACCAAAATGTATGAGTATTTTTATTACTTCTTTTGTTTTCCATAACATAGTTTATGCTTGCACCAGCTGTCAGAGCTTTTAAACGTTTTAGAATGTACAATGCAGCACACCCTGAGCTACAATTTTTATTTTTACTAAAGTTCCATTTGTAAAAAAGTAAAAAAAAAAAAAAAAAAAGAAAAAAGGAAGATGTGGAAAGAAAGGGAGGTGCATTATTTAACAGAAACGTCATGTACAATTTATGTGGTAAATCTCCAAAATGATAGAAAATAATATATGATATGGAAATGATAGTGTAGCTTTAAAACACTTTTCTGAAATAACTAGCTATTTTTTTTACTTTTTTCTACTCAGCTGAAGTAGAGTATGTTCCATGAGTAATGTAAATACAAAACATGTACGGCAGGAGATATTGCAATTAAAATGTTTGCTATAAATTCTAATATGGTTATCACAACAAGCACAATTTTGTGTAAGACATATTGATATTTTAATGCAAAAAATTAAAAAGAAACATACAATGAGACCAGACTTTTTTATCTGATATTTTACTATTCCCTGTTGACTGTTCTGCTGTTGTTATAGTAGTGATCTCTCAACTCCTGATTACATGATAACTTCCCATTGCTATATGTTTTTTATTGTGCCAGCAGAAATAATTCTTGGATTTGGAAGAAAGACTACAGTTATATTTCAGGTTTCAATAAACAACAATTAGGAGTGGGCTTCCTTCAGTACTCAAGAATGTGGTTGGCATTTTACTCATCACTTCAGCATCTCTAGATTCAGAATAGCCCCTTATTTACTCCCAAAACATTACATTGCTCTGCTGTTTTTCAGAGTGTTTAATTCTCTATAACCTATACTATATCTCAGAATAACCTTCATCTTATTTTGTTTCTTTTAATGTCTCATCTTACAATCAATTTATTATTTCTTGTAGTTGGTATGAAATTAAAAAGAAAAAAAACCTAGGTGATGACACTGTTTAGAATCAGCAAAGGAATTGCATAATTTCAACTACTCTAACTGTTGCTAACAGTTTGTGACCACTAGAAAATGTTACCTTTCCAGTTGCTGCAAGCATGTTACTTAGGAAGCAAAAAAAGCAACAGTTCTTTTTCATTTTGATTACATATAATTAAAAAATTATGGACAATTTATGCCTCATCCACAATTACTTTCTTCCACGTAGGTCAAATTAGCATTTCTGGAAGCAGAAATCCTAGGACTGCTTTTAATGTCACACTTAGTAGCTAAATGCATGGCTAGGAAAACTTTTTTTTTCAAGGATGATCTTAAATATTTAACAGCAGTACTGTATGAACAATGTCATGTGGGTCTTTTTGGTTTATATGTTCAGATTTTTTGTGCTCAAGACAAAGAAATAGGTATTAGAATCCACAAGAGGACCCTCTGTAAACATCAAGGAATGGTTTTAATGTGCTCCAAACACAAATTTTATTGTGAAATATGGTAGAGGGTCTCTGTAGACATAGTTAACAAGATGTGCATATATAAAGAAGATATTTTGTCCTTCAGGAGAAATGTCATTTAAGACAATGCTAAAAGCATATTTTTACTTCTCTTAGTTTTTTTCTTATCTGATCAATTATGAATGGATGAATGACCAAGAAATAACCATTGCACCTGTTTTTTTAAAAATGATTAATGAAGGTAATTCTAAGTTTCCACAATCCTTTGCATATACATTTTTTCCATAAAGAACTGTTTGCCACTGACTGAAGAATATGAGATTTGCAGTTTTTGCTGAATGTTGGTATCTGTTTTCCTATTTAGTAACAAATTTTGGGTCTTGCAGGAAGAAAAATATAATAATATGTATGAATCCTCAAGCACATGGAATATGATATCTAACCATCAGCACTTTATAAAGTAGACATTTTACTTTTAGAAAAATAGAATCAAAGCCACAGAGCAGGAAGCAAGCCATGGTCACCACTACAGTGTCCTTCAAGAGTTGACTTTTCCTAGAGAGAAGGGTCATTTATTAATATAGCATTTCACTTTGGTTCTAAATGGGAGAACATAAAGACGAATGAATTAATTAACATATTATAAGTAGTAGCTACCCTAGCAGAGCACTGGTGGGTTTTATTATGCATGGGTGTGGGCATGGAATGGATGGTTCTATACTGATATATTCCTAATAATAGCAGATTCAAGCCTCATGCAAAAATTTTAAACAGACCTTACGATGAGTGTCTGCTGTAAATGTCATCACAGTATGTGTCTGGGAAAATAATTGTGAGAAAACACAGGTAAGTACTCCTAACATTCACAGAAGAATTACATTAGAAGGGTGAGTTTCTAAATTAATCAGAGCTATTTTAGTTCATAAGGAGTGAAATAGTTTAGCATTTTGAAGCTTCAAATAGATTCAGGTTTTAAGGATTTTTTTAACTATCAATGAATTGACTCAAAACATCATATTTTGGGGTTTTTTACATATTTTGTATTTTTTTCAAACCTTCCCTAATACAAAACTTGCCTGAGTTTCTTTTTATATAGCATAAATATTGTTAGAGTAGCTTAATCGATTTTATGCCGAAACTTATCTAGGCTTTATGAATGCCTTCAACTGGAGTATTGCATGTTCTTTGTTCTCTCGGAGCCTTGGATGAAGGGTTGGAATGACAGCATACAATTTCATACTTACAGCTCAGTCTTTTAATCAGCTGTACTTCAGAACTGTACAAGTAAAATAAAATTTTCTGCTGTTTTAAAACATCACAAATGCATATGAAGATAATTACATGCACAGCTATTAGGCAGTTTTAGTATCTTCTCTGCAGAGCTCTTTCTTGTCATAGCATAGTCCTGTCAAAGTTTAATGCTTCAAATTCAAGTATATCATTTTAATCTAATGCACAGAAGAGCTAATATTTCAAACATTATGATATGTGCAGTGAGACAGAAATGTGTAGCTTGTTTAACAAGCCATCTAGACTGACTAGGCTCCCTGCAATTATTTGACAGTTTAAGTGAAAACTCTTAAATTTGTGTTATGTTTTTTTGTAGTGGATGTTTGGGTTTGTTTATTTTTCTTTTTTTTTTTTTTTTTAATTAAGCAGGGTGAACTAATTCAACAATACTCATCTTGGCTAAGGAAGATGCATGATTACCCAAACAATAATAAATGTTAAGAGAGAAGGGTTTGAAGTATGGTTTTCTTTTCTCTTTGCTTTTTAAAATAGCCAGTTTATTGGGTGTGAATTTTAGCATTCTACCAGACAACCTCTGATTACGATATTGATTTTCTGTAAAAGCTTAGAGTGTGATCACAGAAAGCAATCATTTCCATGATTCTGATTATGAATATCCAGCTCCAAATATTACTCTTTTATAGGAATTCCCTGCCTTTACAGAACAGCTGTAATCTGCCTTGTCTTCACCCCTTAAGACTTATATCTACAGAAACAAATCTAGGCTAAGATATATATTAAGTGTCAAGGAAGTATTTAACAACTTTAGTGCCTCTACTCATTACAGTATCAGTTTCTTTTCCCAAGCCCACATCTTAGTAATGGATAGAAAAACTGTAATAGATGTTTTTCTTGTACCAGACACAAAATAAGAATTTCAATAGAACTGAAAATTCCCTCCTTGCTAGGTCTTATCTTTCCCCTTTCTACACTGCAACTGATGGTACAGATATAAGGAAAAAAATTAAACATGACAACCACGGTCTCCTCAAGTGAAATCCCTGAGAGCTGTTAGTTTTCTTCTGAGTTGCAGTCTTTTGCATTGACTGACATTCAGACAAGCATGTCAAAACCCAGCACATACATGGGCTAGATTCATTATGTTTTCCACCTTTTGCTTGTTGTCAGTTTGATCTGTACTGGAGGGATCATAGAAGCCACTTATCATTCTTTTTGCCAAAGGGCATCTGTGCTGTTCATTTACTTGGCCTTGCAAAGATAAATTCAACTTGCTACAATTAATAAAATAGCTGCTTTCTGGACGTCATTTGTGGAAATAAATGTAAGTTACATCACTTTGCGTTCAGGGACATGTATAGCTAGCAATATTGATCTAATACACAAGGCACTTTTCAGACAACTGACATAATCGGTATGTAAAGATTATCTTTTCAGACAGATTCCTCTTAATATATTTTGAAATCACTTAGAGACAGACTCAAGAGGCAAAGTGGATTTCATGCAGGCTTTTACCAATTGTTTTTCTTCTATGATTGAGAAAGAAAAAAAAATACTGTGAAAAGCACTAGAGTAATATTATTGAGCTTATGTTCCATAGAAGCAGCATATGAAAGCATTGAATGTATTTTCTTTTCTAAGAATATGTAGCCAGCCATATGTTCTTTGTCACATGGAAGGAAACAAATAGAATAGAAAAAAAGACAACAGCTTATTGCTGTGAACTCTCAAAACTATGGTTTTTAATAAAATTTTAAAAATATCACCATAGGGGCTATACTGTACATGGTGGCACAAATCCAGCAGTAGATTTTGGGGGGTGGTTTTCCTTAACGAAGTAGTTAGGTGTTTCTTGTAAATTTTGACTTAAGTACTTCACGGGGTATAAAAAGCCTGAAAAACACCACTTCGGTATTTTAAGTATTACCTCAATATGAATATTTCTTATTTAACTTTTCATATTGCATAAGTGGTTTTGAAGGGAAACAAAACATATTTCATTCAGAAAGCATTGAAACAGAATATTACAGTACCACTTATCATTTCTCATCTGAAACAAATTTTGTATAAAATCTCCCTGGTGTTAGAGGCACATTTTTCTTTGCACTGATCTTTAATATTATCTATACAATGAGGGCTGTACACAAAAGAAGCTAAAATACATTTTGAATCACTAGTGCCTCAAAAGAAAAATGCTACTAAAATATAGCCCTGACTTTAGTACATCTTGATTTTACTATCACCTTAAAAACACACTTCAGAGACGTCCAACTTTGAATCTTCAGACAGATAACAAGAAAGTTTCCACATCAGCTGGTGGAAATGAAATTTTCCAGTTAAGCAACAACAAAGGACTTCTTTTGACAGTGTCAAACAGCAGAATCATAGAATCATTTAACTTGGAAAGAAAGTTTATGGCCCAACCATTAAACTAACACTCTCAAGTCCAACCATTTAGCTAACACTGTCAAGCTCACCACTAAATGATTTTTTGTTTTTTAAGTAACACATCTATATGTTTCTTAAAATCCTACAGGGCTGGTGACTCCATCACTTCCCTAAGTAGCCCATTCCAATGCTTGACAACCCTTTCAGTGAAAGAGGTTTTTATCCCAATATCCAATCTAAACTTACCCTGAAGAGCTTGAAACCTTTATCTCTCATCCTATCACTTTTACTTGGCAGAAGATAGCAACCCCCACCTCACTACAACCTCCTTTGAGGCAGTTGCAGAGAGTGATAAGGTCTCTCCTAAACTTCCTTTTTTTTCCAGGCTAAACAACTCCAGCTCCCTCAGCTGCTCCTCATAACACTTGTGCTCCTGACCCTTCACCAGCATTGTTGCCATTCTCTGCACCCTCTCCAGAAACTCAGGGTCACAGAACACAAGATTTGGTGCACAGTCTCACAATTCTGGAAACGATCACTGTCCTGGTCCTTCTGGCCAAACTATTTCAGACATGAGCCAGGAAGCCGTTGGCCTTCTTGGCCACCTGGTCACATGCTGACTCAGGTTCAGCTGACTGTCAGCCAACACCTGCAAGTCCTTTTCCACCAGGCAGCTTTCCAGCTACTCTTCTCCAAGCTTGTAGTGTTGCATGCAGTTCTCGTGACCCAAGTACAGGACCCAGCACTTGAGCCTCCTACAACTGACTTCAGTCCATTAATTAAATCACCAATTGTGAAATCCTGTTCCTTCAAAACAAGAACTTTCTGCAACTGAAACATTCAGCTCACACCAGAAGGGAAATTTGTAAATGCATTGGAGGGTCTAGTAAAGAGAGAAATTCAATATTTTTCTTAGAGAAAATGTGCAAGTTCAACTCTTTTAACTCATCAGACATTTATATACATACTTGTAAAAACATTGCTTTTTTCACCAAGAAGGATTTTTTAAATTCTTTTTATGACTTTGACACTTAATTCATTAACGTTATTTAAATGCAAATTTTATATGTGCAAGACGATTATTGAAGCTTGGTTTTCTTCCAAGTTATTCCACTGAGCCATAATGTATGCTTTAAGACCAGCCTATTTAGACTGTTTTAGGTTATATATAATCACACTGAATAATTCCAATACTATTTGTTTCCTTTGAGGTTTCTCAAACACTTTGATACATTCTACTTCTCTGTCTTTTCCTTCAAAGTCACAATGAATTCCCATTAGAAGCATTGTAAAAATACATCCTCAGGGTTATGATTTATTCCTAGGCAGATTGACTAAAACTTAGTTTTCTTCTTCTCCTATCTCACTATTATGAAATAGGAATTTCAAAATGCTAAGTCTCATTGGCTTAGTTTTCAAGGGTATTTAGGAGCTAGCATATCTAAATACCCAATTTTTAAGCCCTGGTCTCAGGGATGGAATCGTAAAGATCCCTATATTATTCATTAGAGAAATTAGAGATCTTAAAATATTCTGCATAAAAACATGCATGCTAAATAAGGATGTATACCCACATTTAGTTCCTTTTTCTCTATTTTAAGATACAGTCTATGACTCTCACTCATCCTGTGCCATCAAAACTATTCTATCTTGCTTGTTCTGAATGCAGGATTAGCATATTAGATATGTATTGAAAACGTTTTTACTTTACTTATAGTAACATGTATCAATCACCCAGAAAGAGGAAGCTGCTAGATTTTAATCTTTTAAAAAGTGTCTTCAAGAATGGTGTGATAAAGACTAAAAGCTGTATTTTCAAATGTTTACCTCAGCATTTCATTGACTGACTTTCCTTTGGCTCACAGATGCTTTGTTTATGTTTATATTGGTGAACAGAATGGGTTAGGACTAAATTGTGCATGACTAAATTGTCATTCTTCCTTCACACACACCTCATCCACACTGTTTGGCAGGTACACCAGGAATACTCTCAGCTCTCTTCAAAACTTTGCTTTTCTCCACACTACTTGGCACAGCCTGGGAAGGCATTAGCCATAAGTGAACCTAACTATCAGGGATTACTTTAATGGTTAAAGACTTATCATGTACCCAAATACGTACCCTGAACACTAAGTTTACTAGTGTGACCTTTATGATCTAGGATGAAAATGCAAGACCTCCTGATTCTCAGAGGAAGACATTACCCAACTAGGAAGAAGAGTTGCCTCCTATTTTCACCACAGCCTGGCAAGTTTACTCTCCTAGAATCAGAGGTAGATGGTGGAAAAGGGTGACACCACTCACTTTTACCTAGGAAATGGATGTGAAGTTGATTTCCTGTAAAGAAGAGCAAAAAAAAAAAAAAAAAAAAAAAAAAAAAAAAAACAATCAAGTAAGCAGCCAAAACAACCCAGCTTTCTCACATTTTAGATGAATGATGGAATGCAAAACAGAAATTTGAAAGCATGATTGCTTAAAAGTCTTGATGAGAAATAGTCTGAGAAATACTGATTTTATGAATCTTAATGATGCATGGGCAAGAGAATTAAATCAAATTATCGTGTCACAACTGATGAATTTTTGGCCATATGCAAAGTAGGAAGGTCAGTGCAGCAGATGAGGATTTCAGCATCATAGGTCTGTGCAAATACCTCTTTTCCAGTGATCATAATTTTGTCCGTAACTTCAGGTTATTATAAACAAGGTCCACCTTCCCTATTTCAGATTAATCTGGACTTTAAGCAGATCTGATGAACCCTTCTGATATATGAACTCACCCAAGTAGGAGAAGGAAAAACATGCATACTTCTTGTGCTTTAATGCCATGATAGTTCAAGAAGAACTATCAGTTCAGGAAGAAGTCCAGGTGTCTGGGAAGAGTGAGTCAAATATAAATAATGTGTATATAAATAATGAGTCACAAACTGAACTGTCTCTCGTTGTGTTATAATGTGAATAACTTTGATCTGGAAGGCAGCTGCTTTTTTTAAGGTACAGACAGGTTAAAAAAACATTAGACACTGTGGAAAAAGTTATGTAGAGAGTGTTCTAAACAGCTGCACTGTGCATACTCCATTTCTGGAGGATACACACAGAACCTACCTATATGGGGGAAAAAATGTAGGAAACATAGTACAAAGATTGCTGGTCAAAATGTGAAATGTTATGTGCACTGAAAAACCTCTGTCTTAACATTTATCAAAAAGCCCATTGTGATTAGAGTATAATGCTAAGGGAAACATGCATGTAATACATATTTATGACCTTAGTGAGAACCGGGTCTATTAACTCAAGTACAGATGGCCCAACATTTCTGAGGAAAGTATTTTCATTGAAAAACATTTCACTGAGTCTGATTGCTCTGATTGACTCATCTCAGGTTTGACTACATTTTGCCAAATCAAAGGCAAATCCTCTAGTCTTGCCAGGCTGCTTCAGAGCAATCAATTTACTGCTGCCAAGTTTGGCAGGTCTGGGACCCATCACCGAGAATGCTTCCAGAGCATGGAATCTGAAAGTTTTGATTGTCAAAAGCTGGGACAGGTTCACACAGCTTATTTGTTCTGGGTCAGTCAACATGATGAATCTGCCCTGGAAGCAATTGGCTGGTGCTCCCAGTTCTGGCACAGATTGTCTGACAACTGAACAATTACCAAGACCCTGTAGCTTGCTTGCTAGTGTACACACTCCATGGGGCTGATGATCTTACTAAAACCTCCAGTCTGAGAGTCAGAGAGGCACAGCGCCAAAAAGCTGTGAAGGGCTCAGGCGACCTCTTAGTCATTGCAAGCTCTATGTAAAAAAGCCAGGACCTAAAAGCCCTCATGGCCTCCTCCATTCTGCATTTCAAGCTTATCAGAAGCATCCTGAAGGCTTCCAGAGCTGCTTAACAATGTTATTTGTCAATTCCTCTAGTCAATATTATCCAGTGTCTTACGCTCAAGTCCAGAACTTTCAGAAATTCTTGTTTTATAGATAGCTATATGTGCATATATATATACTTACATATATTTACATATACATGTATAATGTGACTATATATCGACATACAGATATGTATGTCTATATATGCATATGCAAAGGCCTACATGTAAAAAGATATGTATTTGTGTTTGTGTGTGTTTGTGTTTGAATTTAATTCCAGGAAGCAAGTCCGGTAACCAAGAAACAATTTAAAAGCATAATTTCCACAAATGTTGTTGAGAGCGCCTAATGAATGCAGTAAAACACAAAAAACACTTCATTCTATATAACAATAGAGACGCTGCTACACAGAGGATTTCTTTATTTGTAAGAAAGGTAAAAGATACAAAAGTAAAGAAAGCAATCCAGAATAAGAACAATGTTTTCATTCTTATTCTTCACTATGTAAGTCTGCAAGGCCCAGTCTCTATTTTTAAAATATTTTTGATTTCTTTTTTATTTTCTTGTTAGATTATTTTATTCTTGCATATTTTATTCTTGATTTCAAGTCAAATTTTAAAGGAATAATTCTCTGGCTTTTTGGACACTTATCTCTGTTCACTGAACAGTCTTGCCAGGGTAGTTAATTTTTTAATTTAGCTTAATCAGCATGAATCCAGCTGTGAACTATAAAACCATTAAGAAAAAACATCCACAATTCATTTCCATGCCTTTCCATCACTTGTTTAAATCAGCTTTTCTGAAGTACTTTCAGGCTTTTTACAACAAGCCTTCTGTTTCATTTATGGAAAAATAGAGATCTAGTTATTAATACAGTTGTGCTGATGGATAATAGAAGAGTGAAGATTAATAAATTAATGAATATCAGATGACTCAGTAGGTTGGTGCAAAGCCAAAGAAACTGAAAACCCTTTCTTTGATCTAGGTATGAGATCATTCTTTGAGAAATGCCAAAGGTATAGCATCTTTTGTATCTCAAGGTTTGGTCTCAAGAAAATGTGTAATGCTAATACAAAAGGCAAAGTACTGCAAGGAAAACAACACTGAAAAATAGAGATGGTACCCTTCTGGGCTTGTGGGATAGGAAAGAAAGGATGTAAAACTTTACCAAGAAATTATAAAAATTCATTGGTGGAATATATGTGAGTTGGTGGGATAACTTCTTGGAAATAAAAAAGCTAGGGATAAAAAAAATCTTAACTGTTGTGGAGTGTTTTGCTTTAGATAAAGAGGACATAAGAAATATATAGTTCTCATTTAAAACAACGGTAGAAGAATTATTTGAGAGAAATGGGGAATCATCTGAAAAGTTTGGCAAGGCTAAAACTCACGATTAGTCTTGCATTGTAATATTTCGCCTTCTCTAAAATCAGTCGAATAACTGAACATTTAAAAATGTGAAAAGCTACTTATCAACCCTAAACTGTTACTAACTGTGTGAAAAGTATCCACATTACTGAAAGAAGACTTAAGAGCAAAAATAATCTGCAGATCAATGCATGTGTTCATACATTCTATTACTCTCCTATCTGCAAGTCGCAGTGTCACGTGCACCAAAATGGGATCATGGAAACAAACGGCTTAGCTGATCTCATCCGGACTTGTGAAAGCTCGTACAGGCCTCACTTGTGGTAACAGTCTGCACAATCTAAAAGAGATTGAGCCTACATACCAAACGCTGCATATAACTTTAGCTTCACATCTGAAGTTGGAGCCAATATATCTAAATTTTAAAAAGTGTCAGGAAGTTAATTGTTTGCACACTAAAGTTTTTTTTCATTACTTCTTTCCTCGGTAGTGAAAATAATAGTTGGTTTAGATCTTATGTCAGTTCAGGTGCCAGCCAAATGACGCAAAGTATTTCCCTATTTTCATTTTAGGAAAACTGAAAGAAGATCACATGCTGTGCAAGAGAGCATGAGGATTGTTTGATAAGTTTCCATTAAAGTGAGCTGATGACAAGGTTAAAGTGAACTGGGAAAACCTCACCTGGCTGATATCTGGGAAAGAAACAATCAGTTTGACATTTCACATTACCAAAATGAAAGTCAAGTGTTCCTTTTTAAAGGCATTACAGCCAATACTGGAATCACTCTAACTCATTCTGGACTGAAGAAATAATTTTCTTCCTATGGTGACCATGACAGATCGAGAATTCTAAAATTACACTAAATATTATAAGAACTATTGCTGCAAGTGTGCTGTATCCTGCCTTGCTGTATGATGATATTCAAAGAGTGATCTAAGTGTTAAGCTAAATCCATTTCTGATTGTTGTTGGGGTTTTTTTTTGGTTTTTTTTTTGTTTTGTTTTTTTAAATTTTAAATATTCTGTCACAGTCTTATTAGCATTCATTACTAAGAAGTTAGCTAAGGAAAGGACAAAGAAGGAAAATTAGATGCAATATTATAGGGCATATTTTCACCTTGATGAGCAAGTGAAACTCATTAAGGGTTAGTGAAAGTCATACTCATGCTTCAGAGGAATAATGCCCTCAAGGTATTTTGCAATTATTAAAATGTTAAAGCAATAATATTTATATTTTATATAAAAGAGGAAATTGTCAATAGCAAGTAGGAATATATGTATGACAAAATCTATACAGATAAGACAAATATAATTATGCACTTAAGGATTTATTTTTTTTTTAATTATGGATAGAGAGAAAGGAATTGTAAGAATAAGATAACAGTGTAATTTGAAAACTAAAATTGTTGAATGCATACATAAATTATTAAGTTTCTTCCCTGCTATGCAGGGACTTCTGAATATTGTCTTATATTCCTTTTTGGAGGGGGAGGATATGAGTTTTGAGGCAAATAGCTGAGAGCTGACTGAACACCAAGCAAAATGCATATTTGATCTAAGTGCGTACAAACTGAATGCTGGGTAAACTAAAGAGTAATGCATTAGGGTTTCAATCAGGAAAGGCACAGCCCCTGTGAGCCATGTGTGTGCTTCTGCGCTCTTCTGGAAGAGACAGAATGTGCAGTGTATGGCAGGATCAGCCCCTACTCCTATCACTCAAATGCATATACACACATATGCATGGAAAAGTTATTTCCTCTACATTTGTGTGTCATTGGCTTAGTTTTGGATTATGAAGTTGCTTCTTGTTTGCAAGTGACACACTGACTCAAACACTAAAAATATCATCTAGACCAGAAAAGCACCGTCAGCAAAATGGCTTCTTTACAAAAAGAAACTTTGTTTCCCCCTCACTGTCTCTAACCTAACCTTGTAGAGGAACTAAAATCACTCTCATCAGCTTAAATTCATTACATGGGTAAGTTTCAAATAGCATTCAGAAACATATATCAGGACTCTGCTGAACGGTATTTTTATTTACACATCCTTCAGGAATCTACAATGTTTGTACAAAAGTTTTCTAAGCTCAAATTTACTAGAACTTTAGCAGTCATATTTATACAGAAAGTAACACAACCCATTCTGACCTTTCAGGAAACGCTCTTGAAAGAACCAGTACTTATAGATCAATTACCACAAAGTACACTGTACTTTTACAATGTCTTCCTAATATACATCTGTTTCCTTTCTGAACTGTATACTTCTTGACCAGACATGGGATTGCCCTGTAGTCCATTTAGTAGTTTTCTTCTGTTTGGTTTGCTACTACATCATGGCTACAATGCATTTGTAGCAAATGCTGTCTTTTTCATCAAATTCAACTTGAAGGTTTAAATCTTCAAGACTGCAACTGGAAGTGCTCCTCAGCAACAGCAGTGTGTGATTTAAAGACAAAATTATGTTCTATTCCTCCTGTGCAAATGTTAATGGTCATGACACAGAAGCGTGTAATGCCACCAAAAGCAAAGGCTGTTGAGAAAAGTTTTGGGGTATTAAAAGTAACAAGCTGGCAGCTCTGGATTCCCTCTGTAATAAAAAAGGAGGAGACTCTCCAGCTGCATTTGAAGTAGTAACAATTTGATGACCAGTCACATATTTGGATATTACTTTTGCCAAAGCTGTGCAGTTAGTGCAGCTGTCCTTCCACAGAGAGATCTCTAGGAACATTAAAGAATCAGCATGCTAGAACATGAGGATAAAACTAAGCTAATATTTATTAATTAAATTTCAATTATACAGAAGTACGTACAATAACTATATCAATTAGAGTGAACTGATAAAAATACAAAAGCCAAATGTAATCACCATCATAAAGTATCACATTTTATAACTTCTATGTTCTATGTTTTTCAGACAATTCAAATAAAAACAGTGCAAAGTCAGAAATAAGAATAGAAATAAGCCACTGGAAACACATAGTAAACGTGTAAGTCAAACAGAGAAATGATACTCTGAGTCACCAAACCATCACTCTTGAAAAATAATGTTGCCCATCTCATGCACCATCTCAATAGCACCAACAACAAAATCGCTCCCACAGTTTGCAATTCCACATTCACTTCATTATTCAAGCAAGTAAAATTCATGTCATTGATTGTGGAACCCTTCTGTACCTTCAAGAATTATCATTTAAAGACTACAATATTGTAAAACATTAAAGATTAGTGTTGGGTGCTGCTGGAATAGGGTTCTTCATTCTATCTCCTTGGTTAAAAGCAGAACCAATTAGACACAATGAAAATTAAGTCGTACTCTAAATCAAGTTTTGTAAATGGGAAATACACGTTTGTTCAGTCACTTTGAATTAGTAATCATTTTGATACCAACAGGAATCAATAAAATAACTCTTCATATAGGCAAATAATTTTGTTCACTAACGTGACTAAAGAAGCCACTAATGCTGTCCACATGAATAATGCAACTGACTGTGTAAAATGACAATAGTGACACTAGTGAAGTCTAGAAATAACAGGCTTGATATGAGCTAATTTGTGTGCCAGCTGCAGGTTAGAGGCGTTCTATGCTTGCTTTTTTATATGAGAATCTGTATGATGCTAAACGTGCATAGTTACCAGCACACTGCACATGGGTAGTCTCTAGTTTTCTCTGATGCTTCTACAGCCACTTAGAATTGCAATCACATTGCACAGAGGGCAGGCTGAGTGCAAAGAAAGGGCTTATGAGGATCCAGTATTTAAGTATGGTCTTCTTCATAGCTCTCTAAGATTCGTGGAGAATGTCTGAATCCAGGATGGGTAATGTCATTAAATAATTTATTTACACCCAACAATAGCTACTTCAGTGTGCACATTCACACAGAACATGTGAAAAAAAATTCTGCAAGCAGCCTGCTCTCAAGAAAGTGCATGGCCTTAGGCTCCTGGCTGTCCTCTTCATACTTCAATGAGATTGAAGTCTACCCTTCATGTAAAGATCATTCACTGATCCTTTTCTAGTTCTTTCCCTGAGTGAATGGACTAGGATCCAATGTAAAAATATCTGCATTTCATGGATTTCTCATTTTATACAAAAAATGTATTCATCATTAATGATGGCTTAGAGAATATTTATAAATTCTCTATTTTAGAAGGATATCTTCAGCATCCATATTTTTCCATGTCTGTATGCATGTGTAAAAAAGAAAGCCAAAATCAGGAAGAAGGACTTTTTTATTATTATTTTATTGGGAAATCTATAGGAGAGTACTATTATATATAAATCATGTAGCTACTATTTTTATGCCAAGCATAAGCTGATAAATGTCAAGTCATTAGTTTGAAAAGTTTAGAGTCAGCTCAAAGCTGGTTCTTGGCCTGAGTATCTTTTCTTTTTCTATTTTTATTCTATGGATAATTGACAATTTGTGTCATACAAGGAGTAAGTAAAGGAGAACATAAAAAGAGCTGTCATTTGCAAAACACCTTGTTTTGAGAAGAGGGAATTCAATAATCTTTTTTTGGAAATGGAAAGGTGAAAAGAATTTAAAGCCTTCAACAAGGCCCAGTCTAAAATTATAATGGTTAGCACTAGGGAGTAAGTTATAATATTACTTCTGTTATGCCAGTTGGCATGCAAGGCTCCACTTAGCAGTAAAGAATGTTGCTAATGTGCCTCAAGTGTTGCTAAATTCAAATTAAATACTTCCTCATTCTGTGTATGCTGGGACCATCCTTTCATGGCTTGAATAGACCAAACTATGTTACTCTGGCTGCTGTGCCGAGCTTGACGTAAGGACAAGAATAACTAGGATAATTTTAGAGGTTGTTTTTGACTCAGGGTTTTTTGAGCTTTAAAGTCTTACTTTAAGAAAGAACTTACAGCTGGAAACACGTATGTATTAACAGCAACAAGAACTGCATTTTCAGAATAAGTTAACAAGTCTTAAGCTCTAGGAAGTCCCACACTAACCAGTGTGGGATACATTAGAAATTGAAGTAAAGCCTTTATCTGTCTAGTAATCACTTGAAATCCTTATTTTTTTCATTACAAATTCCTTTTATTGCTGTATATTCATATTTCAGGTTTTTTAAAGCTGAAAATGCTAATTTTCTCTATTCTGGACTGATTTAAAAGCTATGATTTTCAGAACATACGAAGAACTTCCCACTCAGCAGTACTCAATTTTAAGTACAGAAAAAGATAGACATCCAGAATGACTACTGAAAATGTGGAAATAAATATCTAATATTCCCCTGAATGTTTTTTGAGCATTTACTTTTGAAATAGTTTATAGTTATGAACTAAAATTCAAATCATATGGCTTAATTAAATAGACAAATAGATAGATGCTCTATCAAGCATCTAAACTGGACTGTTGCAGATTGTCTGTGAGAAAATGTTAGCTCAGAAGAGGCTAGAAACCCTGATTATGCCATTTTGTGGTTGACTCATGCAGAGAAAGTGGTTTTTTTAATCTTCTCCTCTTTGAGTGCATGTAAAGTGGTATGGCAGACTGGCAGTAGGAAAATAATTTCTCTTTCTGTTTGCATAGTATGTAACATTTTGGTTTGCCATAAATTTGCACAAAACCTCATCTTTTTTTTTGTCACTGCTGTCTAAGACTTCAGCAGAGGGAGACACTGTGAAAAACTGATCTTGCTTTATTTGCAGTATGGCTTGAAGGTCAATGAAGATATTTTGTCTCATTTGACTAATTGAAATTCCTTTGAACAGCCCAAGTGCAAAAGTTTAAGTCATAATTAAATGCTGAGATCACATTTCCTGTGTAAGACATGGTGGGTGGAGAGAAATATGAACAAGAGCAAAGGAGAAAACCAACCAGCAAAAAATACTTTAGAAGAGAAAGAATTTATTTTCGGTCCATCAAAGCCTAATATTATGCAAATATTTTTATTTATTTATTATTTATTTTTCATTATTTATTTCCCTGACTAATATAATTGCATGACTTTAACAGATCAGTATGAAATTTTGCAAGCTGACTGGCTGTTTAATACAGAATGTTTGGAAAGCAAAAGTGGTCCATGAAGGACATGAAAAACTGAGGGTTATATTCCCAAAGGTTTTTTCATTGTTTGTTTTCTCAGTCTTTACTGAGCATGCATTTATTCAGAGGCAAAACGGTTCATGAGTAATGCCAGGCACTGTAAGTAAGATATGGTTCCCTCATCACTCTGCAGACAAGTTCCCAAAGGACACAGGAACACTCAGGGAATCAGCACAGTGTCATCAGAAAATCTTTTTGAAAATCTCTCAAAAGAGGAAATAGGACATAGTAAAGTAAAAAGTGTGACAATAAACAAATGATGATAAGGAGAGACATAAGGTAAAAGTGACAGACCAATAAGCAAGGATAGAAATGTGATCCACATGTACCTCCATATATATTTCTGCTGTGCATATAATTCTCAAGGGACAGAGAAAGCACATGAAGATGTGACTATTTAAGTACATCCTGCCCATAGGACAAAAGTAAATACTTGAGTCCTCAATATCATCCTAGAAAAAATTATGAAACCAATGAAGAGGCTCTTTGCAAGCCTCTACAAAAGAAATCAGCTTCCTGTGCCATTTTCTACTTAATCTTGTTCTACTGAGTTTAATAATCTATTAATATCATCATTTGCTCACTCAAGCTCAAGGGGTGAAGGTATCTACTGTCTCTAAATGTCAGCATCATGTATCTGCATTTTCTACTGACTTCTATGGCATTAACATTTTCTTTTTCTTTGTCAGACTCCTAGGAAATCACACTTTTAGCATATCATCATTATTGAAGATTTAAAAAAAGTCAAGTTCTGGAGAGAAATTGCAAGATTAGACTTGCATATGTAACCCTTATTTTCTACACAGTTATATAAGGAATATTAATAACTAAATATGTGATCACATGATTTCATGAACTGCATGAATATAAGATTTTTTTCCAGTGATTTCTCTCTCATTTTGTTCAGAAAACTGATATGGCCTAAATTATAAGCTTTTGCTTATGTTTTGCTTCTGATTTTTCAGCATTTTTTTTCTGATTTTCCATAGTATTGTACCTGCAAAGGTTTAGTTGATTTGAATTTATTTTTCATCCTTGTGAGCAGCCCATTTTAAAGCCAAATCTTCCTCACTGCCATACAACCATTTTTTTCTAGAATCATGATTTCACGCCATTCTAGTTAATTTCTGTATAGACAGTGGTTTCTAAGCTGGAGGTAAGCAATATTCTCCAGCACTATAAGAAAAAAAAAAACACTTCAAAACTCACAAGACAAATGTTGGTGTCATAGATGCCTGAAAACATCTTGCAAGGAAGATAACTTTCCTTACATATGCACCAGCAAACATAATATATAATATAAGATTATACTCTAGGAAACTTCAGTGGTTTTTTTAATATGGAAATCAATAGATTTTTGTGATTAATTAGATATAGCACCTACTAATATAATTTAAAAGTTTCTTTACTAATCCTGTATTTTCTCATGCCCAACTACCATAAAAACCACAATCATCTGTATAGTGATGATTTTGTGTATTTTAACTTTTTTCTTTTTTTCTGCAATAATTAGTTAGCAATTTAAACATGAAATGAGTAGGAAAATAAACTTTTTCATCAATGTTATATTAAAAATAAATCACTCTCATAGCCATTTATTTTCCATGGGTTCTGTAGTCAAAAGAATTGAAGTTAATTTGAAAGATAAAGCTTTACAAAATAACCTTCGCTGAGGAGCTGTGTCTTTCACTGTCCTATAGGAAATCTGTTTTGATTTGACAGAATGATAAGCCTTTGAAAACTGTGGACTGAAAATACACAGTAGACTTTTTGCTAAGCTCACAAAGTGCCCAACTAAGAAAGGATTCATTGCACATGAATAAGAGCTAAATTAGCTGTGCATTGAAAAGTCTCATTATATGCAAGTCCGGAAGTCCTTGCAGAACTTGGGTCCTGGTGAACTGTTTCTGTACACTTTATCACATACTCTGCAGAGATCACTATTCTGAGGTGGTAAAAAGTCTCTTCAACATTTTTTGGCTGATCTGAACTTTACACAGTATGTTTTAGTAAATCTAAAAAATAGTTTTTTGTGGGTTTTTTTTTGGTTTTTTTTTTTTTTTTGAGGGGAAGACTAATTTACTTAGTTTTCCCTCCTCGTATCTTTTTTTAAAGAGGAACTTTGTTACACAAAGAAGGATTTGGAAGCAGCTGTACCCAGTTCTTTATTGGGTACAGAATTGTGCTGTGACTTTTGAATATATGGCAGTCATCCACAAGTTTGAAGAAGAACAGATATGTTTTAATTCTATTTGTGTGGGAAAGGATAGTTGCTACTCCTATATAAAAGACAAGATGAAAAAGGTGCATGAAGTAATTAAACAGGCAGGTAACAGTGGACTCTAAAGAATCTCACAAAAATAACACTCTTTGTGTAGTTTCATATATGTGTGTTGCTTCTGTGACAAAATAATGAACACTGCAAATATTTTAAATTTTGATGGAATTTTATAGGAAGATTTTAAAGGAAAAAACACGCACATTCTGAAACGTCTCATGTGGTATATGCTTCCTGTCATTGTTGTCATAAGAATTACAACATATAATTATATACAGCATATATTATATATTGCATAATGCGTAATTATTGTCTTTAAAATATAGAAGTACAAGAATAAACTCAAACTGATATAATGAATACTAAAGAATCAATACGCACTGAAGTAGTAAAATCCTCTGGTAGAATTATTATTATTGAGTCATAAAAATATGAAAATTAAAAGAATCTCCTTACCCTGAGTGACCTGTAATCTGTTCATTGACAATTTTTACTCTGTCCTCCAGATTCCTATGCAACTTCCATACCTCTGCTGCTAGTATTGAAAAACAATGTTCTAAATTTTTTATATTCTGGAAATAGATTTTTCTAATTTCCAGACTAAATTCTTGACAAGTTGAAAAACATGTTTCCTCTATCAACTTTACTTTAAAAATTTAATGTGGGGTTTATTTTTCCCCACATGTTTAATACCTAGATTAATTTTTTTAAAGAAACACTTTTAATCTCTTTTGGTTTTTATTTTTCCTTGTTATACTGCATAAGATTTTCTACAGTATAAGAGTTTGAAGTTAGCTTTGCAATAGTTACTTCAGGTGCTGTTAGCAGCCTAGCAGTAGCTGCACTGAGATGACAGTTGCCTCATTTGCTCTGTTGCTAAAAATGAAATCTATATTTACACTGATTTTTCTCTTTAGATGTCAGAGAAGAGAAATCTGTGAGGAATATGTGAAAGTTGTGTCTTGTCTCTCACCTGAATAGACTATGTTGTTTGCACTAGGCTGAGAAGTTCTATGAAGAAACTTCAGCTTTGCTCATTCCTTGGGATCTCTTTAAAGCATTATCTTAGCATTTCATAATATAAGGAGTATAAACTTCTTATGCAAAGATGACTGTGTACATGTGTATGTGTCTATAAAATGGAAAATATTTCCAAAAGTTTTGAAAAGACCTATTAGACAAGGTTTGATCTCTTTAAGAACCATGGGTATAAAATTGGAGTGATCTTCTCCCTTAATTTGAAATGATCAAGTAATTTCCAGATTTAAAAAATCAGTCATTTTTTCTCCAGGCTAATATACTGATTTTAATGAGAAAAGCTCTTACTTCATTTTCAGTTACATATGAAGCACAAACATATTTTCAAATACATTATTTTATAAGATTTCATGAAAACAAATGCAATAAAAACTATCACTTTCATAGGCATAGAAGAGCCAAACCAAGATAATGTTTATGATATATGCTTATCAATGATAGTGAAGTGCAGTCTTACACATTATTTTTGCATATGAGCTTGCCTTTAAACATATTCACTGGTGTGAAGTTCCAGTAAATATAGTACCTTCATAAGGAGAGTAGCTTAGTTTCTAGCATTTGGCTGCCACAAACAAGTAAATATATCTATAACAATTACCTGAGTGAAATCCACACTTAACTGGTGAAGTTAGCCAGGCTTAACAAAATTTGTATGGGTAAGGTTCTTTTCTTTCCTCTGGGCAGCCAACAATTTGCACAATTTTAGGCTGTAGCAAATGGAATTAGTTTTTTATCACATTATCGCCTTCATTTTCTGTTGTTCATGGGGAAATGCAATTTACACTAAATTGTGTTTTAAATAATGTCAAACCAGTTTTACTTGTGGACTAGGTGGCACTGGCTTGAGAGGAGCTTTTATATCCGCTAGAGCCATGTGCTTGGAACAAAAGTAATGTGACAGATCTCCTGAAATTTATGAATGTATAATCGCTGGAACATACAATACTTGACTTTTGTACTTTAATATCAATCTTTTGGCAGCATAGCTGCTGCAGATGAAAAAAGTGCATATCAGCTTTTATTCTTATTCATGTGTTGACCTTAAATCACCCCCTTTCCCAGATGGCCAGTCATCTCTAAGTTCTGAAATGCAAACTGGCACCATTACACTTGCCATACTATTGCAAACCTGTTCTCCCTAAGTTCTGTACCATATGAAGTGTTTTGTGACTATATGCCAAAAAAAAAAAAAAAAAAAAAAAAAATTGAAGAACAGAGATATTATTTGCTTGACAAAAACAGGAAAAAGAATATGAAATATTATTAATCAAGAGCTTTTCAGATATTATTCTCTCAACATTTGTTTTATTTAGATTTACTCAAATGCAATAAACTCTACTGTCATAGTGAAACAAGGCTGTGACTTACATTCTTCTCAGTACAATTCATCAATCATTTTATCAAAATTGAGGCTGACAGAAAAAAATCTAACTTGTTCCAAAAAAAAATTCTAGGGCCATCTATCTTGGCCTCCTGGTTTAACATAAATGCTCTATAATGCTTTAGAGAGGAAAAAGGATCATAGAGCAATTTAGAAAATGACACGGTGAACACATTATGCCAAAGGGCTTGACAACAGGAGGAAGTGTTTGCCTTCAGCAATATCACTATATTCTTCTCTGGGAAAACACCCTAATCCACAGTGTAGCCAAGAAGCCTTTTCCACTCACAGAGAGATAGCAAAACGGACAGAAATGGAAAGGACTCATGTCATAACCCAGTGAGGGGGGGAGATGTTGATGGTAAGTTCTCATTACTCTGAGCAAAGACCCCAGACCATGCGTCAGGCAACTCCTCTGCTTTTTTTATGCAGGCACCTAAACTCAAGCAACCAGCCCAATATTTAAAGTCAAAAAGGATTGGCTAACAAACCCTGAAATTTTACAATACATTACCACAAGTGGTGGCTAGCAAGCCTTAAATTTTACTAGGTTGAATATGATAGCAGTGCTTTTCCCAGGCAAAGCAAGGGAAGAGACAAATGAAGAGAGAATAGAGAAAAAGACAAAAAAATCCCGTCCTTAGATCCCATATTGATCCTGCCAGGTGGATATGGTCAGGATATGGGATAAACAGTGAGAATGAAAGAAGAGAAGAAATAAGAAAGATGGGGCATGGCGGGGGGGCGGGGGGGCAAACAACTTAATTTCATAGTTAACCTGGTGAATGTCTCTTACACAAACTAGACTTTTTACACCACTTCATTCACACATGCACAGACAAGCTTTCTGAAGGAGCTCTCCCCACCCCAGGAAATGAGTTAGAGGGATGGGACAGAATAGAACACTCTTTAATGGTGCATTTGGAAGTGTTGGGTCAACAGTTAGACTTGATGATCTTAAAGATCTTCTCCAGCCTAAATGATTCTATGACTCTATGATTTATACTCAAATTATTTCACTGTTTACTGCTTTAGAAGGAAAGTTTAGTTGCTTGAACATTTTTCCTCACCTAGTTCATCTTGGCCCCCGGGTCTGCCATTGGTTAATTGGGTTCATTCTCTTTGATCTCATTCAATACACCAGGGAGTTTCTTTCTCTTGTTATATTTAAGAAATCAACATTGCCACCTTAAAAATATTCATTATCCCAAAGTGATTCTCAGTCCATTTATACAGTAAGTCTTTCCTGTGTTCTTTTCAGATTTTCTTCTCTTTCCTAACTTTTTTTTCATTTTCTTTATCAAGAAAAAATTTTTATCTCAAATCATCCTGTCTCAATCAAAATAATTATTCTCATTCTTAAGCTATGCAGGTACTGATGTCTCTCCTTTGTTTTCATCATACTTTCTTGGTTCCCATTCTATCAAATGAAATATAAGACATTTTTCCTTTTGCAATATGTATGACACACAGCTGAACCGATTTTTTTTTAAATTAAAGTACATTATTTTTTACTTGAAAATTCTTTTTCTTACTTTTAAATATTTCTGACTGCTCAGAAAAAAAGACAAATTTGCTGTCCTTGCAAGCATCTTTCCAGGTAGACTGAGCCTAGCAAGGTTTCAGAGTAAAAATTTTTATCAATAAATTCTCACATCAGAATCTGCCATATTGCAACTTTTTCCACTTATTCAGTCTGATCAGGACATTTTCTTTGCTTGTTACACTCCATTCTTTTCTGATAAGATTCCCAAAGGAAATTAAAGCAGAAACAATGGATAAAATAAAATCAAGACCTCAAGTTATGAGAGTTGCCTACCAAACAACGCAACTGAATCCCTGTCTAAAAAGCACTGAATATAAGCATCTCAGTAGCTTGATTCAAGACAGAGTATAAAGATGACATTTTCCATAAGCCTGAGTGTGCAGGAACCCCTATCAATTTATGTGCCTCAGTCTGACTGATTAGGACTCACAATTTGTATCTTGTAGGCATTTGTTTCTCAACTATTTATCATTTCTATAGATATAAGAAGGAATTAAGCAACTCTAAATCAAGTTTTAGATTTCTGGTTTAGGAAGAGATATGCATACCTTCATTCTTTTTATCACTGGCATCAAGATTGAAGGAAATTTTTTTAATAAAAATAATAATACATTTCTGTTTAATATTGAAATAGTTGGAAATACTCTAAAATTATAAAAGTATAATCCTATTTGAAATACCCTAAACCATCAAATACTTACAGAGTTTAACCAAGAAGAAATATCTAGTTTGAAACCCACAAAAATACACTCTGTAATATATATGAGGAAAAGTGCAAATACTGAAAACCCACAAAGCCATGCTTTTGATCATTTGATCAGGTCCATTTTCTTTTCAATCAGATATACACTCCAATGTGCTGTACTGTTTCCCAGGGAGGAAAAAAAATGGCAACCAAACTCATTATTCTGCAAAAAAACTTAACTTCATGCTTTCTGATATTTCATCTAAATTTACCAGGACTACTCGCAGAGCATAAAGTTGAGGTCTGGTACCAGTCTTCACACTATCAAGGCAAACATCTGCAACCAAGGACATTCTCCTAATCTGATTCTGTGTCCTTTATTTCCCCTCCATCCTGTCAGTGGATGTTTAGTACAGTCACACTGGCCTTTGCTGTGGACAGAAAAAAACTCTTGAGAACAAAATGTTCTTCTTTGGTATTTCCCAGGGAGCAAAGATACTGAATTACACATTCATTCAGTTTCTTTTTATGCAATCAATGAAAACATGTACCACAAATCATGTGACTAGCATTGGAAGCAATTAACTTTAAAATTAATTCCTTTTCACAGTTTCACTGGAGTCAAAAAGGAAATAACACCATTCAAAATATTTTAAGTGTATTCTTCCATCTAATGTAGTTCTGATTCCTAAGGTGAATATTTTATCAGATATAGTCTGATAACTTTCTTTTTTTCTCTTTAAAAATACTGCCAATAATTTAAACCGCAACAATTTGTGTGAACAAGAAATGCATTTTCCCTTATTTTACTCTACCCAGCCCCTCTTTAAAAAATCTCAGTGTGGTACATACAAAACTTTTTTTTCAGTATAACAACAGACATATTGATCAATATGCATAATTGGATGACAAGTTTCTATTTTGGAAATTACTTATCAAATAGATAATATTAAACAAAGTACTAATTTTTATTATTTGTTGTTTTTAAATTTCAAACACACTTAGAATAATTTTTATATACATACATAAGTGCTCCCCAGACTCATTCCTGAGGCCTTGCAGCACAGGACTGCAGGTGACACAAAGTGATGTAACAGACACTGAGTTTGCTGCAAGAGAAGGTGTCAAACTGACACCCCCTCCCCCAGGGGGAGGTACCTGGACATTCCTTCCTGGCCTAAACCTCTGTTACCCCACTGGATTCTATGCTTTTGGAGGGACCCTCACCGCCAAGAAAACCAGCTGAAGGGGATCATCAGGATGACAGTGGGGTCCACAGAGTGGTGATATTTTCTTTAATCTGTCTCTGTCACTATCTTTCTGTCCACCCACTTCTTTTCTATTTCTTTTTCTTCATTTTTTCTCTCTCTGCCATATTTACTATTAAATAAAATCCATGCCATTGACTTTGACCTATGATCCTGTTTACACCTTAATTTGGGCAGAAGCATTTTGAATATTTTTAAGAACCTGATCATAACACCCTCATAAAAAACTTCTTGTTTCAAGTTTGATTGTAATTTGTTTTTGCTTAAAACCTTTACCCCATGTCCTGTGAGTACAAAAATGTCTTTTTAAAACTGTATCCAACATTTTAATGAAAATCTAGAGGTGTTTCAGCTAAAAAAAATCTCATACAAATCTTTGAAATAATCAGAGTATTTGAGCAGTAATAATCTCCATACCATGCAACAGATTTGCTCACAACAAATATATATTAAAAAAAATCTTCACAAATATTTTCATTTTGGAAGTCTATTGAAACTGTGATATTTGCAATTAGTTTACTTCTGCTGGCCTTCTTTTGAGATATGACTGAAAGCTACTAATATATTTTTCCAGTATTGTGGCAGAATAAAATATTTATGTAACATTTTTTCTCCATTTTCTTTGTGTAAATTGGATCCTGGGTAGGCATTTGAGTCACTCTTTTCCATTGACTCATAGTGTTCAATATACTTGGAGGGTACAGATTGCCATTTCGAAGATAGGGCAATTAATTAAACTACCATCACCATTTAACTTTTACCATCTCCTCCAAATTTCACTTTCCTCCAATTTTCTTCTCTTGAAAAGGATCATAGACAAGATCAAGGATTAAAGAGGAAATTATAAAATGCTGACACACTTTTCCTTGTTTGTTTGCCTTTCTTTTTACTTTGCAGGATTTTGTTCCAGTGTTTTGTCACCACTCTACTCCACCTGGAATCACAGTCAGTCTGCCCTTTCTGAAGCAGAGCTCCCTTTCTCTCTCCAAACTCTCATCACAAGAGAATAACCTCCATTCAGCAGCAGAGACTTTAACAGTCCCCCCTGAATTCTAGCTCTGAGCAATGTCTTTTTCTTTTTTTTTTCCTTTTTTTTTTTTCCACAACTGAGACTGTTCTTTGCTCTGAACTTGCAACATCCTGTGCCTATCTATTTTTATTCACTCAGATCAGGAGACACAATGTAAATCCACATAATCAGCAAGTTCTCTCTAAATTCAAGCACATTGAGAATGACAACCATCTCAACAGTTGCTCCTTTCTATAATCCCTTTAAGACACAAAGAAAAGCTTGAGGAACTGGGACTCAACAAGTGTGTTTGTGTTGTATAAAGAGGCCATTTTTCAAAATTAGCATTTTACCCAGGAAATGAGCACTGATTATCTGCAAATTGTTTCTTCTATAAATGAATGAAGCATCACCACTGAACAAATCACTTTATTACATTACCACTATTGAGAAAAATTGTCTGCAAAAACCATTGAAGAAGTTGTTTCAGAATGCTTCTTTGGACAATACTTAGTAACAGGCTGAAACGAATGATTCATTTACTCTCAATATCTGCTTTCTTCCTGTGATTTAAATAGTCTATAGACTAATACAATGCTTCACTTTCAAAATCTGAATCAGTCAGTGTAAAATCAATCTATCACAGCTTTTCTCACTGAAAGGAATAGTGCAGTGAATAATGTTTTCACAGGTATTTCATGGATTGTTAGGGCCAAACTCGGGAAATCACAAAACTTTATTTAATTTGTGGAGCAGATGTGCCTCAATAAACTATGTCTAAATGTTGATTATTGACACTAGATTTTTTTACCCAGACACTGAGAAACAAATATTTGAAGGGCATCTGCCACCACCTTTCATTAACTATGCATTCTTAAATGTCAAATATTTTTAAATCTCAAAAATCAAGTATTATAGAAACACAATTAAGAATGAGCCTTTTAGATGGGAAAAAAAAACCCCAAAAAACAAAAAACAAAAACAAAAACAAAAAAAAAAAAAACCCCCAAACAAAAAAAAAAAAAAAAACCCCAAAAAAAAAAAAAAAAAAAAAAAAAACCCACAAACAAACAAAACAAAAAAAAACCCAAAAAACAAACAAAAAAAAAACCAAAAAAAACCCCACAACCCACAATCAGTCAAGTAAACAAGCAAGTCAACCGAAACCACCAGGCTTTAAAAGAGACAGAGTAGGCTTAGGAAACAAAACCAATACGTAGCATTAGAGAGTATCACCTCCCTTCTCCTGTCTTTGCTGTGTAATGTTCTCTTTTCCAAGTTTCTGCCCATCTACCACTTATGAGATTTTTCTTGTTTGCAACAAATTCTATAAACTACTTATTGAGCCATGGGAAAAGTTTCTTTCTATATAAATTTTGTTATCTCTATATAATTGGTTGAAAAATGTTTAGAATTAATGGTTTAAAACTGCCAAACCTTTCCCTACTACTACACTTTGTTACTGTGTATCAATAAATCAGCTTAGGTACAAGGACTAGGCTAGGTTAATTAGCATCTAGTTTTATTAAGTCTTGCTTAGAATTGTCTTTACAGTACATGAATGTATGGAACACTGATGTATTCCAAATCATATTCGATGTTGTTGACTGCTCTCTGATGCTTGTTAGTACTGCCAGAGTAGAAAGAAATGTCTGATAAAAATGAAATTAAAATAAGAATTTTTTTGAAAAAGTAGACATAAAGCTTGCATAAAATTAGATGAATTTGTTTCTCTTGCTCTACTTGTAATTATAATTTCATGCTGTTTTTTTGTGTGCAGAAGCAATGCCTGTTGGATCATATTAACTTACATGTAGAAGTGTGAGCAATCAAATCCTATTAATTTCAGAGAGGATTCTTAAAGGGGAATCTTCAGTTGATTAATTAAACATTTTATTATACAACACTATGATACAACAGTAGCAAAAATAGATGGCATTAAGACCAAAATTTGTAAGCGTAAGGAAAGAGAAAGGAGCAGAGCTAGTAGCAACAGTCTGTTACAATTTCAGGGCCTTTGCCTTCATCAGATGTTGTCAACTGCAAATTCGGTTGAAGAAGAAGAAGTAATCCTCTATCTCAAATTGTAGGAGCAACAAAGAATAATTCCACTGCAGAGCAGGAGGAAACCATCTGGTACCCAAGCCAGTTCACCAGAGGATCTTATACCTCCGTGTTGCAAAACCAATTGTTCTTGCAACTACTGTTTTGTCATTCATTTAATTTCTACTAGAGATATAAGTCTGCAAACATCAACTTAAAGAAATAAAAAACTTGCATTATATTGACAGAGCTGAAGCAAATTTTGTTCTGATGATTCTGACTCACAAAATATAATAATTTTGATGGGGATAGAGGGTTTTTTTTGTTTTTTGGGTTTTTTTTTAGCAGCTTGTATGGTGTTATGTTGTGGTTTGGTGACCAAAACAGTGTTGATAACACATTAATTTTTTAGCTGCTGCTGAACAGTGCTAGCACAGCATCAGAGTCTTTTCTGCTTCTCACACTGCCCTGACAGTGAATTGGCTGAAGACACACAAGAATTTGAGGAGTATACAACTGGGAAAGCTGACCTAAACTGACCAAAGAGATATTCCACACCATATACCATACTCAGCAATAAAACTGCAGGGAAGATGGAGGAAGAGGTAGTGTTCAGAATTACTGAAAATGTCGGTTAATGCTGCAAAATCTATTTAACTTTTTGGTGTCAAAAGCTCATGACAAGTTTGTGTTTACACTGTTATACTCTTAAAAACAGTTACATACTACAAAAATTCCCTGTATTTGGTGAGCATGAGCATTAAAAGATACATCAAACTCTATTGCTAGAGTTACTGGAATGGCAACAATTTCAGTTTTTAAAACACTGCAAGTAATATTTTAAAAATTTAAAATAAAAAAGAGGCAAACAATACCCAAGATTATTTCACCAGTGTCAAAAGTCACTGTCAAATCATATTATAATAGACTTCAAATGCAAAAATAATTTTGTTCTTTATGCAAGCAGTATATCTAATAATTATTTTCCCTACTGAAATTTTGTACAGGAGGATAATACATGAGTCATTTGATTGTTTATTACAGGAAATAATAATGAGGAATGCAGACCATTACTTTTCAGTTCATGGTAGCTCAAATGTTCAAAATTGTTGTCCCGATATTTTTCTGAGAATACCCTTACTTGACAAGATAGGTGAGCCACATTTTCACTTAAAAGTTCAAATGTCAATTATCTAGTCTTTCTATCAGCATTTGCACAAATTGGACTTGGCAGCTTGAATGATTTGGCTCCTAATGGACTGCAGTATCAGCACAGATGAAGCAGAAGAGAAGCAAAGGATTCATGGCCATAATTTTTCTTGCAATTTGCTTCACTCCACTTGCCAGTGTGTTAAAAAGTTTAACTTCTAGATACACACAACTGTCTGATTAAAATTTAGTCATCAAGAATATCCTGTGGCAACTGGGAATTGTTTCAAAGATTATTTATCACCCCTGCTAGCACACATTATCTGTAGCCCTATATGGTTAAGTTTAATTTCCAGTCTTTGAAAGGATATATTTCTTTATTTTATGCATAAGCAAGGCTTCCTTTTCTTCACAGGCAGGAACAAAATCATTCCCTAATCTTTGTACTACCTGCCTGCTTGAGAATTATTTTGCAAACACAACGTGTTGTGACTGAATTTTCACACTTACTTACTAAGCTATTGTGGTGACAGATTTGTGTCCAACAGCCATCACTATCTCCACCGGCACAGCATCTCACCAGGAACATTCCCTGAGAATTATCTCGGTGACGAGGGAGTCATTGCTGAACTCCCCAGTTGCATCAGGGTCACTTTTTTCAGACCTCCTGTTCAAAGTTAGAATGCATCAGGCTAGAAAAGTTGTCTTGCAAAACAAAGCCAAGCTTCACCTTGGATGAATTTCTTGCAATTAAATTATTTGACCATAATTCAGAAACATAAAGAACACTTTGAGATAATTTTCTTCCTCATTTTTCCTATTGCATTGGACTCAATTTTTGTGAAGTAATGCAAAATCTTTTCAGGATCTTTCCTATATTCTGCATTTTCTTACAGTTTTTATGTTGTTCTGGTGTGAGTTTTAGTTGGGATTTTTTTGTTTAGTTTGTTTTTCTCAGAGGAAAAGTTCTGATCTCTAATTTTTTGTTTTAACTTGTTAATTCATCACTTTAGTTTTTAAATGCTGAAAAGATATCACAGCTGCAAATTCAACTCTCAAGAAAATTTCTTGGAAAATTCTTCAGCACTGGTAAAATCATATCCTCTTCACTTTCAAAATAGTTATTCAGTAATTTATATTTGGTTTGTTTTATTTTTTAATGACTACCTTATCCAGGGAAAGACTGTTTAATTTTCTTCCTTTTCCTTAAGTAAATTACATTTAAGACAAAGATACAGTAGAAACAGTACCGATTAAAGTTATGGTCAACTTCAGTTTACTCAGACTCTGACATCCACACAGGTACTTAATTAATGTCATCATTCTGGTTATGACCTATTCAGTAATCAAACTGGGTTTTGACACAGCATCTCTTAAGGCACATTTTCCAATGCCTAATCGCTTTCACTGCTCGCCTCTGAAACCTTTTTAACCGTTTCAATATCCTTTCTTCAGTGTCATCATCTGAATTATAGGATTCAAGTAAATTAGGTAACACACTAGCATCATAAGTTTTCTTCCTCCTATTAAATTTTCCCATTTATTTGTAAAACATGAAAAAATAGAATAAATTATATTTGGCTGCTGTATCACTACACTAGATATTCATGATAAGAAGATTATCTGTCACCACTTTTTCAAAATTTGCTTCTGAAAATAGATTTCAAGATCCTTATGCCCATACAGATCTTCTGTTCATATTTCTGTGACATTACTTCCTGTTTTACAATGGAAAATTTACTGTTAACTCACACATTGCCAGATCACAGCTAGTAGTTTTTGAGGTGATATAAGGAATAAAATATAATTGGGAGGGTGGGGAGCAGTAGCATGTATAGTGATTGCAATTCGAACACTTCTAATTTCTTAGCAAAATCTCCAGAACTAAGCCATCAGAAATTTGCAACACAAACTGTAAAAAATATTTTATTTTACACATCTCATGGCTCTTTGATGCCTCTGTCCTTGGAAATTTTACGTTAAATGAATATTTACTTTTTCTCTTTTATTCCACTCTTGAATAGTTTACTAGTCCAGCACCTCAAACATGAGTCTTTGTTTCTACAGAAATTGAAGATATCTAAACAATTTTTTTTTTTCCTTGGGGGAAAAATAAAAAAGTGTAATGGGTTAATGATCCATAAAATAATAATAATACAAAATAAGTGAAAAAAAAAAAAAGCCAATTTCCTCCTCCTTAGTCTATAATTTTTTTCTGATTCTTGGCAGCCAGATTCATACTTTCTTGTTTTTGGGGTTATGTTGCTTTCTGAATCTACTTGAATTTTCCTCTGCAGAGCTAGCTTCCCTTTCAAGATTTTATTTAAATAGAACAGACATAAAGCTGTAAAGTTCCTCTGTCTGTACCATAGCAGAAGATGTCAAAGATTCTGTTTTTCACAAGTGATTTTCAGTATTTTCTGCATATACAAAATCAATTCCTACCAAAAGAACATCACACATAACTAATTTCACATTGAAATAAACTAAAAATTAGACTTCATTTTTGGAACACTAATGCAGTACACAGATTTGTTAGGATGATTTTACAGCCATAAAATGATTTCAAAATTTTTGTGCACAATTATGTATTAATGGGATTTTTCCGTATATCTATCATATATTTAAAATAAGACTTCTCTCAATCAGTTCAGTACTGAAGGTTCAGTACTGAAACACAACTTACGAGTAACATATTCAGCAGTCATAGAGTGCACTGGGGATTTATCCAGAAATTCCAAATGCAGAAAATAATGATGTTATGGTTTATAGATCTTTCTGTCCATCTGAGTATTGAAATATTACACTGTAGACTAGACAAGTGAGTTGGAAAAAAAAAGTAATGAGAAGTCTCTACACCATTTCCATAAAATGAGCAAGCCCTTTCCAGCATGTTACGTAGTGAAAATTGGTTTTGATTTGAAAATTTTAAATCAAATTTACCTGCCCAAATATGAATTTCTACATGTCTACCACTAAGTAAGAAAACCTATGGTTTTATCACCACAGGAGAGAATGTGCCAGTTTCAGGCTGTTATTAATGGTATCCTAGAGTAAATATCTAAAAACCTACAGATAATAACTTCACAAATGCCTTTCTTTTCTCCACTGGCATGGGAGACAAATATTTTTAAGCTAATATGAAGCAAAGCCCCCTACACTCTGGTAGAATAATTTTTATTATTTATTAACTTTTAAATAATTTTAAAGTAACACATCTTATACAGAACGTGGTTTTGTAGATTCACCTTACAAAATGAATTCAGAATCTCAGTAGGAAGAAAAATGAAACTGCATCTTCTGACTAAGTCAAATATTAATTTCTTGAAGATGAAGGAATAGAATCCAGTTTCTTCTGCTCCTAGGACTCTAAATCAAAGATATTCTGTAGACGATGTCTCTATTACAATCATTCTTAATTTGTTTTAAGGCAAACAATCATGAAACTTTTTTACAAAAAGAAAAATACTTCAGCAGGAAGTGCTAAGAAAAACTTGCTAAAAATATCTGCTTGCTCTTGCAAAATTTTAGAAATACCAGATGAAATGTTGGGAAACTTTACTTCATATCAACCTTCTGATTTTTGCTGTACTCATATTTTAGATGACCATGTACTTCTGGGAGTAAGATATGGAAATCAGGAGATGAACACCAATAATGTATCCTTTGCTATTTGCAATGGACTCCAAAGTCTACAGAAAGCTATTGCTTAGTTTGATGTTTCTTATTCCATTTTGCAAAAGAAAAAACTCACACAATTCTCTACTCATTCGCAGAATCATTGCATCACTGAGATTGCATAGAACTGCTTGAAATCACTTAAGTCCAACGGCCTGCTCAAGGAAAGCCAAGTACAAAATTTACTTAGGACATTGTCCAGTTTTGGATGTGTCCAAGGATGGAGGCTCCACAACCTCTTTTGACAAATAATTTCAGTATTTGGCCATTCTAACAGTGGAAAACATTTTTCTTACATTTGAGCAGAATTCCTTGTATTTCAGCTTGTGCCCAATTGTTGGGACAGATGAGTTTGACAAGAAAGTCTCACAAATATGTATGCCTGGCAGAAAGAGTTTTTAATGTAGAATCTGAAGAAGGACTAGAAATGGAAGCAAGTTTTTATATAGAAGAAAATAATTGCCTAGCCAGTCTTAGTGGATAACTAAGACAAAGGGTATATTAGTTAGAAGGGGTTTTTATGGCTTAGAGCAAAGGATAAGCCCACCTCAAACAGAAGATATTTTTACCAAGCAAAAAGATTCTACGGGCAAACAAGACTGACGATGTTGCAAGTAGAAAAATAGTCTCCGAATTTTCCACTGCAAGAAAACTGAACAACTTCAAGCCTAAACTGTAACATAGTAACTCTTAGTGATTGGAGAATAGTAGCATGAATATGGTAATTATAGTAGTTATAATAGGCTATGGGTAAAAGTAAAGGTATCCATTGGTTCTTATGTATTAAGATGCTCAGCAAAGAAACGTATGTAATGCACTGTAACCAAAACTAAAGGGTCTTCATGCCTGTCTACAGCTGGAGCTGACAGCTGTGGGCACAGACCCTGTCACCCACGACCCTGGGCAGCTGTAACATCTTGGAGGCAACAAACTGCATTTTGAAGAACCTCCTGAAGTCCCACATCTCTCGTTATGGCTCTTACACACAATGACTCGTTCATGTGCTGAACATCACTTAAAAAATCCTGGCTCCATCCCCTTTATTTTCTGTGATGAGGTACTTATAGAAATTGCTTATTTGTGCCTTAGCCTTCTCTTCTTCAGGCTGAACCAGCCCAGCTCTCTCAACCTTAAGCTGTGTGACAGATACTCAAAGCCTTTATCTGGCCTTTTGGTAGGCTTTCTGCAGTATGTCCTTGTCTCACTTGTACTCAGGAGCCCAGAAACGCCATAGTGATCCAGATGTGGTCTTGGATAAAACATTTCAGACTAAATGAAATGCTCAGTTAAATTTATATATCAGTTCTCAATACTGTCACTGAGCCAAGAAATAATAACTGACATCATGTCTTAAGGAAACACTGTAACCACTAAGTAATTAGGAGAAGTTAATATCTTATGATGAGTAACTGAGACTCAAAAGCAGTGATCAGTCATATCCCAGAAGTCCTGCCTTGTAATGTCTTATAAAAGCCAATAAAACCAGCACTCAAGATTCACCTTTGGCCTTTTATATCAATATGCAAGCAACCCTATGATTTTGAGCTTGACAGCTGACAAAATATATTCCATCCTAAGGACTCTCTTCACCACGGTGCATAAATGAGTCTGCCTTCAAGAGCAGCCATTAGCACATCACATGACAGATTTTCATGGTCTTGGGTAACACACACTTATGAGGTGTAAAGATGCCCTTTATTTAAAGAAGGCCACTGATAACCTTTAGGTGTCTGAAAAACTGATAAATTTGAAGACTTATCAAGGATTTGGCATTAGATGCAAATTAAGGGAAAGAAAATGTGTCATTTACAAAAAATAACAGCACTAATGTTCAATTGATATGCTTTCAATCTACAACTATTGGGAAAAAAAGGAGGTTTATCATTGCAACTCTAAGCTACAGATTTTATACAAAGGACAATTAATAATTATCATTATTTATTACTTTAGTCTTAAATGTTGCAGTTTTCTGCACTTCCAATTTAACACACTAGTATTCATTTACCACTGTAGGACACCACTGACAGCTGCAAAATGAAGATCCAACTAGATGTTGGCAGACATGCACAGAAATGTAAGGTTGCCCTTGGTTCAAGCTACAGTCTAATTTTGACTGATGAGTAAACACATGTGAGTGTGGTTGTTTGTTCTTTGATCATTATTGCTTGAAATTATTTAAAATAATATTGATATGAATCCTTTCATTATCATTTACCTTCTACCTTTGTGTTTTACTTTTTATCCTACATTAGTTTTGTCTCGCTATGAAGCTGTCATATATACCTTGCCTTTTGCATTTATCCAGGGCCACTTCCAATTTTTTTTCCCAGAAAGACAATTGCTAGCTCTCACAGTGTCTATCACATTGCCCTGATCTTTTCTGCAAGCAAAAGCCAGAGACTTTCAAAAGTCTTCCTTTTTTGCTTTGCTACACTAGTAGTTTATGAACTGTTCTCTAGTATTTTATTTGTGTATGAGATCAACAGATCATGAGCAGCAGCATGACTAGAAAAAGAGATTCAGTGGAGAATCTCTTGGCACAGCAACAATAATCCCAAAAATACGAATGATTTTGTAACTTCAAGTTTTATATCTTATTGACCTAAAAGAAAAATTATTTTTATAACATAAAATTTATACTTAGTGACTATATTTGTCCATAAAAGATAAATAATATGCTGTTTTTGTTTAATACTGCTGAAATTTGGCATCCTGCTGATGATAAGAACTTAATTACCTGAGGAGACATTATGATACACATCATGTACTGCACAATTTACAAAAGTTATTCAAATTTTTGAACTCAGCCTCTAAAGGCTGAGCTTAACAGGTAAAACACTAATTCTGTAGCTGTTAAGGGACCAAATTTCTAATTTGAACTTACTGCCTTTATTAAGAAAATCAAAACAACTCTGCTTAGTTTTAAGGAAAAAAAGTTTATGAAAAGCATACTTATAGTCATACCAGATTTTAAAAAAACCATAACAAAAGCAAAAAAACACCAGAGTTTGTTTAGGTAAACAAAAAGATCCCTATACATCTTTACACATCTCTTGTCTGGAGATCATCTGATGAATGTTAAAATTATTTCATTGGCAGTTATATTTCTCCTCACTATTGATCAAAAGTTAGTTGAAATATATCATCCTGTTGTCTGTGTTAAAACAATTATATAGTCCTTTAAAAAACAATATTTTCTTTCATCTTTTTGCCCTTTCTAGATGAAAAGAATGTTATGAACAAATGGTGTGCCATTTTGTAAAGGACAGAAAATATATACCTATTTTCCTGAGTACTGGAGAGTTTGAAGAAAACCCAGAAGGTATACATATTCACATGCATTTTTTCTCTGAGTTTTTGCAGCAATATTCTGTTCAACAACAAAATGGATGGCAGTCTCTGTTGTAAGCTGCAGCATAAATGTTTTCCAGGGAAATTTCAATTTATTCATGAAAGCATATGACATTTGTTTGATGTCTTAGAGCAAATTATAGCCTAAGAGATACCAGAACAGTGACAAACATATGGTCCATCCTACCTAATAGAATATTTTAGGCAAAAGACTGTCCTAGACGTCTCAGATTCTCATAGGCATTAGCAGAGAAGTGTGTGGACATTTATGTTTCCAATCTAAATTAAATTTCTGTTTTCCTTCCCTTCCCTTCCCTTCCCTTCCCTTCCCTCATACAGAACAGAAACTATTCAGCTACAAGGGTTTGTCAAGAATTTAACTTTTAAAATATATCAGATCTTGTCCTGTTCAAACGTAATATGGTAGACTGAAGAACAAGTGAAAGAAGTTACAGGAAAGGAAGAAGGATAGGTTTGGGGAAGATATATAAAAAACTAAAACAAATTTTAAAGCATTCAAAATCATCTAAGCCAATAAGCTTAAATTGTTCATAAAAATATTTTGGAAATCTGTGTAGAGCAACTGCCTGTTCAAAAGTATAAATGACTTTCTGATTCATCCAACTGCATGTCAGAGTGCACTGATTTTCAGCTGATTTATCATTGCATCTAAATTTTGAATCATCTGAAGAATAGATTTAGACTATAATCCATTAGGTGACTTATGCCTTGACAGTAGATGAGATTAAAAGGTCAAGGCAAACCTGCAGTACATAGGACTGATCTCTCTGTCCTTAGATTTATACTAATAAATTCAATACAACGAGGTCTGCTTTTTAATGTTAAGGGCAACTGGAATGGAATGCCATGGACTTATCAGTATATTAAGCTCTCTAACCTCTTAGGCTGTCTGCATTGTTATGGGACAATAAACAGTTTCAATCAAAAAAGGCAATTTTATAATATAGAAAACTAGAGTCTGATGCCTGAAAAATAGGTGAGGAAAGACTTCTTGTTACTTTCAATTAAACTCACTTGGTACATATCTGATATATTCTTCTAGTTCAACACCTTGAAACACAGACTTTTCCCCTGCTATGTTCTTCATTCACCACCACAGGAGTCCACTGTCTAATACAGCAGCCCCTTCTGGAGAAGTTTTATTAGCAAAATTTAAACAAACAAAATAAATTTGTACTCCATTGAGATGTGCCTTTGTACTTAACCCTAGAGGGAGTAGAAGCATTATTTTGAAATTTGTCCTTTGAACCATCCTCTGTAAAATCCAAGTTATGAAGTTGTTCATCCCCATGGACATCCTATGAACAAATTCCCTACTTGACATTTTACGACTAATTTTATTTTCCTTGAGCTAAACATAAACAATCTGACAACTGGCTTATGCAAATTTCTTCTGAACTTCTTTGAAATAGCTATTATTAAAGGCAGATATCATCTCTGCTTGGGGCTGCACACTGGAATGATTTATATTTGTTTCAATAATGAAAAAAATGCTAGAAGTTATTTTCTACATGGTTCATTCCATTAGATACATTTATTCTGACAGGAAGTGCTGAAATGTTAGCAATAAAGTGCTGGAATTACACATTTAAGTTTAGGATCAAAACTCAGCAGAAAATTCCAAGTCAGATAAGTCTTGTAACTTTGAACTAAACTGGGAGACATGTATTATTTAAACAGCCATACATTCAAACACAGCTTGCCCAAGTCAAAAGCTGTTTTTTAAAGGGTCATATGGAGAGGAAGATTGCAAGGAAAAAGTAGCTGGGACCACATGAACTAAGGCTGTAACCTTGGTTCAGGAATGAAAAAATAAATGAAATTTGAAAAGGTCATAAAAAAGTTTTAGCAGGGAGACCTCAGAATGAATTTAGCATTTAACTAACTTCCAAAGCTCTGTGAAAACACATGAGTTTAGATATTTTTACTCTATTTGTAGAATAGTTGGAAACAAATAACATGCTTTGGAACATGCAAGTCCCTCTTCTGATTTCATAACTTGTCTTGATGTTTGTACTTGATTTAATGTTATTTGGATGGCAGAAAAGTCCTGTAATTGAGCAAAAGGAAGTGCAAACTCCTACAACTGGAGAGCAGCCACCCAACGCACATTCTGAGGTCTGGTATTCTGGGAAGCAGATTTGTGGTAAAGGATCTGGGGTCCCTGGTGGGCACCCAATCAAACAATCAGCAATTTCCCTGCATGGAAGGGAAGGATGGCATCCTAGGCTGGATACCATCCAGCCTAGGATATTTGGAGCATTGAGAGCAGGTTGAAGAAGATGAAAATTTGTTTCTACTCAGCACCAGTGAGGCCATATCTAGACCTCTGGGTCCAGCTCTTCATTCTCAAGTACAAGACAGCTATGGGCATAGTACAGACAGTCCAGCAAACAATCATGAAGATGATTAAGGGACTGGAAATTCTCTTCTATCAGGAAAAACTGAGGGAGCTGGAACTGTTCAACCTGGAGAAAGGAATCCTCAAGGGGAACTTATCAATATATATAAATACCTGAAGGAACGATGCAAAAGGATCAGGTTCATTCCAGGAGAAAATATGCCTCAGTGGCATTATTATAGATTTCCAAAGATCAAATTATCATTTGCTAATATGTGATTTTGATTTCAGAATTATCACTGGAGGGGTTTTATTTGGTTTGGTTTGGTTTGGTTTGGTTTGGTTTGGTTTGGTGTTTTTTTGCTTTTGTTTGTTTGTTTGATTGAGTGTTCATTTGTTTGTTTTGGGGATTTTTTTGTGTATTGTGACAGGCTTTTTACCCTTTAACTCTCACTTTTCAGCATCTGGTGATACCTGCAGTAGCATTTGAACAATAGAGGCTCTCAAAAGCTGGGATGAGTGAAAAAGAAAGTACTTTTTTCTTTTCATGTTTTAAAGTGGAACAGCTACATAGCATTTCAGCTTGTTCATTGACTTCACAGTCTCTTCTTTGATTGTTTCTTTTAGATTTGGTTTGGAACTGAAAAAAACAAAGTTTTAAAAATCTAAAGAATTAAGATTGGAATGAAAAGCAATCTTCTTTCCAGCTAAACTGGGCCACACAAAATTAAGCATCAGTCAATATTTTCTTAAAATAAAGACTGGGAAAATACCTTTGAGTAGATTTAGTCATAGTGTTCTCCACAGCGTAGATCTCACCACAATTTGCTTACTCTCCAAAATTTAAATAGCTTTCAAAATAAGCTTGATTAGTTTCCTGCCACACTGTCAACACAGTTCCTCAGCAGCCAGACTGATCAGAACACTAAGAATATTTAGAATCTGCATTTGCTTTGAAGAATCTTTCTTTACAGAATTTTGACAGTCTATCACACTAAAGCCATTTCTTGCTTTCTGGATTATAATCTCTGTGAAATATTCCACCTGCCTACTACCTCCTTCTTCAATCTGCTCTGAGATGTAGATCTGTTTTGTCTCATTTTTACCTTATGTATTTTGATTTTACTGCCAGCTCTTTCTGCATGCAATGATGTTGTTGAGCAATGCAGCACATTGTCTTTAAAATGACAAGAAGTAAAGAATGCAGGAAATCTTACTTGAAAGGAATTTTTTTCTTTATGCTATTGTAAAAGACACACCTATACCTCAGACTGAAACTACTAAGTTTTCTCAGGCTTTGTATAAACAAACAAAATAAAATGTTAGGTTTTCCAAACAGAAATGGCATGTATATTTATGTAAATCTACTTGTTTTTCATCAGACAACAAAGAAATTGCAAATTCTAGTTGTCCATGAGAAAGGAATAGCAAATACCAGAGTTAATTTTAGCACTGGGGAACATCTACAGTACTCAAGTACTATTTTCACTGCTAAAGAAGAAAATAAACAAGCAAATAAAAAACAGAGATCATACCTTAAAAACACAGAACTAAACAGTCACAGAAATTTAATTGCCATTGTCTAAAAGTCAAAGTTTCAAGTAAGACTTTGATATTCTCTATATCTCCAGATATCCTGTAATTTTTTCTTCTTTCTATGGATTGTTCTTTGTCCCAAACTGTTATACCATGACATAATTGGCCCTTGAAGGAATAGCCAAACTCACATGCAGCTAATTTATCATAATTATCACTCTGGCTGTACTAGTTCTGAAACTTGATCCTTTGGAGTGATCTCAGCATGTCTGTGTAGTTCTCCCATTCAGCTATTCAGCTGTACTGTAAGAATTTTTGTTCAGCTTACTGTGCACCATCTGGAAAAATTATCTAAAATCATAAATCTAATGACAGCCGCCATCCTTCCCTCTTGCTGAGAAGTGGTGGAGTCAGTTGCAGGGACGGATTGAAGATGAACCAAGAATAACAGATTGAAGGATACCATGAGTTTCACTATCCATGATGTCTTCTTGCTTGTATTTGACATATATCTTGTCTATCTCTATGCAGTTACAACATATGTTTGAGCTAGCTGTGGTCACGACAATACCATTTTCCCTAATTCTCAAAGTAGTCTCGACACAGGGTAGAGCCAGCAAGCTTGAATGAAAACAAATGTCCTTTTTTTCACAATTATACTTTTATTTATGTACTAGTTATGGGGCAAGAGTTGATGGTTACATTACACAAACCAGAAAAGTAATCACAATGGTCTTGTCTGCCTTTTACATTCAGGAAAATAATGTGTGTTGTATGTTCAAGTTCACATTTTGTATTATTTGAGTAAATACAATTCCTAATGTTTTATATTATATATAGAAAATTCTAAGAAGCTGTAGTATACTTGCATTAGCAAATTCATAACCTCCTTATATATGTCATAGCTTTAAAATTACTGGTTTTTTAAAACTAGCAGGAGTCAGTTAAACAAATTTTGCATTGAAAAACAAAGCAGAATCTCTATAACGGTACACAGAGACTGTTACATTCAAATCTATTTTATCCAGACCCACATGCACAGGAACAGAGATCCATTAAGGAGTGACAAGATGAATATTCATTTCCTTTCCTAACCCTACAAGCCTGTGTTTTTATCAGATATTAGAGATGACAGAACTCAATATTGCAATTGAGTTATTTCTTTTTATTAGTGTCTTTTTCGGATCACAGGCAATCTTAAAAAGATTTGTCCAAAACCTTCTGGGTCTGTAATAGAATAAGAAATAGATCTTAAAGTCTTTGTTTCTTTTTTATTTTTTAATTTCTAATCATTTATACATCATTCGTACTTTTTCTAGAAGTTTTAGAGTATACTTCAGAATTATCTAATATTATTAATGATGATTATATTGGTCACAATAAGATGATTTAGTGAGTTCTCATTTTCTTTTCTTTTTGTGTAGGAAATCACGATTCTTAACAGCCAAGGGTATATGTCTGTACTATAAAGAGACCTAAAAACAAATTGCATGATATGGAAATGTCACAGGGCAGATAAAAACTTCACTCTGTGTTGCACAATGTCTGTTACATGGCATAGACTGTAATGATATGAGAATTACTTACAGAATGTTGGAACTGTGAATAGGTCTTACCTCTTCAATGTGAAAGTTTCCAGGAAAAAGGTTTATGTTTCACAGTTATGGAAAAGCATTCAAAGAAGCAAATAAAAAATACAACAGAAGTTTTCATAAGTTTTTTTTTTTTTCCTTAAATAAACAAGCCAGTCATAAAACAGACAGAGCTGTTGTACTACACATTCCTTTCCAGACTTCTGAACTCTCTCACACACTTCTGGTGATGTGGCAGTGTATGACCATCGCTTAGATTCGCATGGTGAATATCATATGTCATCTTGTCACTTGAGGAGATGATGCTATGACACCTCCAACCCATTTGTCAATTAATTGCATGTTAGGGCTACTAGTCCTCTTCAGCATGTGGGGTCATGGGGCAGAGTATATACCAAGGTATATACTGAAGAAACATGAAGAATAAGCTTGGGAGCAGAATGGGGCTTGGCTTCTCCAACTAATAGATGATGAAGTTAGTAAGAAACCAGAGACATCAAATAATATGCTATGTTTTACAGACCATTCTTGGTGCAAGACGACAAAAGAAATGTAATGTCTCAGACAGAGAAATTCTTACCCAAGACATACAATTTCAAAACGCCTGGTCAAGCTTAAAAGCTTAAATGATAGGAAGTTGGCCTATCAGCAAGCATTCTCTTTTGATATGTGCTTTTTTTTTTTTTTTTTTTTTTACAGTGGGCAGTTACAATAAACCTTATTAATCATTTATGGCCTCTTCACATTTCTTTAAGTAATACCTTGAACTGGCTCTTTAAACACTGTTTTCCAGAAAAGATCCCAAGCATCTTACCTCTAGGGAAAAAAAAAATTATATAAAATGGAGATTTTAGCATGAGCATGAGTGCATCCCAAGAAGTTTAATACAGGAGCTAGAGTTGATTCTTGAAAGCAAACAAATTATTTTTCTTAGCATTTGTAGAAACAATAGCTTCATCATACTGAAATGTTTTACTCTTTTTACCATTAATGAGTCTCCAAACCATGTGTCAGTCATGCATTGATGAGCCATGTATTCCACTCCTATATATCGCGTGAACAAAAAAACAGAGAAGAGTCCCAGGCAATTACAGGAGCAGTTTTAGACCTAGATTCTTTTAAGTGTACATTTACTCATCATACATCATATACCGTCTTTGTGATTTAATAGCTACTAAACTTTCTGAAAAGATCTTTGCTGATGGAATATTGACAGTTGTCTCAGAAACCACTCAGAACTTCATGCCTTGAAAATGCAGTAACAGAATGAGCATACTCTTCAAAATGGATACTGTCAGCTTTTGATAATTTTAATGGAAAAAAGAGTGGGAAAAGTTATTCTCACAAAACTTGCAGCTGCTTGAAAAATTCCTCCTCCCCTGCTCCCATCCCAGAGAAATAACATGGGTGTTTTCTTAGATATGAAATACATATTCTTTTCTACCTGTGTTATTCATAAGTAGCAGTAAATAAAGCAAATCCTTGACCAGTCAGTCTGATAGCCTATAAAACCACCATATCTCCTCCATGATTTATACTGTCCATTATTGCATTTTGATTTGGTGACACTTTAAAAAATCCCTCTTTATCTAAAAATATAAAGAGGAAATGAAGCTTCATGGAATTGAGGTAAAACAAAAAATATGTTAGCAACAATATGTGTTATGAAAGACTCTTCACAGTAATAGATCACCCCACAAGGCCTCTTTGTGTCAGTTGTTATTTGTCAGCAACATGGGAAACATTTATTCCTTCACAGTTCTCTTTTAAGATATAATTAATGATCTGCTAATAGTTCTGTTGTTTTCACAAGGGCACCAAAAAAAACCCAAAGTAGTGTATAGCAATGACTTTAAGCTTTGAAGAAGCATAAAACTGCAATTCTTAGGAAAAATATTTTCCCTTTTCCCTATTTTTTGTAAAATCATTTATCTTCACCACCAACAACAGTAGAAGAAAGCACAATTTCAAACTGAACATTCAGGAGTGAAAATGCTAAAAACAGGCAGAAAAAGACCCCTTAGTAAACTTCAGTCAGGCAGATTGGAACACTGTGGTCTCAAAATTTAAGCTGCTCGAATTATCCGAAGACTGAAATATTAATGTCTAGTTTTCATTACAAATTTGGTAAGATTCCACAGTCATTCTCTGTTCAACACTAAATCTGAAAAATAGTTATTGCTCTAAGTTTTCCCTCAGAAATGCCCAGTATTTGAAATCACATATGCTACTTAGTTATTACTTGGATGAACAGACAGAGGGGAAATTATGAGTTTGTTTAGTCTCTAGACAGTAGACAAAGTCTACTACTGTGCTGTATTGAAAAGCAAAGTTCAAAAGTACCCCCCTCTAATGTTGAACAAAATGGCTGTGGAACAAGACAATTGAAAATAAAAAGCACAACATAGTAGAATTATCATTGTTGCAAATTCTAGAAGTCAGTTTAATAGGAAACAGATGCAATGTTTTATTGTTTTCCTATTATGAATTTCATGACTTCTCAGAGAAATAAGAAAACACAGTGAAGCATAGAACCAAAGTAATTCAATATAAAACTAATTTTTGTGTCTTGTTATAGTTTGGATTTATTCTATATACTGAGCTTAAAACAGAAAAGATGAATTGTCCTGAAATATTTAAAAGAATCCCTCAAACAATTTTCCCTAGAAAGAGAATTTATAAGGGTGAAAATTGCTGTGAATTGCTCAATGGGACATATTATTGGATGCTAACTTTATGTGAACTAATGAACTGTTTTATCTCAATATTATTATATGAATAACTTCTCAGTACTATAATTACCAATAATGACAAAAGAACATAATTTAACTGCTTATTAACAAAAAAAAAAAAAAAAGAATCCTATTAATAGGAGAAAATTATTTAATGGATGAAATGGCCTTAATCAACTTTGGCTTTAGAAGTCTATATATCATTTATTAATATGTTTCAACTCGGTGAGTTGATAAGGTTGTTCTTATCTTATCTATAATAGTTTGCTTGACCAGAATAATTTATGAGGTTTTATTCTGCTTGAAGAAAATTGATTTTCTTTTAATTTTTTACACAATTCTATTTATCTTTGCTATGCTGCTTAGAGTGTTAATACTACTAAAAGAATGGGAGGGTTACAGACTTCATAAGTGCTTTTCTTATAGGTCTCTCTCTGGATTATAGTTTTTGCTATTTTAGTACAGAAAAGTATATTGTATAGATCAGTTCTCCTGGACAAGAAGAATATCAAAGAGTAACCCTTTTATACATACACATATGTGTGTGTGTATGTGTGTGGTAAAATCAGGTAACTGAGAATAGGAAAACTGGATTAACCTCTGTCTTTGAAAACATAAAACCATTCTACTGCCCCATGAAAACCTAAAGATTGAACTCTGACATTCTTTTAGTTTTCTCTCTGATGACAATTTACTTCAGGGCAGGTAGAGACTCTTACCACCTTCTGTGGAAAAGGTTCTCATACACACTTGAAGTAACTGGCATATTGTAGGGAGGAGACAAAACTGCCTTCTCCCTATGTGCTCTCTCCTGTGAATCTTCACAAGTGTAATACTTCTGTCCTCTGCATTGTGAAGCTTCCTGGAATAGGGAAGTACAGAGGAGCTTCGTCCCTGCCCTGAGCTGCACTCTACTCCACGGAAAAGGCAAGATACTGTTGTGATTTTTATTGTGAACAAAGAAGCCTACACTTGGGAGAGACACTAGAACACGGACTATTCTTATTTGTCAAGACCACTGAACAAAAATCTTGGTAAAACTTTATTGACTTTAATTTACAGACAAAGCTCGTTCACAGTGCAATATTTTCCTACTTGTCTCTTCAGACCTGTTCTTGTGGAAAAGAATAATGTCCCTCACTGATAATGATTATCACACTGGCAAAGGAACAATAAATACAAGTTCATTGTTATTTTATTTTTGAAGTATCTCATTTATTAAGTAATAGGTAGGAAACAAACTATTCTAGATATCATCTTACTGTATAGAAAAGAGATCTACATGGGGAGCCAAAGTAATGAATGCAGCAGAAGTGATGAAGACTATTTCTTGAGGTTTAAGTCATTATAGATGGATATGTCATTTGACAATGGAAAAGCTGGTGTTCATTGTAAAATTTTACTGTAGTATAAGGAGACTATATTTAGTAAACCCAAATAAAATGTAAGGAAGAATTTTCATTCTCATAGTGACAAAGGTATCACAATGCTGTTCCAAGGAGTAAGAGAAAAAAAAATAAACTTTGAAATCTAGCAAATTAAAATTTCTCCCAATAAATGCATAATGTCATTATGATTCAAGAGTTTAGGAATAATAGCATAAATGAGAGAATACAGAATAGTGCACAGGCAACACTGAGGGGAAAAGAAGATTAATCTCTCCCCACACAATTTTGTTTCTCTATCTATCTAGCTTTGTCACTGGGCAGCTTGATGCAAGCCCTGGCAGCTCATGGTAAGTCATTTCACATCCCTTTTTGTCAACTTTCCATCTCTAAAGTTAATATGTATTCTGCCAATACTAAAACTGACTTTTGGAAAAAAAAGCTCCAGGAGACAAGGTCCTAATTTTCAAGTATGCTTTAATCCAAATTCCTTTGAAGATTTGAAAAAATGAATTAAAGACTTAAAGAATTAAAGCAAACAAGTGAAAAGAGAAATTCTTAATACAGATATTGCTCTATTCCTACTCTTCTTTTTAATAAAGTCAGCAGTGCCAAGAGCTCTTCTTATTAATGAAGTCCAGAGGTTTGGACTACCTGCTGCTATCAAAAAGAGTTCATCAGCAAAGGAAAGTAATTATTTCCTTTATTATAAAAGTAATTTTAAAAATCCAAAGCAAATCAAAACACAAGCTCCATTTTTTTTCAGAGTAGAAATTTCCAATAGTTTCAACAATTGCCAACATTTACTAAATATTGTTGCTCAACCATCAGAGAAAATTTCTATTCTAAGATCTTAAAACATTGAGGAAATACAAGGCTTTGGGTAAATTACTTTTTCATAGCTATACCTGTAGAATACCCAGAGTATTTCTATATTATCTCTATTAACGTTAGCAATGTAGCGAGTCAAGGAAGTTTCTAAATATGACCTCTGCACTAAGTCTGATCCTGTTTTTTTCTTAGTATATATTAGTTATATATGAGGTCTCAGCACAACTGTTGGTGGTGCTTTGTTAGTTAATCTGCAGGTTTTCCATCTTGACAACATTTTCATTGCTCTCAGCTCCTGAAGGGCCATGTCATGAGGTTATTGAGGACCTGTTGCAGAATATTGCCTTAAAGCTCTTTAATAAAAGCTGGGGAACTGGAATTTACTGTTATCATGGTATAGAGAGAAGTGTTAACTGACAGTACAAAGTGAAACTGTGACATGACTCTCACAATTAGAGCTCTATCTCTTGAATGTAAGCTTAGGATAACAACTTTGTTATTAAAGTTAGTCAATCAGTCATTTGTAGGAGTTAGCAATATTTTTACTAAAATGCTCAAAGACATCTTTTGATAGAATTGAAAGTCATTCAGCTGTGGAAACAGCTTATTGTGCCTAGTAGCTCTTTGCTTTAAGGATCAGGGGAGAACAAATTAAACTGAAAATTTTATATTTTGCAATAAGCAAAATTTTTTGTACACTATCTCCATGATGTAGACTAAGCTTAAGGCAAAGAATAGAATATGTTGTTTTTCAGCATTAAATTTATTAGAACTTGTTAGGTATAGCCCCTGGAGTTGTGACTTGTATTATAGTTTTAGCTTTCCAGCATTATAATTTAAGACAGACAGAATCAGTAGAGTGGTTATGCAGTAACTCAAAGGTCTAACCTATGAGGATACTGAAGAATCTACCTTGCATATATTTTGTGTTGAAAAATCTCTACCTGTGTTTATGCTTATTCATCCCTGTGTGAAATGCTTCAGTCAAACTAATTTGATTTAGATCTCTTGTTTGTTTGTTTGTTTGTTTTATTTCCCATTTGTAAGACAAAGATAACTTTAGGCAGAAGAAAAATTTACCAATCATGCTTTTTTAAAAAAAAATGTTTCTCCAAAATATTTGCTAAATTCTTGAATCCTGAAGAGTCCTTCACTTTATAAGAATGTCTGTCCAGTCCTATCCCAGGAGGAAAAAAGTAATTCCCACAGGTATGATGTATGCAAAAACATCAGACAATTTAATGTGGACTCCTTCTGAGATTTTTTAATTCATTATATCAAAAGCAAAATATTGTCTCTACAGATACCATTATTTTGTATGAAATGGTCAAGCATTTTTGAAAAAAAAATTAAGAATTCATCAGAATCCCTCATATATTTTGATTGTTGTTCTCACTAATTTCAATTTCATTTCACACATTTATGCCATTTTAAGATTGCAATTTGTTTTAAAAGACACAATATTTACACTGATCTGTAAACAGGACAGTACTCAGTCAGAGTACTCAAAGATCAGAGATGTTGAGATCTGTGATCTTAATCTATAAAAACTTGCCAACTGAATAGTTACTGTCCAGCCATTATAGATGACTTATTGTAATATGATAATAAGGGTCAGACCTTAAACTGAAGGGGTTTGTGTTGGTTGTGAGTTTCTTTAAGGTTGGATCAAATGATCTTTGGAGGTTTCTTTCAATTGGTGTTGATGTTCTATGATTTTTCACAAAGATGTAGAGAAGAAATCAAGGAAAATTAATGCACAAACATCCTCCAGATACCATTCATCACAAAACAAAAATAATAATTTTTTGAGGGGAGGGGAGAAACAGCATTTGGAGAACACTTAAATGAAGTATGTGAGCTTTCAGAAAGTTTGAGGGTTATGGAAAAGACGCACTCAACTGAAAAGGTGACTGAGTCAGCCATGTTGGATAAAAGCCTCTCCAGCCTAGAAAAAACAAGAACATTAGTTGCAGAAGCAGCTGTTTTCCTGCCTTCCCAAGTGGAAAAAAGCCTTTCTATTGAGTGCTCTGATAAACTATTAGTGTGCCTATAAGAAGATCAAGAATGGAAGTGCAAACTCAACAGCAACTGCTTTTCAAGTGCAGCGTTTACTTGGTTTTACCTGAATTGAAATCAAAATTTATTCACAGTTTTCACCTATTTTTCATGAAAATGGGAAGAAAGAAACAAGGAAAGGCATTCCTTTTCCAGCAAGCTTAAGAGACTCTCTTTCCTCTATTTGACAGATTCCACTATTTCCAAAGGTGTTTGGTTTTTATATGAAGAGCATTTCCCATAATAGTGCAAAATGCCAAAGACCAAAAGTGAATGAAAGAGGATTTATCTTCAGTACCACTCCAGTTTTAAAACAATCACACGTCTTTCATTTTACCTCTAGACTACTTCACAGAAGTAATTGAAATCCCTCAAAAGTAGTACCTGTACTTACAGTATAACACAATTAATTCCTGACTCCAGCTGGAGGCATTCCTATGTTAAATAATAATCATATGAGCTGTAACTAAGACCCGATGGAAATCTTTGGCTATTTTAAGCACACTTAAATTAGACTTTGCTTGCTGTCAGACTGTAAGGTACTCATAGCAGCTGTCTCCAGAAGAAAAAAAGTAATTTTATTTTGCCTTATCACAGACTTTTCCCAAATATTCTCAAAGATAGTTTAATTAATATAACAGTTTCAGAAAGACTAAGTAATAAAAATAGACCAAGCAGTTTTCTGAAGCTCTGTCAAATTTTGAAATACACAATAGAAAACTAACTGTTTGCTAATTGATAGTCAAATAATTGATTAATGCACATAGTAGTTCTCTGGGTGTGGCACATGTACGTGTGGTATTTCACATACAACTCTCCTATGAACATTTGGCTTTTTCTGTGTAAAACATGTCTATAAAGTTAACTGGGAACAAAGAAGAAGATTCGTGCTAAAATATCTATTTCTAATTGTTATCATCAAAGTCAACTGAGAGTAAGAATTCATTCAGAGACAAAACCAACACATTGAAATCCTTCCTAAAATCTCTTCATACTCAGCTCCCCAAACCCATCTTCACTGTTAATTATTCACATCAGCCTATGCATATATAAGAAATTGTCACTAAAAGATCCCTTAAAAATGCAATGAGTCCTAGAAAGGGATTTATAAAAGCATTTATTGAATATTGTCTTAAAACAGGAAAATATGTTTCCTATATTTCAGCAGGGAAACTTTGATGAAAATTTATGAAGCTTTCCTATACTGAAAGGCTTCAGTTCAGTAGGCCCTCAGACTTCTTCTGAAATTCAAGTACATAATACAGATGACCCAGAGATAAATTTTTAACTCAAAATGCAATTATTTGGCTAAGGAATTGAAAGCCTTCCTTGGAGGACATCAGGTAGAAGCTAGAAATGTAATTTGATCCGAAAGCAACATAAGTCACTGTTGACTGATATAAGCAAGGAGGTTAAATGAGACGAAAAGAAATAATTTTAAAGAAAAATAGCTAGAGGTTATTATAAAGAAATAACTTGCAGAAACTTTATGTTTTCAAACAAAGCATTTATTACCAGAGTGAAACCATAGCTTAAAACAGAGAACCTTAAATTATGATTTTTGACTAAAACAAATTTGAAATCCCACTAGAGAGACGTCACATAGTATTAAGTTGTTACTTAAGTGCATCAGGATAAAAAAAAAGGAAAGGAACGGAGAGGAAAATATCCAGAAATTTGAAATCTATACATATTCAAAAATGAAACATGTTTTGGAACTGTGAAGTTTACTACTGTTTACTGGGTTCAAAACTCTTTTTCAGATAAATGGTGCTTGTAGGTAAGAAGATAAAATTGTTTTGCAAGATAGCACATGAAATCCTGGGTAATGTTGCTTAAGTACTTCAAACCTCTTAAATTTCTATTTAAAAAAATTAAATCAAAGCCACCTTTTTCCAAATATATTGCCCAGGTGAATAGGGCAAGGATAATACAAGTACAAAAAAAATCTTTGATGTATCCTCTCTGCTCCTTTCCCCTAAAATTCAGGCTACAAATAAAAAAAAAGGTTGTATTCTCTCTGCTCCCATCCAGTTCTTTCTGGCTATTAAATCATAAATATTAGATTTTGTTGCTCAGTTTCTCTCTTTATGAAAAGCTCTTCAGTTTCCTCTTGCAATTGCCTATGGCTTTTTCTAGCATCAGAGCTCAGTTTATTTAATTCTTTCAATACTGTGAAAATCATATTCCAAATTATGACCATAGCCCTGGAAGATGCAAGCCTGACTTAAAACTCTTTGATTTAAAAAAAAAAAATAAATAGATTTGTAAATGTTACTACTATTTCATATGTGGGAAATGATGGTCACAACAAGCATGTTAGGGTTAAAGTAGTACATCCTGTGAGGATATAGACATTTTATGTTGATGGTTTTGTTATGAGAACCATCAGTAAAAGAAATGAGCCATTTTTCAATCTGTTGTTTCCAATCACTGTGACAAACTATGGACAAATCTGACCAGCATTTAGCCAGCTGCAAATTAGGAAAGCCATGAACAGTAGCCAAGACAATGGATAGATTTTTCAGCACAGTGAGGAAGACAGTACCCCGGGCATGATCCATATTTCTTTGCAGTTCTAATGAAAAGGTCAAGGTCTATGAAGGCCAAGGGAAATATCTCAGGACTACTCCCTTATGAATAAAAATAATTTTTTATCTGTTGAACCATTTTTTTCAGTCATATTGTTATTTTGCAGGAAGTCTGCATAGTGCAGCACACAAAGTATGAACATTCGTAAAATAAATTAATAAAAATGACAGTAACATTCCACCAAAATGTAAGAATATGGGTCTTTCAAAAAGCCTTTCAAATGGTGGGTTGGGTTTTTTTTCTGCTGGCCAGATTGATCAGAATTTTTTAAGGATTCTTGCTGCTATAGCTGTCCATGAAGCACAGACCCTGGAGTATTTCCATTTCTAGAGATATAATTCAGATTTGAAAGCATATTGTCTACAGAGTTCACATCTCTTTATCTGAAGTCTTCATTTTCAAAACTTCCCTTCTTTTCCAAAATATATACTTCCATGTGCATTTTACTGTCCAAAAAAGAACTACAAAACAGTCACACCTAAAATGTTTTTGGTATTATAAAGTCATGAATTAATATTTTCAATGTGAATATCCATCCTGGCTTTGACACTAGAATTCATTCTGGCTTCTAAAATACTTTGTACTTTTTTTTAACAAGCACAGTGACAGATCTTATTTTATTGTAGTTTCAAAAAGAATAATTTTGTTCTGTAAAAAGACAGGGATGTTGAAGGACAAATTATGTTATTACCTCAACTGAATATATAAAAATTGAGATGTTAATATGTCTAGTCTTATTATTAATAGGAAAGAAATATGGTAAGGACAGTAAAGAAAGGGAGAAAAAAAACTTAGAAAACCACAATCATTGACACAGGAACATGTTAAAGAAATTCTATTTTATTGCTGTCAGTTCCTTCAAAAACTTCCTGCTTCAGAACATGCAATGAATTCCAAATATGTTCTCCATTTCTAAGGGGAGAGGAGAGGTTTGTCTTCAATTAAATGCTTCATTTCAATTTTGATCACATATTTAAATCCATTTATCTATGAATGTGTATATTTAATGAAGAAGTCAGATTAATTTATTTTGTACTTTCACATGATTTAAAAATAAAACCAAAAAGCTTTAATAATTTAGTAGGTTGCTGAATAATTATTATTATTATTTAAAGACAAAATACCTCTTTAAATATATAGGCACTATTTTTGTATTGATTTAAATAGAAGACACAAACTTACCCTTTTGCACCAAAAAAAAAACCAAACAAAAAAAAAAAAAAAAAAAAAAAAAATGAAAGTTGTTTCCTTTTTGGAGATGTAGCAAATGAGGAAATCAAATATAAGAGGGCACACTTGACTACTTGGCTACCCAAGCCTAAACCAATAATATATAGTCAAAATATATTCATCATAAAAAATGCCTAATCATAAACATTTCAGACACTTCAGATCACTGACACTTTTATTAAGTATTATTGAAAATTATATTCTTCTGCATTGGCTTATTTTCATGTATTAGACTGAATGAAATACTTCAAAGTGCTGTTTTAGTTAAAAATCTTTTTTTTTTTCCTTTGAAAGAAGCCATTTAATCAATTCCTGAAATCAAGCAATCAATCAGTCAATCTAGAGTCAATAAATTACAGAAAATTTTTAATTAAAGAAATTGTGATCATGTCGCTTCTCAAATGACCAGTTAGATTGCAAGGAAAAAATATTTCAGATTTAGAAATTTCAAACTCATCCAAAAAAACTGTCATGCCTAGCAAAACCTTGGCAGGTGTGAGGCACCAGAGAGTGATTAGAAAATATACTTTAACAAAAGAGGAAAATATATAACAATTGAGAAACAGAGTTTAGGAATATATTTTAATAAATTGGTACTCTTCCAATCAGCATATTGTTCTTGCTTACAGTTGCTAGAGATTTAGCTGCTATTGGATTATTAAGCAGCGCGTAAGAGTCTGGATAACTACAAAGGCATGTATAGAAATCAAAATTTCTAATTTCAAAGCCTCATTGTTTGCTTCTGACACAAAACTAGGATATATTTTACATATTCATTAATACCAGTCAGAATTATATGCACAATTTCAATCATTTTCTCTGTTCATTCAGTTATACGGATAAGTGGACCGAAACCAAAATATTCCCTTAAAGTCACTGCACTGGGCACCTCCGTTAGTCATCTGTCATTTTAAGTACACAGTTTGTGTACTGCAGTGCAGTTTCACAGTGATCCAGTATCTGATAATCTATTATTTTTAAAACATTTAATTCAGATAATAAACATACATTTAAACAACTTGGAGCCAGGACTGGAAGGGATACTGGGCAAGTTCACAGACAATACAAAACTGGGAGGAACTATGAGTCCCTCACAGATGTGGAGGCCCTGCAGAGAGGCCTCGACAACAGGGGGCTGGGCAATCACCAACCATATGAAGTTCAAAGAAGGAAAGTGCTGGATTCTGCACCTGGTATGGGACAATCCTGGATGTACAGACAGACTGGGGAATGAGAGGCTGGAGAGCAGCACCGTGGAAAGGGACCTGGGGTCCTGGTCAATGGCAATGAACATGAGCCAGCAGTGCCCTGGCAGCCAGGAGGGCTGACCCTGCCCAGGGGGACATCAGGCTCAGCATCACAGCCGGGCAAGGGAGGGGATTGTCCTGCTCTGCTCTGCACTGGGACAGCCTTGCCTTGAGTGCTGGGGGCAGTTCTGGGTACAATAATGTAAAAAAGACATTAAGCCATTAGAGAGCATCCAAAGGAGGGCCCACCAGGATGATGAAGGGCTTTGAAGGGAAGCCCTGTGAGGAGCAGCTGAGGTCACTCTGTCTGTTCAGCCTGGAGGAGGCTGAGGGGAGACCTAATTGCAGTTCCAACTTCCTCATGAGGGGAAGAGCAGAGGCAGACAATGATCTCTGCTCTGTGGTGACCAGTGACAGGACCCAAGGGAATGGCCTGAAGCTGTAATAGGGGAGGGTTAGATTGGGCATTAGAAAAGGTCCTTCACTCAGAGAGTGGTCAGGCATTGGAACAGGCTCCCTGGGGAAGTGGTCACAGCACCAAGCTGGACTGAGTTCAAGAAGCATTTGAACAATGCTCTTAGGCACTCTTCAGGCGTGACTCTTGGGGTGGTTCTGTGCAGGTTCAGGAGCTGGACTCAATGATCCTCATGGGTCCCTTCCAACTCAGCATATTCTGTGATTTGATAGAGAAAACATTGCTATTAAGTGAAATTTCATATTGAGGAAAATTATATTCAGGGATTATTTGGACTTCAAAAACAAAATGTCAGCTTTTAATTTGCTTTATAAATCTTCTTTCTTTAAAATTTTCTTTTCAGTACATGAAATGGCAAGAACACTAATGTTTTAGTACTTAGCTTCTTTCCCAAAAGATGAAGATTTCTAATTTTATTTTTGTCTGGGTACATGTAATTCTGGAATGATTCCATAATAACTGCACTGAATACACTGGCCCAATTACTGTAACAATTCCATGAAGTTCTCTCTTAAACTGAGAGCTGCTCTCATTAAATTACATGTTGTATGCAGTAAATCTTAAGTCTGGTAGAACTTGACCCATTCTTTTAATGTTAATAATTTATATCTGTGATTTTGTATGTCATACCTTAACTCAAATGATTAACACTGCCTTGGACTATTAAAATTGTCCACAAAAATACTCTTTAAATTATTACTTTTTCAACATGGCATATTGCTGAAAATCAATTGCTAATAAAAGCTGGCATCTTCTTTTGAATAATATGGTCTCTTATGCAGATATATTTGGAATAAATTCTATGTATCTACATTATTATTTAAGCTGAATACAAACAAATCAGCTATCCCTACTTTTCCACCTGAGTGCTTTAACCACCACTTATGGGACTCCATGTATGAAGTGTGAGAAGTCCTAAACTGAGTACATGTTCTGAGCTATTTCTACTTTTTCAATACGCAATATTCCCAGTTTTTATGGCCAGAATCCAAGAAAAGACAGAGCTTTTCTTATTTGGGCAATATATTGTTTAATTATGCATATAAGGATGTGTGTATATGTATGGGTGGTTAAACATAAAGTAAAAAAAAAAAAACCAGCAAAAGCCTGGGGCAAATGGTTAGCTAAAAATCTCTGTACTTCTGAGGTTCTTTCTAAAGACAATATGTTATAGATATGAAATCCAAAATCCTATCATTTCAGTGACAATAATTTCCACAAATATATGTAAGAATGTGAATACACTTTTAAATGCTTTACAATATGAGAGCTCTTGTGAGTGTGGTATTTAGTGAAATGCCAGGTTTGTACTTCTGAAGTTACTTGGATGAGAACACTTCTTAAGAGCGCAAAAATATTATACACAATCCACAGTCTTCTAACTCATAATCTAAATTTTTAATACTCAGCAGTTCCAGAATACTTTTAATATGTTTGTTTGACAAACCTTTTATTTTAATTTGTTACAATTTCTACTCTTTGCACTCAGTTTTTAGTTTGTGGGTTGGGGGTTTTTTTGTTTGTTTGGCTGGTTGTTTTTTTGTTGGCTGGTTGGCTGGGATATTTTGGGAGCTTTGTTGTAGATAGGTGGATTTCTTTTACTTTCTTCTTTCAATTAAAATCAAAAACTTCGGGATTGAAGAACAAAGTTGAATCTTCTATAATGTCTTGTCCAATTTATTTCTCTTGAGAAATAATGTTTAGTGCTGGTAAAAAGTATTTGCGGAATATTTTGTCCTAAAAGAGGAAGAAAGTGTCTTTTTACTGTCTGCCATGTTTGAGCTTGTCATGGTTGTTTCATTTATATTTAGATAAAACTTATAGAAAAGAAAGTGGCTAAATATTTTTTGCATGTTTAATATTCTTTTAGACATTTTTTTTTTTTGCTTTTGCCATGTTAAAAGTCAGACAATAAATTTGTTGTAGGTGGAAGTAAAAAGCATTAAGTGCCATAAAGATCAGTGTTACAAAAATAAGTGAATAATAGGATTGATTGACACTAGGTGGGAGTTTTTGAGGCAAATGGCGTATCCAAACCAGAGAGGGTGTTTTTCTTTGACCTCAATTAGGCTTAGTCATTCTGACTATGCAAAACAGAGAACATTTGTAAATTAACAATTTCAGTACTTTTTGCACTGAAATACAATGCTGTGTATAAAAGCTGTGAAACAAACTCTCATTTATGTGTGTGTGTCTATAAATTCTGGAATTAAAATGTCTGGGTCTACTTGATTCATGTCTGGATTAAGAGATTAACTAAATTAACTAAAGCCTTTATAAATCTTTTATTCCCAGAGATTTTATAAAAATCCCTCATTAGTCACTGAATTTCAGAACACTTCAATATTTATTCAAAGAAAAAACTTAAAATTTATATTTTTATTAGATGACTCTCATGTTTCCTCTTTGTTGTTTTTTTTTGTTTTGTTTTGGGCTTTTTTTCTGACTCAAGAAACTGAGTTGGTTTTTGGTTTTGTTTGTTTTGGTTTTTTTACCAGACTATGCCTACTTAAAAACAAACAAAAATTGCATTCAAGAATCTCCTAAAGGTAGAAGAGGGTGAAGATAATAACTTTATATTTGTAAACACAAAAAGGTGCACTGTTTGAAAATGGGACTCTCATGACGAGTAAACATTAGTTACCAAAACTAGTGATATTTTCCTAGAAGTGTCAAAGGAAAATGATTTTGTTAAATGCCAGCTACCTAGAAAATTCTATGTAGCACTTTGCACATCTTTATTTTTATACCAAGCTGGAATATAGCTGAAAAAAATAGACCACTTTTCAAAAATAGAAACATTTCTTCAACATCTAACAAAAGATAATCTAACATCTAACTTCCCTGACTTTCTTATAAACTTAGGATGTCATGTTATTGCAATACTTTTGCAGTATTAATTATTTGTTCTCTAAAGAATTTGTTGCAGGTAGCCATAGGTAGCCAAAAACCTACTAGATTCACAGACATTTAATACACTTTCATGACCAAAGTCTATAAGAAAACCCAATAAGTAGATCTTGTATATAAATGTATTCCATGATTATGAAGATATTTACATCTATGAAAAATACACAGTAGTCTCAGGCTGGAATTGTGAAATTTTACAAGTAAAGTGTGCACAAGAAAGCCAAATTTTACAAGAATTGCAAATAAATATCATTGCAAATAAATATCATATTGAAATACACCCACTGTAAGGATGCTTAACTCAATATGATTTTTAACATAAAATCTAGAGAAAGAGTATAGGATAAAAAGCACAGTAATGATTCTCAAAAAGGACCTTTTAGAAGTTAAATTATACTAATTACAATATCAGCATCAATAACTCTAATACTAATAACACTTTAATCCTAATTCGAATGCTACTACTTTGAAATTTAATTGTATAATTTAATGTCTGTATTACATAAATTGCACTTGTAGTAGCAATGTAAATGGTAAACAGTTAAGATGTCTTTTCTATTCAAGCTTTGTGACTTCTTTAAAATAGTCTTTATAGAAAAATAAAGACAGAGAATGAATTTATTCACAATATGAATTATTACAGCTTTACTTTCAGCTTTTGGGAGTTTATTATGGCATCTAACAAGCAAAAAAGAATAGTAGAAGGATACCACATCATCTCTTGAAAGCATTGTTTTTTCAAATATGCTATAATAAAATATATCTCCAACAGAACTACAAATCAGCATAAGCATTTCAAATAACAACTTACACCTGCCTACATTTAGTCTGATGCCTGAATTTCATTGTTATAATTTTGTGAACCTAAATCCAGTAAAAAGGTTTGCCTATCATCCAGTATTCCACTGATTTTTAGTGAAGCTTCAGCTACAGGGAGTTACATTAATAATAGTGTATAGTCAGCTAGACAGACTAATCCAGCAGGTATGGTTCAGTTTTACCTTAACCATTTTAAATTTACTACACTACATATATATATATATACTACCTCTACCACATACCTTGCAGAACAGCAACACAATGAAACCTGAGTTTTTTTGGTTTTTTGTTTTGTTTTGTTTGGTTTTTTTTTTGCTTATAGGACTAGATTTTTGACAAGTATTTTTCAAAAATATTTGTACAAATCTACTTCAATTTTTCTGCACCACTTTATCCAGTGAAAGTACCATTTTGTTAGGGTCTTGACATGGAATGTGGAGGACTTGTTTTTGAAGCAGCGCTGTACATGACTAAAGCAGAATTTTTCCCTTTCTCTCTCCTACTTCTGTCATTCATCCTGCCTCATCAGATTATTAACATTATGAAGTGGGAGTCAGTAGGCAGGGCATTCAGTGTGGTTCTTGTTATTACTATTATGGTAACTTCAACTGAAAAATTTCAAAACAGTACTCTCAGAGAACCCTAAGTTACCTATAACCTCATGGTTATTCTTGTCTAGGAAAACAAATCTTCAGGGGGAAGGGGTTTGTGAACATTTCTATCTCCTGCATTGCTTCTTAGATTAGGGAAAGGCATGGAAGGGAGCTCACTATGCAGTCTGTGCTCTTTCTTTCTGTGTAATTATATCCATGTAATAATATCCTCGACTGAAAGAACAGGATGCAATGAATGTGTTAGGAATATCAACAGTTTAAGAGATTTTGTTCTAAACCTGTTAGTGTTTCAAGATTTTGATGGCTATAATACAACTCTAACTTGCATTTAACATCACAGTGAATAATATTGTACAATGTAAAACTGCACACCACCGTAATTAATCCAATTAGTCGCCAAGTCTCAGTATACTGGTAAATTAAACATGATGAGACAGGTTATGACATTAAGGCCATTCATTACAGAGAGCTATTTCCCATTAAAGAAAGATAGCCCATCTAAACCACCTTGAGCCAGAACATATCTTTAGTCGTAAACCAAGACTAGATTTGTTTTTGGTTTTTGGTTTGTTTTGGGTTTGTTTTTTTTTGTAGAGGGAGAGGAAATGCCTAGAAGACCATGCAAATCACTATGAGGATCCAGGGAACTTTCTATTCTATTGTGTCCAAAAATCATATGTTTAACTTGCTGGTATGAATACAGCCAAAGGATTCAATTTTAACACAATTATCTTGAAATATCTGGAAACAAAATCTCTATCTATAAAGCCTACCATACATTCTAAAAAAATGAAACAGTAACAAAATTCCTTAGGGACATTAAATGCTAGTTGTTTAATTAAGATGGCTATAAATAAATTCATTACAATGTGCAAAATATAATTTGAACTTTTGTTGTCTTTTTTTTTTTTTTTATATTTTGAGCAGTGAAATAACTCCTAGCTCTGGAGATGTCAGTGAAACAAGAAACTACCAGAATCCTTTGAAAATATTAGTCACCTATTTGGTATAAAAGCTGTTACAACATGTCAAGCAGGTTTTGAAATGTGCTCAACTCTTATCCAGTACTAGAATTTCCAATGTTCTTGAACAGCTACTGTATCAAGTATGATGATATCATACTTCGTCACAATACAGTGAATAACATGAATCTCCTTAAAATCTAGAACTATCTTTTATGTTTCAGACATTTAGTTGAATTACAAAGGTATAACAAATTCAGTTATTGTAAAAAGTCTTGGAAAGATAATTAGATATGGAATTTAGTTCATTTTCTCAGATGAATTTTGACGACTCATGGCAGAGTTACACATGTTCCATGTAAATTGATATTTAATGCCTTAATGTAAGATGAGTTGTTTGACCTCAGAATATTATGTTGTTAGTATCATGAAGTTGTCTCATTTGAGAGGAAAATACATATTAGTCAAGACATCCATACAGGTGTTGTATTCCATTTTATTTAAATGGTATGCTCTGTCTCACCCCTCCAAAATGTATGGTGTATTCTAAGCCTGTGGTCCTGCCCTGAACCCTCCTGTATCTGCAATCCCATTGGCCCAAGTCTGATTCCGCGCCCACTTCAATTCCCCTCTTAAGCTGTGCTAGGGGATCAGTCTGGCTCTTAGCCCTTCTTCTCTCTCAGCCTCTTCCCCAACCTCTTGCCCCCTCCCTCCCCCTTCCCCCCTTTTCCTCAGTAACTATGCTGTTCCCGGGGTTGGGACCCCAAATAAACCTTCATCTGCTCAGCACCCTCAGAAGCCGTGTGGAGTCTCCTTGCCTGCCTGCTGCTGCCAGCCAGCTCACAGCCTAGGGGGCCCTCCGGGGACATCCCCGGGGTGCCCCCACCTCAAAACACACCGCATCATACAGGTCTGATGAATGTGTCTATACACTTTAATTTGTGAGGGGTTGTATTTTGTTTATTTATTTATTTTAATTGTCTGTTGGTGTCTTTCAGGGGTCCATAGAAAAGAGGCATAGAGTAACTCCAAAATAGTACAGTTCATCATGTCAGTACATTTCTTCAGCAATATTGAACTTTCTTTTAAACTTTTACACAGAAAGATGGATAAAGTAGCTTTTTAATTGACCTATATTTAGTATTTAGAGTTTTTAAGAGTTAAGTTTCATCTTGCTTAAGTCTTCAGCATCATTTTCTTCTGCTTTCTGCATTTCCCTACTCTGTCATTTACCCTATCTGCTGAATTAGCTTGAGAATAGATTTATTTTCCTTTGTTTTTATTTCTTGCTCTTTGTTCTACAGCATGACACATGGGTGCTATGAGGCATCATATGCTCTCATCTTGCACAATCAAGAAACAAGGGGTTACTATGAAAGTCACCTGGTGATCTGCTGTTGTTATTGACAGTGTGTAGAGTGCTTTGTGTGGACCAGTAAGCCTACTCTCCTTTTAAACCCTATTGCTCCTATGGAAAAATTGGTTTCAGAAGAGGATTGGATGACTGATTCAGGCATGGCTACCAGTAGCACTGCCATGTAGTGTTAGTTGAAAATAAATCCTTCCTAAGGAAATATATTGCATCAGTAGCACTGCTGAACTTGTGAGATAATACTTCATCAGCAAAGTAACATTGTTGAATCAGGATAAAGTCCTTTGCAAATAAATTAAATTATGTTCCAATGAACAAGTCAAACCATCCATATATCAGAATAAAAATGAATAGGGAAAAAAATGAAATATAAGTCATCTAAATGCACTAAGAAGAAAATCCTTTGGTCCCAGAGAAAGAACCAAAGAAGAGAGCCCTCATACCTCAAGGGATAAATATAAACCAGGTTATTATTATAGGCACTTAATATGAATGTCCTACAGGAAAACTGAATTTAACACACTCTTTAACTTATTGAATTCTGTTTCTAAATTTCTGATTCAAAAATGTAAGACAAAGACACACTTAATCCCTGATATAGTATAGTCTAGATGAAAAAATAGTGCAGTATGAATGTAGGCTCCTTCAGCCTCTTTAGCCCCATCCCTTTTTTACTCAGCTGAAGCTCTACAGAGAAAAAAAAATATAAAAAAATCAAGATTATTCATTCAAATTAAACAGGAAGAATGAGGAAAAGAATGATGATATAATCTTTTTTCTGTGTACTGACAAATTCAGCACTTGTATTATCTCTTGGGAATGTAAAATAGTTTGCCTTTACCAACAGTATTGAAAGCACTGAGGTCAGCTCTTTACCAGGTAGGTGAAATCCTTCTGCTTTGAAAACTAGAAATACTCAGAATGATGGCACAGGCTATGGGCTTTGCAACATTGTAACAATTATTCACTAGCATGTTCATATTCAAGCAAAACCATGTGAATTCTATATATCTAAGACAATTCAAATTCATAAAACTCTCAATTGGGGTTCAATTTCTGTCCTGCTGTTCTTTTCTAAAGCAATTGAAGGGTTTGAACAATTTTCTACATTTTCTTTACCATATTATATGCATTTTTCTTACCACTCGTCCTTTTTTCTCATTTCCCTATTCATCTATATTTGTTATAAAGAAAAAAAAAAAAAGGAACAGAATCATACTCACCTCTTACTATATTTATTACTAGGTGGCATACATAATCTCTGTGCCTAAGAAATTTATCTCTAAACACTTAAATTTTCTCTCCATTACTCAAAATCATTCAATTTCACCCATCATTTCCTGCATATTTCCAAAATTTGTTCTGCTGAAATTCAGTCTCCTTAGGTCTCACTTCAGTACTAGATATAAACTAAAAGAGATTGCATTACAACATTCATGGTTACCTTTTCTCCCTATATTGTGGAGCAGTAGTGTACTCATACTTACAGAACTCCTGATATTTATTTTTTCACATAGTATGTCACAACTCATATCATTAAATATAAGCTCATATTTCTAAAAAAAAAAACTGTGTCAAAATTATATATTAGGTTTATAAATTACCAATTCTTTCTTCCAGCATTAACACAAATTAACATCCTACAATGACTTGAATGTGAAAAATTTGTAGACATTCTTAAAATTCTGTACCAGTCTAAATTTCATTTATCCTTCAAGGATTTTCCAGACCATCTGAATGAGTGCAAATAGATGAAATAGAAAAGATAATTTACTTTCATCTGCAAGATGAAGTTTATTTCAGTTATTTTGAGGAGTTCTGTAAAATTTCTGTAATAAAGGGAGACCTTTATTATAAGTCTTTCTATAAGTAAAGGGATACCTATATAAATAGACTTCCCTTTCCCCTTGTCTCCTTCTAGATCTCATTTCTGTTTCTCCTCTAACCAGAGAGCAGACGGAGATGAGAAGTGAGGTCACAGACTGTCCACAGATGAGGATCCTCCCACCTGTACCACCAGAAGGCTCACAGAGCTCCTACATCCCTAGTAACAGGGTTTAATTTCTGCCTAACAGGATTGCCTCAGTTATCCTTGTGCCAGAAGAAAGAGCTAGAATTATTGCAGAAACAGAGCCTTTCTCTGGCTAGCTGATACCTCAGGAAGACAGTGGCTTTAGGAGGAATACACTCCGTAGGGGGACTGGTTGTGAGACCACCAACTGAAACAAAGTAGGAGAATCTATAGCACTTGGCAGTGATTTTTACTATAGGACAGCATGGTTAGCCACACAGGTAAAGTAATTACTAGGAAAACCATTCACCTTTCACTCTGTTTGATTTTGTGTAAAAAATCAAAAAACCCTGAACAGCAATAAAAAAAAAGTGCCCACACCAATCCATGAAAATATTTCTGTTGTATAGTATGCCCTTAATGGGAGCAGCTGAAACTGTCTTTCTATACTATTTCTACAGCTATATAACCAATAGACAGAGTTATTCTGTGTCTTGTTCCTCTTAAAGCAAGAGTTAAAATATATCCTTTATGTTTATTTTCCTCTGCTGCCTCATTGAGGGTTACAGAAGGAAAAGTTCCAACTGGATCATTGGACCCAATGCTTGACCGCCAGAGAGAAAATATGCAGCTCTAAAGAAGCAAATGTTCTCGTTCATTCTTTGCTGCAGATAACAGGAGTTTGCACTGTTTGTTGCAACACATCAAATGCTCAAATATTAACAAATATGCTCAAATATTAATAATAATAATATTATTAAATGTTTTAGTTATCTTGCCACATTTATACTATTCACAAGTGCATGGAAAGTCAGAACAGTTAGTAGGTTAGTGCTGGAGACCCGTACGTACAGTGAAGCTACAGAAGCCAAATTAGGAAAAGGGGTGTGTGGGGGTATGTGTGTGATGGTTCAGCTGCTGCCAACAATCTGCAAACATCAGAACATGTTATTCATCCTCACAGAGGATACATTTTAAAACAGTCCAAATTACCACACTTGTGTTAAATACCATTCAGATAGCCTGTCTGCTTTTTGTTTTCTCGCCTTTTCTTTATTTCAAAGTGAGGGGAAACTGGAGCAAAGAGGATATCACATTGTGAGTCACATTTCTCGTTTAAGACATTGCAGCTTTAAGCCCATAATTAATAAGGCTGAAGTTTTATGGTTTCATGAGTTCAGTGGGCTGTGTATGTCTTGTAAAGTCACTGACTGGTTCATGGTACCAAGCAAAAAAACATTCCAAGATGCCAACTCTCTTGTGGCACCCTCCAATTTATTTTGTGGGTGTGTATGTCTGTCTGCTTTCTTCAGAATAACCAAGAGTGACAATTAGCTGTGCCATTTCTTCTCTTATTTTTCAGATGACCTGGAAATTGTTTAGCCAATGTCCTTCACAGAAGGGAGCATTTAAACAAAGCACAAATGCTCCTTCACAAGGGAGCATTTATACAAACAAAGTCACAAGAGCAGGTTTGTGGTAGTTTTCTCAGCTTGCCTCTGTTAACAATGAAAGATAATAGCATGTTTTTGTGCAGCTACCTAAAAGGCTGTTCCCTAGGTTATGGTAACTGTTTCATTGAAGTCCACAAAAGGCATGATTGAATGTAAATAGAATAATTAGAAAATGCAAATACCTGTGGTCAAAGCACGTGCATTATATGCCTCACACAAAGGTAAATAAAACTTTTCAGCAAACAGGTGTCTTGCTCTGACTGTTTAATTATTCTTCCAATGATTCTTTTATATACACTGGAATACACGCTGGAATACTGAGATAGAAACAATTTAGCAAATTTTGTCACATCTTCCTTGTCTAAAGCTCTTGTGACAATGATAGGCAAGGAAAGTGGAGAGGGAGGATGCAGTAAGGGAAAATGTCATGTCTGTTAAATGGTCTTTAAAATACCTAGCAAAGGGTTGGTTCTGTAAACAACATAAATGTTTAATCCAAAAACTCTTTATATCATTGTTGCCAATTTCATTTTCAATTTACAGCTTCACTAGCATAGTTTATATTTAGGTTTGCTGCAGTGTTGACAGGATTTTCAGAGCCTATAGGATATCTTTAAAGCTCTAATAATCTCAGACACTCACAAAGCTTGTATTCCCTCTTATTTCCCTGTTAAACTGCTTGTAGATTGATTCAGTGCTGTAGCTGTGATTTTTATATCTGACTCTGTAAACTCAGCTCCTCAGGCTCTTCTATTAAAAAAGGTGTTTCTTTGTCAGGGACCCTCCCACCACTTCCCAGCCTTTTTATGAACATCAGCTAAGGAATTTCAAATAGAATGAAAGATTGGCAAAGTTGAGCCATATTTTCTCTTGCATCTACATAAAGGAATATTTAGGATAGTAAAATGGGTGTTTGGCTCCATCTTTAAATATGAACACAACTCATTTGTTCCATATTTATTCAGCTTCTGTTAAGATACATTTGTCAGGGAGATTATTATGGTGATACTGTCACTTTGCTGTCTTGGACAAATAAAAGGCCAAATCACTTAGGAAAAGAACACAATTTATTCTACCCTTACATTCCTCAAAAATGCAAAGAGAATGAGTGAATGGAGGAACACATGACTTCTGGGTGCTGGTTAGAGTAGAAAAACCTCTCTATACAAAGAGTGAGATAATTCTCACCAGTTTGGAAGGAAGGCAAGATTATGGCCAGTCATCTATGTGTTCATGGAATACACCCACTTCTATGTAGTGTTTATTCTGGAAGGTTAAAAAACAACAACATAAGGTGAATTTGTGTTTCCTTTATTTTCTTTATTTTTTCTATATTCTTATATATTTGGGAGTTAAATTTCTTACTGTTAAAAAAAAATATTTTCTCTGAAATTTTGCCAGTTATCATCTCACTGCATCACAATGCAGCATCATTCCCATAAAAGATATCTGTTCTGCAACTTCAGTGGCACAATTTCATTAGCCTGTTCCTGTCTCGTTGGAATCATCTCAGAAGAAAACTGTCTTCTCAGAACAAGCATTATAAACAAAATTATCAACCCTTTCTTTTTAAAAGGAATATGCTAGAAATATTTCAGAGAGTGAAAAATGTCAATGACAAGGTAAACTTTGAATGATTTATACTCACAAGTATAATGCAAAATATCATCTTCATAACACTATATTGATTATGTTGTTAAATGCTATAAACAAAAGCTAAAGAAGTGTTTGGTCTTAAAGGTAATCTTTAGTATTTTCCACAGCTCAAACAACAGATGGTCAAAAATGGGATTGAGAACATTTGAATAAATAGCACATTGAAAAGGACCTTCCTAATCTTTACCATTTTGCATTTGGGGAACGAAAGTTTAAAATACGTTTTTAAGCACTGTTCATATCATTCAAGTCAGAGCTTAAATGCTTTCAGCATGCTTTGCTGTGGTAATTCTCTCACAAAGAGCAGTGTTGTCCACTGCAATCCAGGTTAAACCAGAACTCCACATGTGGCAATCTTGTGTCCAACATCAGCTTCCTCTGCTGTTTGTGGTCATCACTTCAGTATACATCTAAAAGGTTCTTCAGGACCGCTGATTAGGAGGACCACATATTCAGCATTTGAAGGTCTTATAAGACAATCTGTAATACCTATTCCTACCTTGCTGAGCAAAATTAAAATGTAAAGCTACACCTAATGTGTAAGTTAGACTTCTCTAAAAATACCAGATGCAGTTCAGTGCTTTGATTGCCCCACAATAAAATGGGCAGAGTTTTAAAGTGTGGAAATAGCATGAAGCCAGCCTTATTCACTAATGAGCCTTTGATCATGTAATAACCCCTCCTGCAGGAAATCCCTTGATGGCATGTTTTCTCACTTATTACCTTCCCCAGACAATACTTACACAGAATTGAGCTAACAGAAGACAAAGACAGATTATTAGACGCTGATTCTAGTTTTCATTTTCTGCCTCCCTCTCTGCACAGCAGCTACACAAATCTCTCTTCACAGTCCAAAATAAATGTTCCGTGAATGTAATGTTCTTCACAGTAGAGGAAGCACAAGCAGCTCAGGCTAAAGAGGAAAAGCTAAAAATGACACAATAGAGCTTGCAAATAGACATCAATACAGACAGACTGATACACTGTAGAGAATTATACAGCCCTCCCATGCTAAATAACTTTCTTAAAGAAAACCAAACAAAAACAAATGAACAAACAACCACCACCAACAACAAAAGATAGAAAGCAAAGGAAAAGAAAAAGGAACTTATACAATTAAACCATAATAAAATAAGAAAGATGAAAAGAGAACTCGTGGGGAAGGACTCAAGGTTGGTTTCCGTTCTATGGTGAAAATTGGTGTAAGCTGAGTCAACATCAGGAATTTTGTAGTGGAAAAGTACATGGCTGATCATACCATCAGGCAGACTTGGGTGGAATGAACACAATTTTGGTCAGCATCTGACATATTTGTAACATAAGCAGAATTGCTTTATCTAATAATGTGTTTTGCTGAGATTTATCCTTATTATTAGTGGTTTCATTATTTCTGCACACAGAAACTGAACTACATTAACAGAGTAACACTCTCACTTTCTCATAAAGACAGCTGCAAAATTATTTTTGTTTTATGTTTCTGTTTCAGAAGTTGTGACTATTTTGTCTCCTTTTCTCCCAGAAATGAGATAATGTTATTTCTTTCTGTCTGGAAAATGAAATAATATTATATGTTTTAGTATTGTCATGCATTAGCTCAGATATAGCTTCTGAGAAGCTAAGGCTATCCATGTTAGCATCCAGAGCCAATCTTCAAGCTGGGAGAGTAACAGTAGACAGAGCAATTTAAACCCAAGAGAGGCATCTGGTCTGTACTGAAGAAAAATAAATAATGCTACATTTCTGTCCCAGAGAGTGTCTGAATATCAGAATCTGAAGATACCAAAAAAGAAGGGATATGGAACAAAAGTAAGCTTTCTACAACTCATAGCTCTCTCCTAAAATGATAAAGTAAGAGAACTAAATATCAGGATAAAAGAGAGATAAAATCACAACAAAAAGTAAAGCAAGATCTGAAAAAATGCACCTGCAAGTCATTTAGCAACACACTTTTCTGGGACTTTACATTTTTCTTTATTGTCTCAATATCTGTACTTGTAGATAGCCACATTTCACTATGCAAAATATGAATTAAGTTACTGATAAATAAACACTGCTTTGGAAAATAGCATTACATTTGATAGAGAAAGAAAATTTGGATTCAAAACTTTCCAAAGTGGTGATGCTTTTCTGTCTCAACATCAAGTATGGTGGTTTTCTCTATTCTATGCTGCAGTCTTCTCAGTTCACTTGCAGTGCTACAGCTGCAAATAATTCAGAGGGAGAGCTGAGCCCTCACACTGAATGGAGCTGGAAACTAGACCTTGGCTGGCTTGAACACCATCCCGGCAGTGAAAGTGTGCAGAGCAACTCCTTGCTAGCAGAGATGCTGGGGGTCACACCTGCTGCAGAAACCCCCTTCCCAAAAAAGAGCTGAAACCCATTAGATGGTTGGCAGCAACTAAGCTGAGGTGTTACAGGCACCTCAGCCTGTAACAACAAGGCCAGGCCTCCTGTTACTGAAATTTTCCTAGAACAGACACAGCCCAGCATTGCTTTCCAATTCCTTTCAAGTACTGAAATATGCTCTTGAACTATTTCTCTCTCAGCTTGGGGGAGAACGTAATTCTTATGTAAGGGAACACTAGATGGCTATAATTGACTGCAGTTAGTTTAGTGAAGGTCCTTCTTATCATATGGTCAAAATACCTAAATAAATAAATAATGATGGCTGAAAGAAGTTAAAAGACTAGAAAACAGGGAGGGAAAAAAAAGAAAAGAATCTACCCTTTTGGCAGCAGCCTGGATTTATGCTGCATTTGAATGGTCACGAGACTGAAGACAGGGACCTTCATGTAATTTTAGGCAACTCTCTTTTCATTATATCATTTATGCCATTCTGTAAATTGTAAAGCAATATTCTTTCCTTATGAGGATGTAAATATTAATGTCTATTAGGAAATCAAACACTGTAATAAAGATCCCTACTGGAAATATATACTAAATAGATTTATTACAAGTGAAGTTAAACAAAGAATTTTGTTTACAGTCACTGAGGAACACAAAGAAAATGTCTGCATCTCCAACAGATGGGGATATAAATATATAAGTAAATTTAACCACAAGCTGTTTTAACAGTCTCCAGGATGAAAAAAAAAGGACGTTGGATACATCTATGAGAAATTTTTAAAACACCCCTAATTTTAAGCAATTATTTCAGAATTATAACAAAAATTATCTATAATTTAGTTATCTGAAAATCTTTAAAGAAACTGACACACTGCTAAAATTTCATAATTAAGCTAGCAGACAAAAATGGAGTCAATTGTAACTATGAATCATCTAGATTATTGAAAAGAAATTTAGAGCATTAAATGATGAAATCTCTTATCAGTCATTTGCTGGTTATCTGTCAGATTTAAAGAGAGCCTGATACAAGTTTAGAAATAGGATTCAAGATTACTAATGAGAAGCAAAAAAAGTTTCACTCAAGGATAGGCAATCTTATCTACTTTTTATACAAGGAATTTTAAAGGATGTCTTAATGCTAACTCTTCAATGGATTCATTAATGTTTTCATTTTCATACCATATTTAAAATTTTAAGATTCATTGCCTAATGTGCTTCAAAATAAATTACTTAGGCTGCATTTGCTTATTCTATTTATCTCGACAAAGCTATTTGTCACCTTAAAAAGAGGCAGCAAAATTGTAACATTGATGCGACTAAGAGGCCAAGAAATTAAGTTTCATGTATCATTCAGTGCGTCAATATACAGAGTTCATGAAAAAAACACCATATCTCATATAGGTAAGCCTTGAGGAACACTGGCATGTGTGGGCTAATACATATGAATTCCCATATTTTACCAGTCCAAAATGTTCTGCAAAAGTTCCCATTCATTTCATTTGTGCTGGGCATGATTATAGCATACTCACCTTCATAATGAGTTGTTGTGAAAATGACTAATAAGGGACAGCATTCATATTAAAAACTAATCTGTACCATCAATGGGGTAAAAATCACTAGACTCAGGATCAATTATCTAGTTCTCATAGCCTCTTCCTGAAAAGTGGGATAAATAAACTTGGAAAAATTCAAAGTTCTGTCAAATTTAGAACACTCAAGCAAAGGTCACACTGTTTGCTTTTCAGTGTCTAAGATGTAAATATTAATTATAATGCATTAAGAGCTTAATAGCCTAACAAACAGATGAAAAGTCGGGTCATTCAATTCTACTCTAGAACAAGACTTCGTGTAGTTCATGTAGTGTGTATTAATCCGTAGGTAACTTGTTGCAAAAGCCGTACTTCATTTAAAAGCCATATCTTCCATCTAAAATATTATGCCTCCTTGAAGTGTTTTTGTCAAAGTCGCAGTTTAAGAAAAGCTATTTGACTTTTAAAGCTGGTTTTCAGCAGCTTCCAAAGAAATCCTGGTAGGCCCATAGGCTAAGTGTGTAGAAAAGATGAAGGCCTAGAATTTCCATAATCTTATCTCACTAATTTTGTTCCATAATTAGAAAAAGACATATTGTTGATGTGGAGCATGGTGGAACTTGGTCTTGCTAAGATGATGTTAATAGTATAGATTTTTTCATTATAGATAGTCCAAACACATTAAGAAGAGTTGAAGAACTTGTTTCCTGGAAATGGATCCTTAGCTCAAGTTAATGTGACTTCATCACATAAACATCTTGAACCAGAACTTCTTGGAGGCAAGATGGATACCAATCTGAGAAACAATATTTTTAGTTCTTTTCCTGTAACATAATATTTGCATTTTGAGAGAATTCTCTTTTTTCTTTTTCTTCTCACTTTACATAAATGCATAGGTTAAAACCAAAGCAAATCAACCAAACAAATCCGGTTATTGGGACTAAAACTAAAAGATAGATAGAATCCAATGACATTACAAGAAAAATGTAGTTGTTACCATAAAACTCAGTCTGCTAATACAACCTCTCACAGGTTCACAAGTACAATCTGAGTTCATCCACAGTTTTGTAGAAACTAAAAATATCTCTAGCTTCATAGGCAATTTCTGGAATATAATTTTAGATTAGTTATTACTATAATGTGAACCTATTTAAAAATGGAATAAAGAAAAATGAAAAGAAAGTAACTCTAGCAATTGGAATACTTATTGACTGGAAAGAAAGTTTTGAGTTGAAATGTGGACAACTGGCAGTATCAGTAGCCTGATTATAATTGTGTTCCTTTGATTTTAAGGGCCATACTTTGTCTCCCTCAGACTAGATTCTAGCCAAAGATCATCTGTCTGGTAGAACTCTATACTGAACTTAAAATATATAAAGAGAAGCAAGAGTCCAGAGCAAGTAATTAGTGGTAGATTTAGGTTAAGGATAAAAGTTAAATTGAAAAAGCATGAAAAACTTAAGCAAATAGAGGTAAATATTTGATTGTACTGCAGACATGCTTCTTGGACAATTTTTTCTGAATCTGAAGGACTGATTCAGACAGTGGTAGTTATATCACCTTCTGGAAATTTGAGAGCAATATATGCGCTTCTGAAGTTACCAAATTGAGATAAGTCTGCAATTTAACATTCTGTTATCTGAAAACTTACTAAGTTGTATTATAGCATTCTGGTCCAGAAATAACTCTTGAGTTTTTTCATAAACCTTGAACACAAATAGGTTTTTCTTTTTAAAGCTTGTTCTTTCTTTTTTGTTTATTTCTTTTTTCCCTCATTAGGCAACTTTGCTTCAAAACTTTCAGAGAGAAAGATGAAAACACGTCAATTAATAAGGCATGCCGAAAACATCTCTTCATTTTGAGGCAACTGAACTGTCTGATATGTTTCAAAACATAAAAACAAACACTGCTTTCAGTCACCTTTCTGCTCACTCTAAGATAGTGAATGCTGTTCATCACATATGCAGAGGTGATGTTTTTTGCAGCTAATCAGACCACTCGCTAAAAATTGAAGTCCAGTTGAAGAGATAAATAGTCATGGTTCTCTTGGCAATGCTCAGAAATATTCAGGAAAAAAATATTCAGAAAATAGCAATAATTCTGTAAAAAAACCCTTATTTTTTAAATTTTCTAAACTGACTTTTTTTTTAATATTATTGAATAAGAATTCCAGGAGAATGAAGATGAAGCTATACAGCAAATGAAGATTAAAGGACATTTATAGCCTGATGTATAAGTACAAATTTTTTCTTGCATATTGCAAATTATGTCTTCAGACAACTGGAAGAAGCTTCATGTTCCCAAAGTCTTCAAGTCCTTATGGGGACTTGAAGAAACATGGTAACTGCTGAAGAGACAACAAACCAAAGGACAATCAACCCAGGAGATTTTTAGGGAGGTTTGACGAAAATTTCCTGACAGAGAAGAGAGGTTTTGTCTGCTCAGTCTCAAAAACATGGAAGAATCAGTGTGAGAGACAGTATTGGCTGCAGGTGATCAGTTTCAGGATTATGAGGGAAGAGGATCAAGACAAAATGTTGGATCATAATCCTAGATTTTGTGAAAACAGAATTTGGTCTTTGGCATTCCAAGATCTGCTTGTAAGAATCCCAAGACAGTCTTGGAATGCACTCATGGAATGTAATCATGGAATGTAGTCACAGTTCTACAAACGCCAGAACCCACCTGGACTGAGTCCAGCAAGCAATCCAATCCTTCCTTGTACAAGGAAACAAGAGGTGTTTCTACAGATATATAAGCAGAAAAGAAGACTAGGGAAATCATGGGATGCTTGTAGGAGGCGGGGGTGGAGAACTGCTGACAAAGGACATGCAGAAGGCCAAGTACTCAATATCTTCTTCAATTTGGATCTTTATGGGTAAGCCCTCAGAAAAGGGGGTTTCTGAGACCTGTGGGAAAGTCTGGAGAAAGAAGACTTATACTTGGTGGAAAAGGAACATGTTAGGGAACATTTAAACAAAATGGACATATATAAGTTAATGAGACTTGATGAGATGCACTTACAAAATATGGGGGAGCTGACTGATGTCATTGTGAGGTCATTCTTGATAATCTTTGAAAGCTTATGTTGCCTGGCAGAGATGCCTGAGGTTTAGAAGAAAACAAATGTCACTCCTCCCTTCATAAAGGGCAATGAGGAGGATGTGGAAAACTACAGGTTTGTCAGCCCCATCTCCATCTCTGTGAAGATGATGGAGAAAATCCTTCTGGAATTTTTTCCCAAGTATTGAGGTCAAGAAAGTGCCTTATATTAGTCAGCATGTATCTGCAAAGGGGATATAAACTTTGGCAACATAATAGCCTTCTATTGACAAGACAAGCTTCACGGAAGAGGGAAGAACTGTGAATTTTACTTATTTTTAGTTTAGCGAGGTTCTCAGCATAATTCCCCCATAACAGCCTCACAGACAGACTTACGATATATTAACTAGATTTGTGAAAAATAAGGTAAATCAAAAACTGGCTTACCTATCAGTTAAAAGGATTTTAACCAGTGGCAGCAAGTCCAGCCACAGGCCAGTAACTAGAGATGTATCCAAAGGATCTCATATTGTTTAAAAATTTCATTAATTATGTGCATGATAGAATAGTGTGCAAGTCTGAACATTGCATAAAGGAGGAGTTCCAATAAAGTAGAAATTTGTGCTGGCATTCAGAAGGACTTCAGCAGGCTGGAGAGATGGGCTAACAGGAAGGACATGAAGCTGAAGAAAAGGAAATGACAAGTCCTGCACCTGGGGAAGAATAGGTCCACCTATTCTTGGCTCGTAGCGAACCAAATAGAAAGCAGTTTTGCCGAGAAGGGCATGGGGGTTCTGGTGAACAGCAAACTGAACTTGAGACAGTAGTGTGTCCTTTCAGCTAAGAAAAGCAGCTCAGCCTTTATTGCATTAGGAAAAGCACTGCCAACAGGTCAGGAATCTTTCCCCTTCTGGTGAAACACATCTAGAGTGCTGGTTCCAGTTCTGGTCTCCCCAGTATGAGAGACAAAGACTTAATAGAATATGGTGCCTATTTAATGGCCACAAAGATGATTAAGGGATTGAGCATCTGTCATATGGGGATAGGCTGAGACACCTGGGACCATCCAGATGGAGAAGAGAAAGCTTAGCAGAAACTGACAGGGATAAATGGAACTAGACTCCCAGTGGCAGCCAGTGAGGGGATAATAGGCTTTGAACACAAGCTAAAATGCAATATATTACTTTTAAATATGAGCAAAAAAGTATTCCTCACTGTAAGCATAATTTTACACTGGAAACAGGGGAGCTAGGGAGTCTCCATCCCTGGACAAACTTCTCTAGTTTCCTTCTTTTTGTACAGGGGCATTGTACTCAAGAGTGTCCAGAAAGCCCTTTCACCTGAAGAAGGCCTTAGACTCAGCAATTCAAAACCTCAGTGTTTCTGTGACGTGATTCTTTTATGACAAGGCCACAGGCCAGTTGTACTTATGTCAAATTAACATTTTTAAGATAGATGTTAATGCATAAAACAGCTTAGCAGGTGTACATATCAGCAATTTCTGTTGATCTACCTGAGCCCAAATGGCCCAGCCAGTTAGTGTGGTTACAGTATAAAGAGAATGATAATGGTTACCATTGTGTTAGGCTGCTTTTCATTCCCTGGGCTTAACAGCCGTCAGTCTACTTGTGGGAAAATGTCACAAGACAATCTTTGACATAAATCCATCATAAGTTGAACTTGTACCTTCAAAACCAAATCACTACAGATTTGGTCTGTGGTGGTCCAAGGAACACTAATTACAGATCCTTCACCAGTTTTCAGTGTTTTCATGCAATTTTTTTCAGGTAAGTTTAGTGTAACATATCCTATTTCCACCAAGCAAAACTCCTACAGTCATGGAGAAAAAGAAAACTCTAAGATTTTGTCATATTTTTTTTTAACTTAGGAGTAGATTTTGTAAGTATCTGGAAAAACAATACATTGTGTGGTCAGGAAGGAAAGGCATTCTTTTGGCTCTGAGAATTCATGAAAGACAGATCCGTGAATAATTGTCAGTATACACTTCAACATTCAGAAGAGCTAAGTTCAATGATACAGAATGTCACTCCTTGAAGAAGAAAAAGGTAAAAAGGAAAGCTGATATGTTTGTCCTCAAGACCATATATGTTGTTTCCTTTAATTTATATTTCATTTTTCTTAAATTCCCACTTTTTCATCACAGCAGTTATAGAAAGATAGTATTCTTGAATAGAAGCAAGAGGAAGTATTTCTTTAATTTTGTCTAAAACTATATTTTGTAGAAAATGTCTAAATATATTAATAAAATTATTAGCAAAATAGGATCGCTATAGATTTCAACAATGATAGGCTTGTTGACTAAGTGGGTTGAAACAATGAAGGAAGGAAAGGTTCCTGGTGTCTTAACCTTCCTTAACCAATCTCTTAATTATATCTTTTCCAAACTTTGACAAATCAAAATTCTCATTCCAAAGCACATCCTGTATATCTGTGTTAACCTACTTATTTTTTTAAAGAATTCTAACGTAGCTGATTAAATATTTAAGCCATTATAGAAGGTATGTGAACATGACACTCAATTCCTATACCCAGACCATGTAGGGAAAATTCCAGTAAGATGAGTCAGTGTGATAGCCCCTTTGTGTTGGTTTTATTATTTTTATTTTTTGATTATTCTATTGCTGCAGTGATTAGGATTTCAGGCAATGATCTAAAACAATATATTACTAGACTGGCAGTCAATCAGATCACTATCACTTCAAACATCATTTAAGAAGATCTACATTGTTTTATTATTTATATAGCTCCATAGTTCATGGTGCTACATAGAACAAATCAAAGACAGATTCCCTGCCCCCTAAGAGCTTACAGTCTAGGCAAGTACAAGAACAACAGGAGAAGATAACACAGGCAGGGGTCAGAGAGGGGTAGTAAATGAAAATAAAGACAATTAGATTACAGTCACATGAAATGCTAATGTTTTTATCTTGGTGGATACAAACTGGGGAGATGAGGTGTTTGAGTAACTTTATTTTTAATTAGAACTATTTTTAAAGGAATGCCAGAAGAAAAGGGCTTTGAAAATAAATTTCATACTTTCAGACGTGCTTGTAGGAAGGCAGAGAGGTAAGACTGGAAGAGAACAGGACACTAGCATGTTTGAGGTTGGAGAGCAATGATCTTCTAAGAGAAGCCAACCTCAGCCACCCTTTGTTTTCCGATACATCCTTGAAATTCTGACAGAAACACGATCACTTCTGTACACCCAGTTCTGCCTTAAATATTATATCTGTACATATTTGGGGATGTATTGGATAAAACCTTGATTCTTCTTAAGTAGGAGTTCTCACACTTCTTTCAAAGGAGTAGTTCAGTTATGTTTTGTGTTTGTTGATGTATTTGGAGACTAAGTGAAGTTGTGTCTGAAGTTCTGCCCATTTTTCTAATATCCTTAACCTCAAAACAATAAACAATTATTTTGTAGAATAATGTTTTACATCTTAGTATGATATTACCTCTGCTCATGATCCCTTTTCCCTGAAAATATTTTTATTTTGTAGAATGTTAGGAATTTCTCCTATTGTGGCTTTGGATTTTGGCACAATATGTTTTCTTCCCTGATAAAGTATATTTTTTCAATTCTGAAATATTAGCAAGTTAGTGTAGTAGGACTAAAGGGTTATTTTGGGGGTTGTGAACATTCTATGGATGAAATCAGGAAAGATTAATGAACAGAGCCTCAAGTAATAATAAAATGAAAGAAAATGTTATTTCAAATCTATACTGAATTCTTCAACTGAAAATTGAGACAGAAATTTCAGAAAGAAATAGCACATAAAAAATCTCCCAGATACTCCCTGTATATGTCTGTACTTCTGTTTATATAAAAGGAGAATACCATTAAAAAGGCCTGCTGATGTCTATAATTGGACAAATCCTCATCTACTGTAAAGCACCAGAGATCTCTTGATTTTATCCAACCATTTGACTCATTATTTTCACTACCAGTCCTCCACAAATTACATTTATCAACATAAAAGGGCTTTTGTCCTTTTTTTCTACTTATCTATTGCTATACAACCATGCTGAGGCAACCTGAAGATATAAATAGTGTGTCTTTTGTGTCTTAAGATGTCTATTTTCATTGAAACAAACATGGGGGAAAAAAGTTCTGTTTAATTTTTACCTCCAATTATCATCCAACAGGCAGGACTGTTTCACTGAGCTATAACTGCTTTAAAATTCTTCTCTAGAGTGACATTTAAGGTCAGTCAGAGAAGCACCCATCATCCTGTTCTGAGAAATCAGCAGACTAATTAAGTTGTTTTATGAGACCAGATAAAGCAGTTATATATGGATTCTGAATCTTCATGGGCCAGATCCTCTCTTGATTTTTGCTGGCAAGTTCCATCAGTTTTAATGACAGTACAGAAATTTATACAGCATGAAAATTTTTGAATTTTAGGAAAAGCCTTCCAGAGGCCTTTCCAAACAATAAATTTTTCTTCAGAATTCAGGACTTTTATTTTTTTTTTTCAGCAGTAAAAAGAAAATGAAGCTTTTGAAGAAATTTGAAGAAATTTAAAGGAATTTTGCCTTTTCAAGTACAAAACTATCAGTAGTATTTTCTACTCTTTTGAGGGTCAGGTCTTTATTAGTCAATTTTCTGTAAATGTCTTAATACAGAAATAATTACTAATGAAAAACAAAGTAACAACATGAGTTAGTGTATGACTGTTGAAAAAACCCCATTATACTACTGTGAATCTGTGAAGCCATGCATTTCTAGTCCTGATCTTTGATAAAAATCTCCAGTTACTTTGCATATTTCCCTCAATAATGGAAGGTTGAAATTCTGACTGAAATTTTAATTAAGCTACACTACCTCAGTGATAGAAGTTTTGTTCCTTGGGGAACTTTGACCCAATAAAATATTTGGGACATATTCTGCATTCAATGTTACTTTAGCTCACAAAAAGCTTAATGAGAATTAGTCTTGAGCATTAAGGTGAGAATGAAATCCTGCTTATTTCAACATCCTCAATGGAGAAAAGAACAGTGTGTTTGAATATAATACAGCATTTTATTACATGATTTTACAAATTTTATTGTAAATCATCAACCAAATGCAATAGCCAATTTTTTCCATTCCAAGCCATCATAATTAGAAGTTTTCATTGTGTTATGACAGTTACTCTTTTCCCCTTTGTGTTGCAAAGAATTAACTTAAATATAAATTATGTATGTCTACTCATTTCCAGAAAAATTGCTTAGAATGTTTTTATCTTCTTTATACTTCCGACAAAGATAACCTGTTCTTTATTATCACATAAATGGGGATGAAACTCACAAATATAAGAGAATTTGCTTTCTCAGTCCCTGCTCACAATGGAAATGGCCAGCTCAATCTGTGTGAAGATTTATGATAACTGGGTAGTAGACACAAACCTCCCATTTACCCCCAAATTTCATGATATAATTTCTACAGTTTGGATTATATATCTTCTATTTCTGTGCCACGTCTTTACTCACCGATGACTTATTATCGATGACTATTTCAATGATTTGGGGGTGTATTTTAAAGTTTTGGGGGATTAAAGTCAAATTTTTTTCCATGTAAATACCATTTAAATAATCTTTTTGGTTGACATAACATTCCTATATAGTCCATACTATACATTTCTTATTGAGATACAAATAAATTTACAGTAGACAGAGGTGCAAGATTCAGCATCTTTAGGGCAGTATTTCAAAATGTTATGTCCAGGACCTCACCATAGTCAGGACATATAAGTTAGCTTTGAAGCAGCTAAGAGCCAAATCCTGCAAATATTATCAAAGGTGATGTAATGGCTTCATCAAAAATTTAGTGGCAAGAATCATCAGGATAGGGCACTAAGCTGAAGCTAAGTACCAGTACTGACACAAAGTACTGCACATATGTTGCTCAAATCACACAGCAAAACCAAACCAACTAAAACTGACATAAATTTAATGCTTTCTTTTTTCTTTTTTCTTTTTTTTTTTTTTTTTAATTTAGTGCATTGGTTTCAAACGGCAAACTGAGTGCATATTAACTTTTATCACAATGTGGTCAAGAGGTCTGTGTCTTTTACCATTTACACACAATTGTTCATGACAACATGTTATCAGCTTAGTGGAAACCAGGGGTGTGGCATGGTAAGCAGTGGTGGTAGTGCACCTATTTTTTTTTTATATTATATAACTTGAAAATATGTCTCTTCTAAGATTCCTTTTTCATGATAAAAATAGTTTTCACCAAACGTTGGTGGTGCGCACGCACTACCACTCATGCTTGGCATCACACCCCTGACGGAAACACATGTTCTTATTTTGTTGATAAAAAGTATTACAAAAATTTCCATACAAAAACTATTTTCATAGAAATCTTGCATTTCCACAAATAAACCTGAACATTTTTTTTTTTTGGAAAAAAAAAAAACTGCTCAAGAATATTGTTCATTTAGTACTGTGACTGTATTGAAAAATGCAGTCCTCCTTTAAGTTCTTGACATTCACTTCTTTTAGTGACCCATCCCTCTTCCAACATTAGCGAGAATCGCACAGGCTCCAGTGAGTTCAATTAGTAGCAGGAACAAGTGTTTCAAAACCCATTCAGGCTAAAATGCAAACCCTCTATATGTGAAATGCACTGCTTCCCACCCCCCTCCCTCTTTTCACAATTATAGAAAAGAAAATCAATTGCTTATATCTAAAGTTTGTAAGATACATTCCTTTGTACTAAGGAAAGTTTCTTTCCTCTAAAAATTGGGTCAAAATTCTGGAAATATTTTTGTTGGTTTTTTAGATCAAAGTTCCAACCCAGCTAATTTTTTTTTTGTAATTATTATTTATTTACTTAGTTCAGTGTCACAAACAATTAAAAAAAAAAAAAAAAAAAAAAAAAGCAGGTGAGCATCCTCATATTTATTCTTGTATTCATGGGATTCATATTTCTTCACTTTTAACATTTCTTCCATCCAGGAAGATCCATTGCCTTGTCCACTTGGTAGTTTCAGTCTACCAGCAGTTACCAACTTTTCTGTGCTGGGAAGTTCAGAAGAACATATGGTTTCTTGTTCCACTACAGTTCTGAGACATTACTTTTACTAGACTCCGTCTGTGGTTTGTATCATCTCGGGCATTTATTCTCCCTTTTCTGGCAACTTGTTGAACTTCAAAAGGAACCTGTAACTTCTCACTGAGACTGCATTTGAAACCAGCCACAAAACTCACATGGAACATTCATTCATTCAGAATGGTGAAAACCCATGACAAACAGTGTAACCCTGCATAACTTGGTTGATCCATGATGCTTGTGATTCGAGTCTGGCCATTGCAACTGCTGAGATCACAGAGTCTCTAGTTCATAGACACAGCGGCATGAGGTAACTCATTTTATTTTGCACTTGTTGCATATTTCCACAGGAAACATTCTCGCAAGGTTGTTTGGAAAAAAGACGACAGTTTGTGCTTGGGTTATTTGGCTTCCCAGCTCTATGCCATGGTTTCTTTGCCTGGCAACCTTCTGTCGTTAAATGTGTGCATGTTGATAACTTCTTCTGTTTTCACAATAACAGGGGCCTGTGGCTTGTGTTTTAATCGACGCTGACACTTCAGAGACATCCTTAGCTCCTCTACCATGGCACTACAGAAGGACCTCTACAGAAGGAAATAAGGGAACAAGAAAAAGAAATAGCTGTAAGAAATTACTGACTGTAATGTCTAGAAACAGATTCAGTGTACTGGCGCACACTTGTCATTCTTTGCTTTGTCCCAGTCTGAAGCTCAAAACGAATTGCTGGCTTTATTATATGCATCACTGTATATGCATATTACTATTTAATAATAATTAAAATTACTTATCAAACTGTGAATACTCAGTGTAAAAATCACCTTACCTGTACAATTGTTTTTCTGGCAGGTACTAAATCTGGATGCATATGTTACATAAAACTACTTCAAGCAGATTTTCTGTCAATATGTGAGCTTTACAGTACAGTATCTGTATGTTACATATCTGTTAGGCATTCAATAGAATCTCCTTAGCCATATTTCAAAATAATAATCACATTTCTATGGGATATAGTGAGAGTTCTTCCACAAAAAATGAAGTTTTAATATAGGAAGTTTGCCTGAATTAATCTTTAAACACTGTTAAAATCTAAATGTATTACTGAAAACTGATATTTACTCCATAATTTATATCATTTGTATATAAACTGCTACTGATTATCATTTATGGAGTATGTGCTTGCAAAAAAAAAACAAAAAAAAAAAAACAAAAAACAAAAAAAACCCCAAAAAAAC